>NW_028258137.1:18387500-18739166 GCF_053883595.1 Heterocephalus glaber
GATGGGCATCCGCGGCGGCAGCTCTGTGGGGGCAACCAGGCTGCCACAGAAAGGATTATCCTGTTTGGCCGTGAGTTACAGGCACTGAGTGAGCAACTGGGCCGTGAGTACGGCAAGAATTTGGCCCACACGGAGATGCTGCAGGTAATGGACAAGCCAGGTCTTCACACAGAGTAGGTCCCCTTTTGGTGCTGAAACAGGGTGGCTCTAGGAGGGTCCAAGGACAGCAGCAATAGGGGAGAGTGGGCTCTAGTCTGGTCTGCAGTAAGAAGTGTGGTGTCTAGGGTGTACCCATCCTCTTCAGGCTCTGGGGAGGATGCAACCCTGCCCAACCCTACATCTAAGTATGGTGAGCGCTCACTGGACACCATGAAGTGCCCTGTGCCCTTCTAGAGCCATGGGGTTGTGTGTGGTGTGTGCTACAGTCCTCTCAAAAGTGCCCTGTCCCTTAGGATGCCTTCAGCCTACTGGCATACTCAGACCCCTGGAGCTGCCCAGTTGGCCAGCAGCTTGACCCTATTCAGAGGGAACCTGTGTGTGCTGCTCTCAACAGCGCCATTTTAGGTGAGTGCACGGAATAAAAGCAGACACTGACCCATGAATGCCCCTGGTGGTCTGTTCACATCATTCCCTGGAAAGAGCAGGGACATAGGCATAGGCCCTCTCTGATGACTTATTGAACTCCTGGGCTTCCAGGGCTGAAAGTAAACCCTGAGCTCCCTCTAACCAACTGAGTTGGTTGCTAGATCATGAGTCAGGCCGTAACTGTGGGCTCAAACCAGCCCACTGTTCTAGAGAAGGCCAAGGTTCTCAGGTTCCTAGTATAACTGAAGGGCCATAGCTTAGTGGCTCATACACTTACACAGACACTGAACACTGTGTTCTTGGAGATTCTGTTGTTTTCCCTCACCTTCCACCCCCAAGGGAACTTTGACCTGAGCCCAAGCCCTGGGGAGGGCAGTGACCGGGCCTTCTATCTCCTCCACAGAGTCTCAGAACCTGCCAAAGCAGCCCCCTCTGATGCTTGCCCTGGGCCAGGCATCTGAATGTCTACAGCTCATGGCCCGAGTGGGCCTGGGATCTTGCTCCTTTGCCAGAGTCGACGACTACTTGCACTAGCTGACCATGCTGGCTGGTACCACCTGGCCCTCCTTTGGCCCCAGGGCTGGAGCAGCCCTGCCCTCCATAGGCACCTGGCACAAGGACCTGGAAGCCATGGGCAGAGTTCACTCCTCTGGCCTTTCCCCCCTCCTCTTTCTTCTTCCTTTCTTCTTCCCTCCCCCCCCCAAGTTTCTCTCCCCTTCACGTGCAGCGGCCTGTGACACAGTATTGGCTGGTTACCCTCATGTAGCGCCTTCTCCTTTAAAGGGAGTTTTGTTTTGAGGAGAGGTTGGGGTTTTTTAATCTTTTTTCCTCCTGACTGAGCCACCAGTGTTTATCTCGGGAGAGTTTGTGCTGAGCTGGTTTCTGCTAATTTAGTGATGAAGCCTATCCAGATTGGTGATAGCTTATTATTTTCATAAGTAAAAAAACAAATGAGATTATATATATAAATATATATATTAAAAAAAAGACACAGTATTTATCGTAGCATTAGTGGTCCAGCACCTCTTGGGTGAGGCTGTCCAGACACCATGTGTTTTTATTCGAGTCCAACTCATTAAAAAAGAATCATCTCTGTCACCTCAGCCAAGTGATTTTAGGCTCCCCTTTTGTTGAGCCACAGGCCCAGTTGCCACCCAGGGAAGCTGAAAACGCATTAGGGGCCACTTGATGGGCAGGGTCAGGCTAAGCTGGTTTGCAGTAATCCAAGAGGTGTGTAGGTCTCTAGGGCCCTAAGAGCTGACTAAAGCCCAGAACTACAGGGCCAGGGGTCCAGAGAGGTGATAAGTTGGCCCAGGGCCACACAGCAAAATGGGAGCAGAGGGTCCTTGGCCAGCACACTGTCTACCACTCTATCCTGCCTCTCACTGCCTGCCTGTCCCTCTCTCATTTCTTCAATGCCCTGCCTTCCCTTGTTTTAAGATGGCCAAATAATTCATTTACTCTCAACTGATTGCCTGGAAACTACCTGCCTTCCACCTGAGAGCTGCTGTGTGTCAGGCTGCAAGGAGGAAGACTCCATGGCCAGGACAGAGGCCCTTGAGAACAGGGACTGCTTTCTTCCTGCCTGGTCATCACCACTGCCACACAGCTTTGAAGAGATTGCTGCTTTCTGTGGAGAAGCTGGTACCTTGTGGAGGCAGATTCTTGAACCACTCATCTTTGGAGTGAATGGAACCCTTGACCCCTGGGCCCTGCTTCACTGCAGCTATACCAGGCGACTTCCTATAGCTTGGCCTCAGCCACTCTTAGGAAGAGGAAGGGACCCCATGGGCCTTATGAACATCCTACTAGCTGTTTCAGATGGGGCCTCACAGCTGGTGGAGCAAAAATTGTCTCCCTACCACAGGAAAGGCTCAGAAGGTTGCCATTACTTGGGTGAGCCATTTGAGGAAAAGACTGGCTACCCAGCAGGAAAGGGAGGAGGCTTACACAGAGGGGCATCCAGAGAGGCTGAGATTTCCATACCTGCTTTACAGTGTGGGTGAGAGCCCAAGCAGTACCTGCAAAGAGTAGGGTCAGCCTTGGAGAAGCCAGAAGTTGAACTTCCAATCCCTGTCTGCATTGGGTTAGGTGAGCTCCTGCCCCATGTTAGTGAACATGCGAATGTTTGGAATGGCCTAAGATACTCTGTGCCCACCAAGCCTCACAGGGCCCACAGCTGGACAACAAGCAAAATGACTGAGTTGGACCCCTGCTGGTGAAAGGCCTGGCCCTGAGTTCTTCCAGAGTTTTGCCTTGGGAATAATCCTACAGGCAACTTTTTCTTGGTCCCACCAGGCCCTCAGTTGGCAGCGCACAGACCATGACCCATTGGGAGGTATTGTCCTGTCTGTAAAGGAAATTCATCCTCAGCAAGGCTGGGAATACCAAGCTCCAAACTCAGAGATTAGGAACATCAGGCTGTTAAAATGGACAGTCTACTGGGATTGGGAATTAAAACCAGAGCCTCTTGCAGCTGCAGTGGAGTTCAAAGAGTATCTCCAGCAATCTTTTACAGATAAACAGTCCCAGGAGATGAAGTGACTTGGCCAAAGTCACACAGCAAATTAGTGGCAGAGCCAGGACTAACCTGCTCCCTATGGGTTAGGCAGTACTGTTTAGCCCTGAAGCTGAATGGTAGATGAGTTTTGTGAAGGGTGGATTAGGTTGGCATGGCTTCCAGCAGTCTAAGCAGCTGGTACCTCCAGAAGTGTCAGGGATGGGGACCGGTGCCTGGATTTGGGTTGTGGAGAGGCTGAGAGAGGGTTCAGGAGGGCTCGGGACAGCTGTGTGCTACATGGGGTTGGGTGTCTGTCTGGCTCACACTCAGTACCCATGACCACCTCCCTGTTTTCTGTGCCTTATCTCACTGTTTCAGCTGAGTCCACGTTGTTTACTCTGCTCCTCTCCAAGGGGCTGTCTGTCCCAGTTGGACAGCTCATCTTTGGGACATAAGCCTTTGCCCCACAAACTGTGGAGAGGTCCAAAACCAAGCTGCTTGAGCTGGCTGTCTTGCTGATAGTCCAAGCCTGCCTGCAGCTGGAGGAGCCCCTTATGCAACACCCAGTCCTATGGGCCTGCTTCCAGGAGCCTGCAGTGCAGAAGGCACCTGAGAGCAGCCCTGGTGAAGGGCTGGACCTGACCCATGGGGTTTAGGAAGAAGCCCTCACTCTTTTGGGTCGTCCAGCCCTGGGGGAGCAGCCTTCCCTATACTTACCTTCCCCTTGTGACACCAGATGGTCGCTCCTTTCAGAGTGGAAACTGGTGGACCACTCAAAGCCAGAACTCCCTGTCCCCACCCACATGGGTCTGTGGCTGGGTGCAGGCTGTCAGAACAGGGACACCACAAGATAGAGAAGTGGGGACCTCCTGGCCACCCAGCACCTTCCCAGCCCATAAGCAAGCACAAAGATGAGACAGAGGACTGTTGGAGCTAAAAATTCCTTTGGTTGCTCACAACTCAGGTATGCATGTCGTGTGGCAGCTGGACAGCAGAGCCCTACTTGACCACCAGTCCTGGGCACCTGGACCTGCAGCCAGAAAGTGGTTTCTGGCTCCCCCAAGCGCCCACCTCTTTGCATAGGGTTTTCCTCCATTAGTAACTACAGCTGAAACAGACATCCTCCACGTTGTGCACACTGGTTCTGCCTTTGTCCTCCCAAGTTGATACTTGGCATTAGCATGAAACTTGTGGGCACGGGAGGGTTGAGAGAATTCCAACATAAAACATCCTATTAAAATTGTACTTGAGAGATGAAAAAAACTCCTGTTGTATTTTGACAGAATTATTTTTATTAAAATACACATCCATGAGCAGTCATGAGTGTCTGGTTTCTGTTTTGAGTCTTACTGGGATTGGTACCCCTTTTGTTTGTTTGCTTTTTGCTTTTTTTTTGGTACCGGGGGATCGAACTCGGGACCTTGCACTTTCAAGGCAGGCGCCAGAACCACTGAGCTAAATCCACAGCCCAGGTACCCCTTTTGTAACACATCCTGTCCTGTGGAAGGGTTGGGGCCTTTTCAGCCTAGCTTTTGAGTGCTCCAACCCATGCTGCCTCAAGAACACTTGAAATGTCAATGTTTTAAAGACCCCAAAGAGGACAGGTGCTTAAACTTCAATTCTCTTCCTTGGTTGGTTTTGGTGGTGCACCCCTGTAATCCCAGGACTCGGAAGGCTGAGGCAGGAGGATCGCCACAAGTTGGAGGTCAGCCTGGGCTACATAGTGAGTTCAAGGCCAGCCTGAGCTACATAGCAAGACCCGGTCTCCAAACAAACAATCTCTCCTTTGAAACAGTTTTCACCTTAGACAAGAAAAACTCAAATTCAAGTTGAGAAGATGGCTCACAGGTGGTCTTCCCAAAAATAAGATTTTTAAGAATGCAATCATCCTTCAGTATCCACAGGGGATTGGTTCCAAAGACTGCCACCCCTTACTTTGGTACTCCTATGGATACCAAACTTCTTGGATGTTCAAGTCCCTTATTTAAAATCGTGTACTATTTGTATAGGACCTGCATATATCCTTTTATATACTTTAAATTATCTCCACATTATTTCTCATACCTAATGTAAATGCTATATAAACAGTTGTTAGTGTTTCAGGGAATGATGACAAAAGCCAGGCTTAGTGGTGCACACCTATAATCCCAGTATGCCTGAGGCTGAGGCAGGAGGATTCCAAGTTCAAGGCTAATCTGGGGTACATAGTGAGCTCAAGGCCAACCTTTATCATAACAAAAAAGAATAATGACAAGGAAACGAAACAAAATCTGTGTATGTTCAACACTTTTTTGGGGCCGGGGATTTAGCTCAGTGGTTTCGCTGCCTGCTGCACAAGCGCAAGGACCCGAGTTCGATCCCCAGTACCAAAACAAACACTTTTTTTTTTTTCCAGTACAAGGGCTTTCACACAGCTACAGTCCCACCACTTTTTTTTTTTTGGTACTGGGGATCCTTGCGCATGTGCAGCAGGCTGCGAAACCACTGAGCTAAATCCCCGACCCTGTCTCACCACTTTTTAAACTATTGAGACAGGGTCTTGCTAAATTGCCCATGCTTGGCTTAAACTTGGAATCCTCCTGCCTCAGCCTCCCACAGTGCTTGGATTACAGGCATAGGCCATTATGCCCAACATGATTTTTTTTTAATAGTATTTTGTTTGAGATATTAGTTGAACCCACAGGTATAGACCTCATGGAAACAGAAAGCTAACTACATCCCAGAGATCCCCACCCCAAATACTCCAGTCAGGGGACAGGAGTACTTCTCTTGAGGGGTACTGACAGGATAGCTTCCTGTCAGTCTGAGCTTTAAATCCCAGCTCAGCTGTTTACTAACTTGGTGACCACAGAGAAATTGAATTTCAATTTTCTTTTTTTTTTTTGAGACAGGGTCTCACTACATAGTTCAGGATGGCTTCAGACTTGCAGAAATCCTCCCAAGAGCTGGGATTGTGGGTATGAGCCTCCAACATCTGGCCAGTTTCCCATTTTTAAAATGTGGTTCATCCATCCATCCTGTGGAAGTAGGGGATGAAAGCATGCACATATTGGGATGCAGTATTCATGAGCTCCCTCCATGAGGATATTCCCTGGTGTCTGGCTACTACTGCCTCATTCTGCCTCCTCTGACCCCATAATGTCAATTTTATGCAGAGGAGGGATACAGGGGACCATGCTGGTGTCCACCTGGAGGTGGGACTAGAAACAAATTAGGAGGCAAAGCAACTAGGTAGGAGGCTACTGTAGTAGGCCACAAATAGAGAACAGGGCTGAAAACCACTTAGGAGATAAATGTTGGCACAAGAGAATGGTGAGGGAGATGTGACAAGAGACAAGGCAAATGCAGGCTTTGGAGTAAGTGGCAAGATAATATATGGAACGGAAGGAGGTAATGGCTAAGTCAGTGGAGTTGGAAGGTCTGCTGAAGAGCATGTAAAATTATATCTTAGGGAGATACAGTTTCTGAAAAAGTTCCTCTGAGGTGCAGTAATCTGAACTCTTAGATGTTGATCATGAATTTGGGGGGGGTACTGGGGATCGAACTCAGGTCCTTGCGCTTACGCAGCAGGCAGCGAAACCACTTGAGCTACATCCCCACCCCTGATCATGAATTATTACCAGCTAATTAAAAGTGTTAAGATGTATTGCATAACCCTGTACTTTTCAAGTTTGTATTTAGTTCCCTCTTACAGGACTATTACTCTACAGATTGGGATGGGGGGGTGAGTGTGAGTGTGTGTGCTGGGATTGAACCCAGGACTTCATGCATGCTGCCAGGTAAATGCTCTACCACCTGGCTGCATCCAGTCCAGATTTTTCTCTTTGTGCCTGTGTGTGTGTGTGTGTGTAGTGTTTTTTCGGTGATATGATCTTGAACTCAGTGATATGGTCTTGAACTCAGTACCAAGCAAGTGCTTTACCACTGAGCTACACCCTCAAATGCTAAAGAATTCTTAGAGCTAGAGAAGAGGGAGGAAAGGAGTATCAGATTAAACACTAAAGTTCTGGTTCCATAAGTAAAGCTGGACTGCGTTCACTTTCCTCCAGACAATTGGTTTTCTTTTTTTTTCTTTTTGGTTTTCAAAAGGGAATGATTTTGCCCCCAAGGGATGTTCAACAATGTCTAAAGGTAGCTGCAACTGGGATTGGGGTCCTGCTGGCATCTAGTGGGTAGAGGCTGGAATGCAAATAGCCCCCAACAAGGAATTAGCAGACCCAACATGTCAACAGAAACTGCTCTAGGAGCATGGAACTTTGAATGACAAATCAAACACAGGCACCCTTTCTCTGGCTGTTTACGATCCAATGAAAGGGGCAGGGAATAGAAACAAGTTATAATTTCTCATCACTGAGAGCCTCTCATGCTGGTAAGAAGTCCTGTCGGACCTCCGACCAATCCAGGGACAGCCCTGCAGCTGGTCAGCTGGTCCTGTCCTCATCCCAGGCTGCTCTGGTATGATGGCTGAAGGCCCTCCTCATGCCAAGTGGGAGTCCAGGAGTCATCAGGAGTCAGACAAGCTGGGATGAGCCTCCTCTTGCAGAAATAACTTCAATCACATTTCCTACAGAGCCAGTTTCACACTAAGGGCTACCCACTTGAGTACTTTAGTAGTCTGGTGAATCAAAGGGTAGCCTTGCTATAACATTTATTTAGTTGGGACAACATGGGCCCCAGTGAAGAGGTTTTGGTGCAGTGGCACACACCTGTAACCCCAGCTAACGAACGAGCTGAGGCAAGAGGCTTGCAACTTGGATGCTACTCCTCAAAACAGAAAATAAAAAGGGGAACAAGGGAGGAGGGAGAAAGGAAGGGATAAGGAAAAAAAAGTGAAAATATTAGGAAAAAATGGAAACAAAGCTTCTGTACATGGGAGAGGGGAGGGGACTTGAGGGGGGAATGGGATAAAATAATAAATAAAAGGGGTGAGGGATGTAGCTCAGTGGGAGAACACTTTGTAGCATGCACAAGGCCCTGGGTTCAATATCCAGTACAAAGGGAAAAAAAGGTCAAGGGGACTGAGGTAACAGTCTAGAAGAGCACTGACGGAGGAAAGATAGCCTCTTTAATAAATAGTGCTGGAAAAATTGAGTTTCAACTTGCCAAAGATTAAAACTAGACCTATATCTCTCACCATGCACTAAACTAAAATAGAAATGGATTAAGGTTCTAAATATTAAAACAAATGCTGAATCGCCTGGAACAGTGGTTAGGTAGAACTCTTGAAGACACTGGTGTAAGAAAAGATTTTATGAACAAAACCTCAGTTGCCTGTGAACTACCACAAACTGTCAACAAGTGGGATCTCTTCTTATTAAAAAGCTTTTCTGCACAGCAAGAGAAACCACCAACAGTGTGAAGAGACAACCCATAATGTGGGAAAAAATCTTCACCTGGTGTTCCTCAGACAAAGGTCTACTATCTCAACTCTATAAAGAACTTAAAAAAATCAGACCTCCCAAATTTAAAGACTCAATCCAAAAATGGGCATCTGAAATGAACACACATTTCTCAAAGTAGAAATAGCAAATAAACATATAAACATATAAAAAGTGTTCAAGAGATGAATATGAAAACAATGCTGAGATTCCACCTCACTCCAGAAAGAATGGCTGCTATCATGAAATCAACCAATAACAAACGCTGTGTGGCTGTGGGGAAAGAGGAACCCTGCTCCG
This sequence comes from Heterocephalus glaber, assembly GCF_053883595.1. Lineage (NCBI taxonomy): Eukaryota > Metazoa > Chordata > Mammalia > Rodentia > Bathyergidae > Heterocephalus > Heterocephalus glaber. Next base: position 18,396,264 of record NW_028258137.1, read on the forward strand.
CTGCTAGTGGGAGTGTAGACTGGTGCAACCACTGTGGAAATCAGTATGGAGATACCTCAAAGAACTAGGACTGGAAGTCCCATTTGACCCAGCTATTCCACTGCTGGGTATCTTCCCCCCAAAATTATAAGAATCATACCACAGTGCTATCTGTGTACCCATGTTCATAGCAGCACAATTTGTAATAGCTAAAACTTGGAAGCAGCCCAAATGCCCATCAACTGGAGACTGGATAAAGAAAATGTGTTTTTTTTTAATAAAATGGAGTACTACTCAGCCATAAAAAATGAGAAATTAGACATTTATAGCTAAATGAATGCACATTGAGGAGATACTCTTAAGTGAAATAAACAGGACACACATGTAAATACCGGATAGTTTCTCTAGTGTGAGAAACTGAAAGTGTAAATAACTAAATGGTATAATAATGTGAAATAGGAAGAAAAGGGGCACAGGGGAAGGGGAAATGGGAGGGGTACGGGAAAGGAAAGAAGGGAATGGAATATGAGAAAATGAAAAGATGGAAACAAAGTCTTTGTAAATAGGGAGGGATAGAGGGGTTGAAGGGAGGGCAGGGGAAGGGGGAAAATTAAGAAACAAGAGGGAAAAAAAAAAGAAACGAGAGATTATGTAAAGGTGCAAATTTCCAATGATGAATGTCATTATATTGGATACCTAAACTGTACCAATAAAATAAAATTTAAATAAAGAGCACTGACATTTAACGAACAAAAAACATCCAGAGGAAGAGAAGCCTAGACAGGAATATGAGAACACAGGAAAGCGAGTCACTGGAAGCCAGGAAGTCCGACAAGTTCGAGACCCGGCCTTCTGCAAAGATAGGTCGTTGTCCAAAACAAAACTTTGCTTCATCATAGGAAAAACAAAGTCGACCACAATTTCTAGGACCAATTTACCCGAGAAAAATCAAGGGTGTAAAAACGCTCACACCACCGCTTACGCCGCCGGAAATACAACACCAGGACCTCCCAGTAGGACTATCTCGGCTCCGCCCCAATGAGCGAGCATGCGCAGTTCCCGGCCCCGCCCCTCCCCTCGCAGGTCCACCCCCTTCACGGAGCATGCGCTGTTCTCCCTCTGTCCCGCCCCTCCCTTCTAGAGCCCCCGGTTCCTTAGAAACCAGGCGGCGTGTTCACGGTGTCGGGACGCTAGATTACGGTGGCTGCTCAAGCCCGCTAGTCTCCTTTAAGGCGGACGGGTGGCCTCCGAAACCCGTCCCGACCCATGGTCTCCGGTGCGGCGCGGAGCGGGCAATGCCAGCGTGCCAGGTGAGAGGCGGCCCTTGGCGGCGGGCGAGGGTGAAGGAGGGCATGGCGCGGCCGCGAGCGGGCCCCGGGCCTCGTCCACCGCCCGGCGCCCGAGGTCGGATAAGCAAAGTCCGGCTAAAGGGGGCTGTGCTACTTGCCAGCACACGCGCCCGAGTGCGAGGGTCGCACCAGGGTTCGTCTTCTTCACCTCAGAAATAGGACCTGCACGTTTGTTCGTAGACTTGTAGAATTTTGGATTCTGGGGGACCTCGAACATAGCCCATCCCTTTAGAGGCGAAAATGTGGTTTCCCCCGCCATGTGGTGAGCGGACTCCTTACCTGTGTGAGGATGGACGTTTATGGATGAGGATGTGAGTAGTGTGCAAGGCTGAGACAAAGGGCTCATGTGGTAGCTGGTCCATCCTCTTTCAGAATTAGATGGAACTTTTAGGGGATACATTTTTTAAAAACGAGTATTCCGCCGGGTGTGATGGTTCACGCCCTGTAATCCCAACTGCTGGGGATGCTGAGGCAGGAGGACGTGAGTTCCAGGCCAGTCTGGGCAGTGTAGCAAGACTCGTCTCAAAAAATGAAAAAGGAGAGCGAGGGGAGGAGAGAAAGAGAAACAGGTGTTCAGTTGACAACTGAGATACCCCAGAAGGGTCTGGGTTGGCTGTACCAACCCCTGGGTACCCTTTGACAAGTCCCTAGCCTACCTTTGTAGCTCAGAAAAGAAGCAGATGAACTTGTGGAGACAAAAGGTGAGGTAAGGTACTAACTATGAAAGCCTATCATTCTTGAATGGTGAAGGAAGAAGAGGGCTTGAGAAAGGTTGTATGGAGTTTGCTTTCCAGACCATAGCAGAATCTAAAGAACAGGACAGGAATGGAAAAGTTTAAAACTACATTGGATAGGGCTGGGTATTTAGCTCAGTGGTTTCCACCGCCTGCCTCGAAATTGCAAGGTCCCGAGTTCGAACCGCGGTACCAAAAAAAAAAATTAAAAATTAAAAAACTACATTGATTGGACACCAAGGCTAATTATAAACCACCCTGTTGATATTCACTGTTCCCACAGTGTCATGCTGAGGGCATATAAGGAAGAAAAAGAACCAAGCCCAGAAACCACCCTTGTGACCTATGAGGCACAAAGGCCTCTGTAGAAAGACCCCATAGCTATGGACCTTCCCTTGAACAGAACAGCATTTAAATTAAAAAAGGAAGACACTTAAAATGTTATTGTGATGTGGAAGATATGAAGAAGATGGTTGTCTTTGAGTGGGGGAAGCTAGATTCATTCTTGATAAAGAGAGCCATTTCCTTCTGAAAAGCTGCACCAGAGAACAAAAGAGTTTTCAGGCCATTTGTTTTACAGAAAACATGGAAAAAATTACTACTTTTGGGCTGGGAATTTAGAAAATCTGTCTAGACCAAGAGGTGAAAAATTTTAGCAGGCAGTTCTGTTGGTAGAATCCCCGTTTTACAGATGACGGTTTTGTTAAGAGAGTTGTTTGTCTTACAACCTAGTTGTCCCATATTTCCTTTGAAATGATGAGTCTGGTTTAATCTATTAATTTTGTTTTATTTGCAAAGAAAATTCGGATATATGATTTTTGTAGTAATTTTAGAACTGTAAGACAGCAATGAGGAAAAAAAAGGCCTAACCCCTACCCCAAACAAAAGGCTTAAAAATGTGCAATATGAGCCCTTTGTGGTAGGTAGTACACACCTGTAATCCCAGGACTCTAGAAGGCTGAGGTAGGAGGAATCCAAATTTGAGCCCAACCTGAGCAACTTAGCAAGATTGTCCCAAAATTTTTTTAAAAGGGCCCCACCCCCTTTTAAAAGGTGGTGAGGGCTGAGGTTTTAGCTCAGTGTGAGGGCCCTGAGTTCAATCCCCAGTACCATAAAAAAATAAAAAACTAATATGGGGGAAAGAAGTGTGTGATTTTTTTTTTAAGGTGCCCACTGATTCTAATCACCAAAGTCAATGTATTGCTACCTTGATAAAACTGTCAGTGTATGTTCTTTGTAGCAGGATTCCCCCTCACGGAGAGAGAAGATGTATTGGAAAAAGAATGTTAATAGGTCAAATGAGTTTAAGGAAGAAAGCTTTGTCTTAGGTGCATAAATGAATGCCAAACTATAACTGCACATATAGTGGCTGTGTGTTTTATTGACATTTTGCACCATTTTGTGTAGTTACCTTAAAGATAATGAGGCATTATCCGAAGCCTACATAATCTATGGGGAAGATCAGTATTACTAATCATATTCTGTCAAGAAGGCTTCATGAGAATAATTGTATTCTGTGTAGTAATACCTGTTGCTTTAGTGTTGACTCTGGTGGAAGGAAGGAAGAAAGAGGCCAAAATTCAGATAAAGATGTAAGGGACCAGTTGCCCTCTACGGGCTTGGGTGGGATGTGGACCTGTGCCTTGAACGTAAGTGTAAATAACTTCTTGAGAGAGCAAGCTGTTGTGAAAAGGTCCTTCTTAAATAGGACTGCCAAGTGCCTCATGGATTTGTGTGGATTTTCTGAGCTCTACAATCAGAAAGACATTCTTTGAGGGGGGCGTGTTAGAGGGGAGTATTAGAATTACAGAGAACTCTCAGTGCATTTCTAGGTTGCTATGACAATGAAACCTTTGGCAAATAATTACTTAGCATCTACTCCATTATCTTGGAACTGAGGGCATTTATCAAGTCTGACCTGTAATAAAATAATCAACAGTATTTGACAGGCCAACCTTGAGGAAACCTTACTAGATAAACCAGCAATGCTACTGGATCTACTTTCACTGAACTGATTTTTCTCTATGTTGAACATTGAATCCTAGGGCCTTCTACAATTCTACCACTAAGCTCCATCTCAGTCTTTTTAAAATTTTATTTTGAGCCTTGTATGGTGGCACATGCTTGTAATTCGGGAGGCTGAAGCAGGAAGATTGTTGCAGTATGGAGACCAGCCTGAACTACTTAGTGAGACCCTGTCTCAAAAAAAAAAAAAAAAAAAGGCTTTAGAACTGGTTTGTGAGAGGAGTTTGGAAAGTTTTGGAGATATGTGCTGGAGAAGCAATCCTAGAATGCTGTGAGACAAGTTTAATGGGAGATTCTGATTGGAGCTCAGAAGACAAGAATGCTGATAGAAATGCATATGGTAAAGACCAGGCTGAGAAGATTTCTATTGGGAACGAAGACTCCATTAGCAGTTAGACTCAAGACCATGTAGGTATCTTACACTCTGGCTGAAAATTTGTCTACATTTTGTTCGTGTCCTGAGACTTTGTAGGAGACAGGTTGAGGGTGGTGGGCTAACTGATTTGGCAGAGGAAATTTCAAGGCAGCCGGGGGCGGGGCTTTTAGCTAGCTCTACCACACCACTGAGTGATTTTTAAAATTTTGAGTTTCACCAGAAAGGAATCTCCTGTAAAGTTGGTGCCCACAAAGATGGAACAGAGGAGAGCTTGACTGCTGCAAAGAGTGATTTTAAAAAGAAGCCAAGGGGCCGGGGATTTAGCTCAGTGGTTCTGCCACCTGCCTCGCAAGCACAAGAACCTGAGTTCAATCCCCAGTAAAACACACACACACACACACACACACACACACACACACACACACACACACAAAAGAAGAAGCCAAATGCTGGATATGCTGGTGCATGTTTGTAATTCCAGCTCTCAGGAGCCTGAGACAGGAAGATTGAAGTAAGTTTGAGGCCAGCCTAGGCTACAGAGTGGGAATAAGCAGGGAATGAGCAAAACCAGCCCAAGAGAGAATCCAATAAGGGCTTTGACCACTAGCAATTAGATAGGGGCAAGGCCACCCAACCCCTTGGGAGAGTGCATCTTGCCACAACTTCCTCTAGGTGCTGGACATAACTACAGGATTTAATGTTTGTCTTGCTGAATTTTGATCTTGGTTTGGTCCAATTTGTTGGACCTTCCTTTCTTTTGGGAGTGTTTATCCTGAGCCATTGTGTGTTGGCAGTGTTTAACTTTTGATTTTTACAGGGGCTCACAGCTGAGAGTTTGCCTTAAGTCTCAAAGAAGACACTAGACTTGGACTTTTTTTTTTTTTTTTTTTGGTACTGGAGATCAAACTCAGATTCTTGCACTTGGGAGGCAGGTGGCGGAACCACTGAGCTAAATGCCCAGCTAGACTTGGACTTTTAAGCATTGCTGGAACTGTTAGGACTTTGGTAACTCTTAGAGGTGGACTAAATACAATTTGCATAAAGAAATGGACATGAGTATTTTGGTGGCCAGGGATGGAACATTATGGTTTATATCCAGATATCCTCCCTAAAGCTTCATGTGATCATAGGTGGGACCTTTGGAAGGTGATTGGATTATTGGGGCTGTATAGCTGACTTGATATCAGTATGTAGGGTCTGGTCGTAGAGGTGAGGTGGTGGGGGGTGGGGCCTATAAAGGTTTATCTCCTTTTCTGGCTCCACCCTTAATGCTCTCTGCTTCCTCCTGGAAACCATAACCCTGTGCCATGCTGTCCTGCCTTGGGGCCAGCCAACAATGGACTGAAACTTCTACAAGGATGTCATTATATCTCAGAGATGAGAAAGTTACTAAAACTCATGTTTTAAAAATAGGAATGAAAGATAACTTGAAATAAGCTTGGATTCATGAAAGTTAGAAGAGAGACAAAAAATGTGAAGTTATAAGACTTTCATATACTCTGACACTCATGAATTAGAGATTTAGTCAAGAATGAGATGACTATAGCTGGGCATGGTGGCACACCTATAATCCCAGCACTCGGGAAGCTGAGGCAGGAGGATGACTGTGAGCTCAAGGCCACCCTGGGCTACACAGTGAGTTTCAAGCTGGCCTGAACTACATAGGCAGACCCTGTTTCAAATAAACAAGAATGACCTCACTAAAGTACCATGCATCAAACCAAGACAAAGGAAATGAAAATATTCTCTCCTAGAAAACAGAGATTGTGTGTAGAAGATGTGAATATTTCTACATTACTTAAACACACTTGAACCCTATCTATAAGTACTTGTTCTTAGTTCTTGCTCTTAGAGAATTACAAGTAGTTCCTTTGTGCTTAAGTACTATCACTTCTCAAGGTAGCCAGTGATAAAATACCTCTCTAGGTTCCAGAATAGCTTCAGAATGGGGGGGACTGGGACCTCACTCTCTTGCAACCCCTTAAAACCTTCCCGAGAGCTGCTTCTGTCAGGGTTTTTATCGGTTCTCTATAATAAAGGATTAAGGATGAAGGCTGCGAAAAATGGAAGCCAACTAGTGAGTGTATACTTTCCTTCTCACGAAGATAGCTGTGTTTCTCCCCAACTGTTAGCTTTCAACTTCTTATGAGAATAGAAAACCTCAAAATAGAATTCAAAACAATTCTACTTGGCTTTAAGATTTACCATATACTTTATATTCTCAAAATTTTTATTATTTACTTTCACAATTACACTTTACTTAGAATGACAACCTTAGGCCAGGCATGGTAATGTACACCTATAATCCTAGCAACACTTGTAATCCCAGCACCCAGAGACTGAGGCTGTGAGGCATGAGGATTGCAAGTTTGAGCCCAGCTTGGACAATTTAGTAATTTAGTGAGATCTGTCTCTGAAAAAGAGGATGTAGCTCAGTGGGATGGCCCTGGATTCAATCCCGGTACCCGCTCCTCCAAAATATACAGCCTTAGGCAAATCATGTAACCTCTGGACCATAATTTTCTTTCGTTTTTTTTCCCCCTCCTTGATATTTGGGTGAGCCATAATTTCCTAGCCTGTATAATTTGTAACAGAAAACAAAATGAAAATGACATCAATGGTCCAACACTAGAGAAATGAAAGACTGCTTCATATAGTCAGGGACGTATCATAACGCTTAAAAACTACTTATGAGGGGCTGGGAATTTAGCTCAGTGGTTCCGCTGCCTGCCTCACAAACGGAAGGACCTGAGTTCGATCCCTGGTACCAAAAAAAAAAAAAACTACTTATGAGGGGCTGGGGATGTAGCACAGGTAGCGTGCTTGCCTAGCATATGCAAGAACATGGGCTCAATCCCCAGTACTGGGAAGAAAAAAAAGAAACTACTTAAAATAACTTGAAAAATGTTTATGTTGAATAGTAAGTGAAGAACTCAGGACACAAAATTGTGAATACAGTTTGATCACAAGTACATCAAACAAATGTCGGCTGGGCATGGTGGTGCATGTCTGTAATTCCAGCGCTCTGGAAGGCTAAGATAAGAAGATTGCAAGTTTGAGCCTCGCCTGGACAATTTAGCAAGACCTTGCCTCAAAGTTAAAAATTTTTTAAATCTGCTGGGAATGAAACTCAATGTAAAGGCCCTGGGTTCAATTTTCAGTACTGAAGGAAAAAAAATTTTTTTAAGTGAAAAATTATTACAAAAAAAGGAATATAAGAAGAAAACAGTTACTTTTGTAATATACTATACTTTTTATTGGATTATATTTTTTTCATTTTCTGAGAATAAGTCTTGCTATGTAGTACATGCTAGCCCTGAACTCTGTATGTAACCCGGTCTGGCTTTGAACTTGTGACCCTCCTGCCTCAGGCTCTCAAATATTAGGATTATAGCACATACCACCCACCATGCCCAACCTAGAAGAGTTTGTGGGTTTTTTGTTTGTCTGTTGTTTTGAGACAGGGTCTTACTATGTAGTTCAGGCTGTCCTTGTGTTCACTATGTAGCCCAGGCTGGCTGTAAACTGACAACGATCCTCCCGCTTCAGCCTCCCAAGTGCTGGGATTATAGACATGTGCTACCACACCTGGCCCAACATAGTTTATAATGCAGGAGGATTGCAAGTTTGAGGCCAGCCTGAACTACATAGCAAGTTCAAGGCTGGCAGCAAGATCCAGTCTCAGAATACATACATATATACATACATACAAACAAACAAATTGATGTATGGGATTGGGGATATAGCTTGGTGGTAGAGTGCTTGCCTCACATGCATGAAGCCCTGGGTTCCATCCCCAACACTGCAACAATTAATTTAAAAAATTGTGTGTGGAACAGTGCTGACAGGGACTGGGCAGCACAGATGTTTCCTATCTCATGTCAGAGAACCCACAGTAATGAGGTTACCTGGATCATGAATTTACCTGTGTATAATTGGAAGGTGACTGTACAGATCTTACAGTCTTTCCTAAGACTGCTATTTTTTTGGTGCTTGTTGAAGGATTTTGACCCTTAGGGTTTCTTTTGTGCTTGTTGGTGGGTGGCTTTCTGCAAAAAGAGGGACCAGGCCGGGGATTTAGCTCAATGGTTTCGCTGCCTGCTGTGCAAGAACAAGGACCTGAGTTTGATCCCCAGTACCAAAAAAAAAAGGGGGGGACCAGACATTTCCAGTCGTTGGGGAACTATTTAACCTTCCCAGTGACCAGAAGCCAGGTAACACAGGTAGAGAACACCTGTCTGGTTTGTTATGTCCCTGGGTCCCCTAAGAATGTCCTGTAGTGGAAATCCAGAAGGAAGTCAGATGTGTCTTGCGCTGCCACAGAAAGAGTAGAGCACTTGTATCCATATAGAAGGTTTAAAACACAAGGAAAACTTAAGTCATTTAGTTTTGTCCATTGAAAACCATTTTGTTTTTATTTCAGGGATTGAACACAATTGACCTACGTCCCACTGATAAAACATTTATCATGATAATTAAAAACTGGGCTGGAGATAAAGTTCATTGAGAGAGTACTTGCCTAGCACATGTAGGGCCCTGAGTTCAATCCTCAGCCCTACAAAAACAAAACCTTCATTTTTTTTTTTTTTGGTACTGGGGATCGAACACAGGTCCTTGCACCTGCAAGGCAGGCTTTGGAACCACTGAGCTAAATTCCCGGCCCAAAAAACCTTTTCGGGACCACCAGTAAAACTAAAGTGTGTAGCACATTTCTTTCTGGTGTTGGCTACTTCATGTGCCTTACAGATAAACGCTCTACAAGTAGAGTCTTTGTTCACATGCCTGCCACGGGGAACAATCTTTGAATACTCCCATATTCCTGAGTCAGATTAGTCCTTGGTCTAGAGTACAGCAAGAAATGACAACTGTAAGCTCCAGGAACCTGGCCTGTTTGGATCATTCTTGTGTGCCCCGGGTTCTTGTGTAATGCCTGATTCATTGCATGTTTAAAAATATTAGGAAATAGCCTGGTGTGTTGGTTCATACCGGTAATTCCAGCACTCTGGGAGGCTGAGGCAGGAGGATCACAAGTTTGACCCCATCCTGGGCAACTAAGTTAACTTAAAGAGAGACCCTGCCTCAAAATTAAAAATTTTAAAAGGATTGTGGGTATAGTTCAGTGCAAAGGTAACTGGCTTCCATCCCCAGTACTAGGATAGGATAGGAGATGGGAGATTGGAGATAAGACAGGACAGGTCTATAGTGGCTAGATATTGCACCATTAAAGGGGAGAGGATGGGCCAGGGATTTAGCTCAGTGGTTTCACCGCCTGCTGTGCAAGCGTAAGGACCCAAGTTGAATCCGTGGTACCAAAAAAAAAAGAAGCTAATAGTCACATAGGTGGGAATTTCTAGTGGACAGTTAGTAGTATGGAGCTGGAGTATATTGTCAGGGCTGGAGACTAGAAGTTAGGAGTATTTGTATTTGTGTGGAGGTCATAGTGAAGTTGACGAGTTAGATAAAGTTACTTGGGGAGAGAGTAGGGCTGAGGATGGGAATTTTCAGATTGGTGTCAATCTGCCTCTTGCTGTAAGGAGCAGCAGAAAAGGATACTACTGCTGTTGCATATTTTCAAAATCAATAAAGGGTTGAGGGTATAGTTTAGTGGTTGAACACGAGTATGAGCAAGACCCTGGGTTCAGTCTCCAGCACAGAGGAAAAAAATAGAAAAACAGTAAAGACATAATACAGATAATAGATGAGTGCTTTTCCTATTGTCACCTGCAGCCTTTTATATTTTTAAATTTTTAAAATTCATTTGGTTTTTTTTTTGAGACAGGGTCTCACTGCAGTTCAGGCTGGCCTGGAGCTCACTACATAGCTCACGCTGGCCTCAGACTCCTGACGATCCTCCTGCACCAGCCTCCCAAGTGCTGAGAATCACAGACTCACAGGCAGGTGCTTTGGCAATTTTTCTTGAGACAGGATCTCACTAAGTTGCTGTATTGCCCAGGCTGGGCTGCAGCTTCAGTCCTCCTACCTCAGCCTTCCAGAATGCTGGATTTACAAGTATTTGCCACCATGCTCAGCTACCTGCATATACTCAGCTACTTAAATCCATATACTTCTGTGAGTGTTGTTTATTTCTCCTTTATGACCCTGTTTATCTGACCCCCTACTTTGTTGTTGCCGATGAGACAGGATTTCACTACAACCGTGTAGGCCAGTCTGACCTTGAACTTGCTGTGTAGCCCAGGCTGATCTTGAACTAACTTACTTACTTACTCTTTCTTTCTTCCTTCCTTTCTTCCTTTCTTTCTTTTTTCCTGTGCTTGAACTTTTGATTTTCCTGCTTCAGCTTCTTGAATGCCAGGAGTATATATAAGTGATACACCACCACACCCAGTTTAGCTGATTGTTTTTATTTTTGTTTGTAATACTGGAGATTGAGCCCATATTTTCACATTGTGCCATATCCAACTCTTTTTTCATTTTCTTATTCTGAGATAGGGTCTCACTAAGTTGCCCAGGCTAAGCTCGAACTCACAATCCTCTTGCCTCAACCTTCCAGACTGCTGGGGTTACAGGCTTGTGCCCCTGCACTCAGTTTAGCTCAGTGCACTGGTTTCCCTCCTGGAACAAGGGTGGAGGAGGATGGAGTGGGGAATTGGTGTCTCTGCTCTCTGATTCCCTGGTACTGCACTGAACTTTTGGAGCTGGGGAATAGCATTTCTTTCCCCTGCCCTGCTTCTGTTTTTGTTCTCAGTTGGAAAGACAGAATCTGTGAACATGTCATGGAGTCAGTGTAGGTTCTATTCAGAGAAACTAACCATAAGAAAACTAAATGGGGGCCGGGGATTTAGCTCAGTGGTTCTGCCGCCTGCCTCATAAGCGGAAGGTCCCAAGTTCGATCCCCGGTACCAAAAACAAAAAAAAGAAAGAAAACTAAATGAACCCTCTGGATCATTGAAAGCCAGGTCCCAAAACGTTAATTGTAATATAATTTGTAAAACTCTATGCCGATTACTTTGGCTTCTCTTTTTCAGTGGGAACATAAATATAGGGGAAGAAACTTTCTCATACCTATCTGAAAGCATTAGTGTTACTCTTTCAGACTCTTAAGTTGCAGGTTGGTTAGTGGAGAATTGTAACTGTATGTAGTCCCTCAGCTGTGAACATGGATCTCCAAATTTAGAAGCTGCATGTTTGTCCCCAGTTTGGGCTCTACTTGTGAGGTGTAGCTGTCTTTGCTCTATGGGTCCAACATTGCTAGTTAGATATTGTTTGTCCATCTGGTACACTGGCTCCATTCTGGAACTAAAGGGGCCAGAAGAAAGGCTGGAGGACAGTAAGACACACCTACCTAATTCTTGGTACATGACTGTTGCTAAAGGATGTATGGAAGGCATTCTTGTTTATTTCCCAATAGGTTCCTGGTTTCTGCAAAACAAAAAAAATTGGTCTTTATACTCCCCTCCCTTTTTTGGCTAGGGATGCCACTGAGGGTCTCACTTAGGCTAAGCACAAGTTTTACCGATGACTTACCTCCCAGCCCCCATATATATAAATATATATATATATATATATATATATATATATATATATTTTTTTTTTTTTAAGTTTTATCTCCTTTACCATGCTCTCTTGTTAAAGATCCTTTTGTGGATGTGAGGGTGATCTGACTGGCTAGGCGGGTGTCCCCTTCCTCACCACTCCATGTGCACGTCCCTCCCTAAACTTCTGGAGCCCCGATTGAAGAGGACCATTTCCTCGGTCAAGGGATACAAGTAGCTGCAAACTCTCAAAGATCCTTTCTTTTTCCCCCAAGAAAAAACAAATTATTTTCAATATATTCACACATACATTAAAATATAATACAGAGCGTCAGGGTCAAGGGTCTTGTGTAGGATGCTCATGGGTCTGTGCGCTGACAGCACTGCCAAGCAGGAGACCCAGATGGAAAGTGGGGTCGAGTCAGGCTTCACCAGGGTCTTCGCTAGGCTGTTGCCTCTGATGGAGTCTAACCACAGCCCAGCAGCTCAAAACTAGGGGTCATTTGCAGATGGAGCTCATTTTGTGGCTTTCAGTTGACACCTACAGGTTTGAGTTCCCAGGGTGATGTGTCATCAGTAGCACAGCCCATCAGTGTCTCGAAGATCCTTTTGCAACTGGTTATTAAGTCGTGGCACCCTGTCTTAGGGTGATTTTCCACAATATCATTCAGGGTAATTTGTACTCTTTAGGTAGTTTACAGTCTAGGATTTTTAGCTGGGCACAGTAGCACATGCCTCAGTCCCAGCACTCAGGAGGCTGAGGCATGAGGATCATGAATTTGAAGCCACCCTGGGCTACATAGTGGGTTCAACATTGGCCTAAATTACATAATGAAACCCTGCCTTAAAAAAATGGTGACACGGGCCAGGGATTTAGCTCAGTGGTTCGAACAGAGCTCGGGGATCGAACTCTGGCCCTTGCACCTTTGAGGCAGGCGGCAGAACCACTGAGCTAAATCCCCGGCCCTAAATTGGTTATGTTTGAATCATTTTCACTTGGTTGAGTCCACTGTCACTTACCTTTCCTTCACATTTATCTGTTGGCACTTGACTGAATGTATCCCATACATGCTGGGTCACTATGGTCCTTCGAGGCTTGACAATTAAGGGGAGACTTGACTACAGGGAATGGAGATGACTGGGCCATGTCATGTAGAGGAGGGGTGAAAGTTGGAGAGATGGTTTGAGGTTGAGGGTTCCCTTTTGGCAGGTTGTGTTGTAGCAAAGACAGAGCATAGCAACTCATCTTCCGGATCCTAAGCTTATCATTTATTGCTTGTTTTCTTTCCTGAACCATTAAACCAGGTTGTGCTTCAAACTACTACTTAGGCTAGTGACATAAGGAATGTCTTTTCTTTTTTGGTACCAGGGACTGAACTTGGGTCTTTCTGCTTTCGAGGCAGGCACTAGAATCCCTGAGCTAAATCTCCGGCCCAGGAATGTCTTTTCTTTTTCTCCAGTACCTGGAATTAAACCCAGGGCCTTTGCACTAAGCTACATCCCAGCTTGTTCTTTGGTTTCTTATGGATGTTTTTTGGGTGATATTTTTGTTAGAAGATCTCACTAAGTTGCTCAGGCTAGGCTTGAATTTCTAAGCCTCCTGCATTAGCTTCCCAGAGTGCGCACTCAGATAAGAATCTTCTTCCCCTGCTTTTGAGTTCAGGGCCTTTGCACCAAACTACATTTTAAGGTTCTCCTCACCCTTTTTTTTGTTTGATTTTTTTTTTGAGACAGGGTCTCACTATGCCCTTCAGACTGGCCTTGAACTCACTGCGTAGCTCGGCTGGCTACAAACTTTGGGTGATCCTCCTGTCTCTTGAGTGCTGGGATTACAGGCATGCACTACCGCACCCAGGGTGAGCCCTTTTTTTTATTTTGACACAAGGTCTCACTAAAATTGTCCAGGCAGAACTGAGACTTGGCTATCCTTTGACTTTAGCCACCCTCAGTGCTGGGATTCAGGTCTATACCATCTAGAAATCTCTTAATTATATTTATAAACATATCCCAAGTCCCTGCTATCTACAGTTTTGATTAGTTTAATATGTCTTAGTTTATTGATTAACTATGTAGGAACAAGATCTGAAATATAGAACCAGGTGTACTAGAGCATGCCTGTAATCCCATCACTTGAGAGGCTGAGGCAGGAGGATTGCTGCAAGTTTGAAGACAGCCTGGGCTACATAGTGAGTTCAAGGCCAGCCTGAACTACACTGTGAAACCCTGACTCCAAAAAAAAAAGATCTGTTTTTCAACATACATTTATTGGGCACAACTACATATCAGGCCTTGTTTTAAGTACTAAGGAGAGAGGTTATAACTGAACAAAATAAACAAAAAGAACAACTCCCCCAAGGAGCATACATTCAAGCTTGGGTCATACAGGAGACAAACAATAGAAACATAAACCTATTTCTTTGTTTTTTATTTCCAGTACCAAGGATCGAACTCAGGACCTTGCATTTGCGAACCAGGCACGGTACCACTGAGCTAAATCCCCAGCCCTAAACCTATTTCTTATAAGGTTGTATTTAGTCAGGTGTGGTGGCACACACCTATAATCCCAGCACTTGGGAGGCTGAGGCAGAGTGATCCCTGTGAATTTGAGGCCAGTTTGGGCTATATGATGAGTTTAAGGCCAGCCTGGAATACATAGTAAGACCCTCTCTCAGACAAACAAAAAAGATCATATTTAAGTATAAATCTGGATGAAAGAGGAGGAAGAGAGAGAACCAAGTGGTAGGCCTGTAAAGGACAGGGAACTGCAAGTGCAAAGGTCCTAGAGAGGAGCACACCTAGTACCACTTATACTGTTTGTCATAATGCAAGACAGACATGTGAATTAAACTAAGGCGATAGTGATAGAAGCAGTGGAGAGTAGCTGGATTGATGAAGTTTGAAGACAGCCAGCAAGAATTGTTGGATCAGCTGTTAAGTATGAGAGTAAGAGTAGAATCAAGGGCTAATTCTAAGGTTTTGGCTTGAGCAGTTGGAACACTTGTGTTACCAGTTTCTGAGATGAAGCCATTGAGGGAGGAGTAAGTTTTGTGCTTTTCGACATTTTAAATTTCAGATTCAGTTATTAATCAGATTCTTACATCCAAGTAGAGCTGTCAGGTAGGCAGTTTATACTAGTCAAGCTCAAGGGAGAAGAGACAGCTGATGACTTTGGCATCATCAGGGAATAGATGGTATTTAAAACCATGAGACAGCCAGGCATGGTGGCATACGCCTGTAAGCCTGTAATCCCAGCACTCAGGCAGCTGAGGCAGGAGGATCGCTGTGAGTCGGAGGCCAGCCCGAAGTACACAGCAACATCCTGTCTCAAAAAACTAAAAACAAATAGGGCTGGTACCAAAAAAAGCCGAAAACCAATAAAGCTATGAGACAGAATGGAATCACCAAGGCAGTATAAGTAGAAAAAAGAAATGGGTTAGTTCCTGAGCTGAGGTTACTGCAGTCATCATCAGGAGAAACAAGCAGTGGGGGCTAAGAGCTGGAAGGAAAATTGAGACATTCATGTTCTGGAAGCCAAGAAAAGAAGACTATTTGAAGGAGGGTGGGACCTTTCACATTGGGTGATGCTAACAGGTCTAAGTAAGAGGAGTATGAGAACTGACTCTTGGATTTAGCAATGTATTAATTGTATTGACAAATATCAGGTAGCTGAAGCTTAGTTATTTGTAGTGTGATATACAACCAAAAATGTAGGATTTTCAGCCACAAAACTGAACACAGAACATTATACAATTGCTGTTTAAAGTTCTAAACATTTTGCATTGGGGGTGGTATTAGAGATGAACCCAGGCCTTCACACTGAACTACACTCCTATCTCTATTTTATTTTTTATTTTGAGACCAGGTCTCACTAAGCTGCCCAGGCTGGGCTGGAACTTGTGATTCTCCTGTCTCAGCTTCCCAGAGTGCTGGTATTACAGGCCTATACCACCACATCTGCTAAATATTGTACTTTTCCTCCTACCTCTTTGTCTTACTGGGTATTTTTGTTTGTTTGTTTTTGGTACCAGGGAACGAACTCGGGACCTTGCGCTTTCGAGGCAGGCAGTGGAACCACTAAGCTAAATCCCTGGCCCTCCTACCATTTTGGACCCATTCTGCACTGAAGAAATGCTTGGGTAGATGTTTGGACTGCTCTGGTGAAAGAGGAGTATCTTCCAGTTACAAGCTGGCTGTGTGTGTGTGAGTGTGAGCTCCACCCCCAGCCACTTTTGTTTTTCTTTAGCAAACTAGCTTTTTCATTGACCTTGGGCAACTGTGTTTTTTTCCTTTCTTTCTCTTCCTGGACTACCAATGTCAGTCTTTCTATGATAATTCAGCTCCAGGGTATAGATGATGCCTTTCCCATATAGAACTCAAAGTGTGTTACAGAAACTGTGTATCATTTACCACTTTAAGTAAGGCTGACTTATATCCTCCTGGATGCTGTCACAGTACCATGATTGTTTTATCTCTCCTGCTAGACTATACAATCTATCTAAGCAAAAGCTGTAACTGTTTTGCTCACCAAAATATCCTGTGCTTTGTCTAGTGCTGGCCCATAACAGGTATTTAATAAATGTATATTAGTGAGTCTATCTGCATAAATCCTGGTGTTATTTTATGCATAAGCACCTGAAATAGCCCATAATTAGCTCGGCTAAAGTCACAGTCTTTTAAAATGAGGTTGAAGGCCTATCTCATACTACTTAGGATCCTGACATCATCCTTGGGCATAGAGCTCTATTTTAACTTTTTTTTATGTGTGTGTGTGAGTGGTAGTGGGTGTGAGGCAAGAACTATACCACTGAGCTACATTCCCAACCCAACGTATTATAATTAGAATGCAGTTGATAAAAAAAACATCCAGGGCCAGGGATGTAGCTCAGTAGCACAGCACCTGCCTGGCAAGTACAAGGTCCTGAGTTAGATCCCCAGTACCAAAATAAAATAAACAAACAAATAAACTATCCAGGCTCCATGAGGTGGTGCACACCTGTAATACTAGCACTCAGGAGGCTGAGGCGGGAGGATATGAGTTCAAGGACTTCCTCAACTGCATAGCCAGATCCTGTCTCAAAAAATCAAAACAGGGCTGGGGATTTAGCTCAGTGGCACCTCTTGTGCCTTGCAGGTGCAAGGTCCTGAGTTCAATCCCTGGTACCAAAAAAAAAAAATCAAAACAAACTATCGATAGAAAAAATC
This sequence comes from Heterocephalus glaber, assembly GCF_053883595.1. Taxonomy (NCBI): domain Eukaryota; kingdom Metazoa; phylum Chordata; class Mammalia; order Rodentia; family Bathyergidae; genus Heterocephalus; species Heterocephalus glaber. The sequence continues at coordinate 18,413,422 of NW_028258137.1, forward strand.
TAATTTCCAAGAAAATCTCTCCCTTTTTTGGTACTGGGGATTGAACTTGGGAGCTTGCGCTTGAGCTGCCAGCGGCGACGGAACTACTGAGCTAAATCCCCAGCCCAGGATCTCACTATGCAGTTCAGACTGGCCTTGAACTCATTATGTAGCTCAGGCTGGCCTCACACTCGCCATGATCCTCTTGCCTCAGCCTTCCAAGTGCTGAGACTACAGGTGTGTGCCACCACACCTGGCTCCAAGCAAATCTCTTGACCTTGTCCTTCCAAATAGGGTTATGCCAAAGTGTGGTGGCACCTCAGAGGAGGTGGAGTTGCCCAGAGGGTGCAGAGCTCAAGCAGCTGCCCTTGCTGGGGAACTCCAGTTCTGGCACTAGCTCTGTAGCCAGTCTTGGGAGGAATGGAGACAAGGAACTGAGCCCTGAATGAGGGCTTCTACCCTTCTGCTGTGCCATGCCTTACTTCCCAGCCACAAACAGACACACACCATTTCCATACTTGACAGCCATAATTAAGTTTGCTTACTTAGTGGTAGAGGAGAACTCTGAACCTTCTCTTTTAGTATGAGTTGTCCTCAAATGACATCTCCCCCCCACTTTGGTGATACTGGGGATGGAATCCAGGGCCTTCACATTGAACCACATCCCCAGACATGTATGCATGCATGTATGCATGTATGTAAGTGTGTATGAGACAAGGTCTCACTGTGTAGCCTAGGGTGGCCTCAAACTCATAGTGCTCTTGTCTTGGCCTCCTGAGTGCTGGAATTATAGGCATGTGCCACTATACCCTGTGAAAAGTGTCATCTTTATGTAGCCTCAGCAAGCGCTGAGGCCAGCTAGATCACTGAGACTTAACTTGATGCTACTTCCTCAGAAAATTTGTTCTCTTGGCCCCAACCATTGTCTCCATACTGATAATATCACCCAAATTAAGCTTATAGGATTTTCTTTGTTTTAGAGAAAAGAAAGTTTTAATTCACACATAACCATTTAGTTTGATTATAACCCTGGTTTTGAAATCTAGTTGTGTTAGTTAGCTGTTACTATAACAAATACCTGCACCTAGGGCCTTCACTCTGGGCTACAACTCCAGCCCTTTATTGTGTTATTTTGAGACAGGGTCTAAGTTGCTCAGATGAGACTTGAACTTGTGATCCTCCTGACTCAGCCTTCCAGAGTGTTAGGATTACAGGCTTGCACCCCCACACACATACACCTCCAGCTCCCACTGAATTGATTTCATGCTTTGACTGAAAATCAATTAACTGCATTAGAGTTGCTTGCAGAGTAAAGATTGTATTACTAGGCAGTAACTCTCTAGAAATCCCTAGTGGCTCTTTTTAAAAGCCTAGTGCTGAAAATAACCTATTGTGTAATTTTAAAAAGCATAGTTATAGGGCAAGCTATTACTGATATATTTTAAAATAGCTTGGACAGAACCACTCAGCCTCCATCCACCTGTAAGTTTCTGAAGAGTTGGCTGCTTTTAATAGGATCAGAGAGACATAGTCCTAGGACATGTAATCATACTTGAAAATAACAATAGACAATCAGAAATATTCTCGAAGATACACCAAGAAGTTTTGTAGATGTGAATATCTTTGTGTGTGTGTTTAGTAGTGGGGATCCAAGCCAGGGCCTTGGCATGCTGGCAAGTGCTGCACCACTAAGGTGCACCTGCAGCCCAAAGTGAATTTTTTTTTTGGTACCAGGGATCGAACTCGGGTCCTTCTGCTTGCGAGGCAGACGGCAGAACCACTGAGCTAAATCCCTGGCCCCCGAAGTGAATTTTTTTGAAGAAATGGATAAAGAGTAACATGACAGAAAAACATACCTACTCAATTTCAGTAAATATTTCTCCCTTGTCAAAGACATAGCTGGAAAGAGCAGGTACAGGGAAGGGAAATACCCAGTTCTAACGAGTTTGGCTCCCTTGGTCCATTTGAATTATATCCTGAGGGTCCAAGCAAACTAGCAGGTGACCATGCTGTGCTCCACAGCTGCTGTCAGCAGCTATGAGGCATTGTAGGGCACAGGGAGATGCCAGGTGGTGGATGATACACAACATTTGTCCCAGTTCTCAAAAGGTAGAAGAAACACCACTGACAAGTGTCTGAGCTTGATGCTGATGATTGCTAAGAATAATAGTGGGACATCTTACAAACAAATGATCCCTACACACTCCCAAAAAGAACTTATGAACATTAAATGATACATGTCCTTTATGACTTTTTAGGTGATTGTTTTGTTCTGTTTTGTTTTGGGTTTTTTTTTTTTTGTACTGGGAATCGAACTCAGGACCTTGCACTTGCGAGGCAGGCAGCAGAACCACTAAGCTAAATCCCCAGCCCAAATTTTTGTTTGGGTTTTTGGGTTTTTTTGGTACTGGGAATCGAACTCAGGACCTTGCGCTTGTGAGGCAGACGGAAGAACCACTAAGCTAAATCCCCAGCCCCTGTTTTGTTTTGTTTTGAGATAAAGTCTTGCTATGTAACTCAGACTAGCCTTGAACTCACTATGTAAACTAGGCTGGCCTCCTGCCTCAGCCTCCCAAGTGCTGAGATTATGGGCATGCACCACCATGCCCAGCTGTCCTTTATAACCATAACAAACCTTCAAGAAGGTCTAATACTATACCAGATTGGAATAGGTAAATGAACAGAGGTGACTGTTCTAATAAAATTTTATTTATAAAAACAGGTATCAAATTAGATTTGGCATACACTGTGATAAGGATTGAGTATTGTTTTGTGGTTTTCCAGAAGCTCTGGCACCATGAACTGAATTTTTTTTTGGTACTGGAAATCGAACTCAGGGCCTTGAGCTTGCCAGGCAGGCGCTATAGCGCTGAGCTATATCCCCAGCTGGTACTATGAACTAGACACAGAGAAGATAAGATAGTGTTTCTGGAAAAAAAAAATTTACAAATCATTCCTTCTACACCAGAGTCTCAATGGTCAGGTCTTTTAGCTTCTCCAGTTCTCTTCAGGATGGTACAGTTTCTTAGAACTTCAATGACTTTTTTCAGACAAGGTTTCACTATGTATTCCAGGCTGGCTTTGAATTTATTATGTAGCCCAGGCTGACCTCAAACTCATAGTCCTCCTGCCTCAGCCTCCTGAGTACTGGGATTACAGGTGTGTGCCATTATGCCTGGCTTTCCAATGTTATTTTATTGAAGTATAACTTACATGCCAGTAAAATTTATCCTTTTTAGCATACAGTGCTACAACTTTTGACAAACACAGTCATGTAACCACCACTATAGTCAAGACACAGAACAATCTCATCACCCACCAAAAAATACTCTGTGTCCCTTTATAATCTACTCCTGACTCAAATCCCAACCCTTAGCAGCTGCTGATCTCTATTATGTCATTTAAGTGGAACCACACAATATAGAGCAGTGATGGCAAACCTTTTAGAGCTTTCAATGATAACAAACACCCTGCTGTCAGCATGCGTGCCATAGGTTCACCACTCCTGGCTTTTGAGGCTGGCACCCTTCACTTAGCATAATGCATTTGAAATTCATCTTCTTGCATGATCAACAGTTTGTTTCTTTTTGTTGCTGAGTACCATTCCAATATATTGATAAACAGCATTACTATTTATCCATTCTCAGTTGAAAGATATTTATGTAGGTTGCAAGATTTGGCAATAATGCTGTCACTCAGGAGGCTGAGGTAGGATGATGGCTACAAGTTAGAGGCCAATCTGGGCTACATAGTGATTTCAAGGCCAGCCTGGAACACGTAGCAAGACCCTGTCTCACAAAGGGAGGTGGGGGCGGGGGGAATGGTTCTTACTGCCAGGCAGGAAACAGTTGGGGCATTCAAAGAGTTAATGAAAAGCTTTTTTTTTTTTTTTTTTGGTATGGGGATCAAACTCGGGACCTTTCACTTGCAAGGCGGGCAGCGGAACCTCTGAGCTAAATCCCCAGCACAACACAAGTAAATATTAATAAAGAAAATATATTTTTAAAGAAAATATATTTTAAAAATAAAGAATATAAAAGCCGTTTTATAAAAAAAATTTTTTTTCATAGCAAAAATAATTAGAGAAATCTCTGGTGTGAGAAACTGGAAGTGTAAATAAGGATCAAAATGTATGTTAGTATATGTGCTGCTGAAGCAAGCACTTGATTGGTTTTTTTGAGGTGGCACAGGGGATCGAACTCAGGACCTTGTACTTGTGAGGCAGGTGGCAGTACCACTGAGCTAAATCCCTGGCCCAGGGATCAAAATGTATAACAGATAATGTGAAATAGGGAGAAAAGGTCTAACGGGGAAGGGGAACTGGCAGAGGTAGAGGAAAGGAAAAAATATGAGAAAAGGAATAAATGGAAACAAAGTCATTGTAAATAGGGAGGGGTGGAGGGGCTGAAGGGAGGGCAGAGGAATGGGGGAAAAATAAGAACAAAGATATATCACGTAAAGGTACAAATTCCCAATGATGAATGTCATTGGATTGTATACCTAAAATGTACCAATAAACGATGAATAAAAAAATACTTAGGAATAAACTTAACCAAGGAGGAAAAGGACTAGCACATTAAGAATGAAAGAAGACACAGATAAATGGAAAGATATCTCATGTTCATGGGCCAGAAGATGGATGTGGAGGGAAAAAATAGTTATCGTTAGTGAGAAAAGAGTTTTGCAAGATGAAAAAAGTTTGGGAAATTGGTTGCCCGACGGATTGAATATATGTAACATCACTAAACTGTACACTAAAAAATTATTTAAATGGTGAACTTTGTTACATGTATTTTATCACAGTTAAACTTTTTTAAAAAAGAATATGGTAAATCATAGAACTCTCTTATACTACTAGTAAGCATGTGAATTGGTATAACCAGTCAAGAATTATAAAATAAAGGTACTCATACTCTATGACTGAGGAATTCATTGTCATTATCTATACCTTAGAGAAATCCTTGCATGTATAATCAAAAGACATACGAGAACACTTTTTGTATAAATAACAAAAAGAAGCAATCCAAATATCTATTAACAATGGAAAGGAAAGATTATGCTCTATTAATAAAATAGAATAAATTGCAGCAACTATTTTGAATAAATCATGAACTGCGTGTAGCAATACCAATGAATCTCAGAAGTATATTATTAATCCAGAAAATGGAGCAATGCACAGAATATATGCTGTATAATTCTACTTAAATAAAATATAAAACAATGCAAACAAATTAGTATTGGTTTGAATGGTGCATCTGAGACATGCAGTTAATTACCAGGCCAGATTGCAAAAGGCACTTTTCTGGCTCACACTCATCAAAAGGATGAAACAGTTGTTTTACACATGTACATGTTACAAAATGACTATTTTAGAGAGGCTGGGGAAGCTAAGTAAACTGCTTGAACTTTCGCATTGGTTATAGCAGTTGCACACAGCCAGCTGTGGAAATCCAGAAGAGTTACCCAGCCTCTCTGTGGTTCTGTTTTCTCAACTATAAAACAGGTTTGCATGGACTTAAGAGACGGGTGGGCTGGGGATTTAGCTCAGTGGTTCCACTGCCTGCCTAGCAAGCGCAAGGACCTGAGTTCGAACCCCAGTACCAAAAAAAGAGACAGGTTACACACTTCTGGCCTGTTGTACTCACTGTATATTAGATCAAGATTTACCTCATATTCCTAGATAGCTTTTACAGAGAGACATCTGAGTTAGTCATAGTTAGTAGATATCATTTTTTTAAATTGACCTATAAGCCAGGCCTGCTAGTGCACACCTGTAATCTCAACACTCGGGAGGCCGAGTTTAGGCTGAGTTTTTGCCATGAGTTTAGGGCCAGCTTGGACTACAATAATTAGTTCAAGGCCAGGCTTGACTCCATAGCGAGACCCTGTTTTAAAAAAACCAACAACAGGGCTGGGGATTTAGCTCAGTGGTTCCGCCACCTGCCTTGAAAGCGCAAGGACCCAAGTTCAATTCCCCGTACCAAAAAAAACCAAACTGGGCACCCAGGCACATGCCTGTAATCCTAGCACTTGGGAGGCTAAGACAGGATCACAACAAGTTTAAGGCCAGCCCGAACTACCTAGTAAGACCCTGTCCCCCAAAAAACAACAACAAAAATAAATAATTAATTATTTTAAAATGTTGACCTATGGAGTGACTTACTACTAAGAGTTAGGCACTATTATGAGTGCTTTAAAGGAAATATTGCCCAGATTAATCCCTAAATCCCTCTATAAGGAAGTAAAATTATCCTCATTTTTACAGTGAGGAAATAGATACAGTTAAGGAGACTTAACTGAGGTTACCCAGCTGATAAGTGACAGAGCCATACTTTTTTTTTGGTACCGGGGACCGAACTGGGCACCTTGTGCTTGCGAGGCAAGCAGCGGAACCCCTGAGCTAAATCACCAGCCCAGAGCCAGACTTTGAACCCAGGCAAGGTGGCAGTCTTTTCCATGCCTCTAACCTGTGTGCTGCCTTCCCCATAACCTGGCATTTTGCACCCTTCATTCCTGACCAGCATGTAGTGACTGGAATGCATGTGAGCTTGGCAGGGCTGGGTTTGCGGAGATCTTTGAAGGGACCCAAAAGGTATGTGTGTGTATGTTAGGGACAGAGAGCAGGGAAATTTTAGGGGTGGGAAAGGCTAGCCACTGAAATAAACAAGGAAAACTAGCTCTGCCTGCTTAAGCAGGAAACAGCAAGTCATCGAGCCTGCCTACCTTCATGCCACTTTGTGTCCTCCTCAGAGCCAGCTGAATATCCCTCTATGGATGTTGATGAAGCTGCCTCTTGAGTGGGTGAAGATAAAATGAGGTTTTAAAAAGTTCTGTTCCAGGGCTGGGGATTTAGCTCAGTGGTTCTGGTGCCTGCCTCACAAGTGCAAGGACCTGAGTTCGATCCCCGGTACCAAAAAAAAAAATTCTGTTCCATTCTCTTGTTTACATTACCAGTGCTTAAACACACACACACACCCCCAGATATAACTAGAGCACGAAGAAATGTGATGTGAGAGCTCAGGAAGTGTTCCTGGACATCATGAGTTTAGATAGGACACGGGCATCCTTGCTGATGGAGGTACGTCTCACTTGCCTGGCTCTTACAGCTGTTGATAATTAATGGTCCAGGAAATTTGAGCTGGGCATGGTGGAGCACGCCTATAATGCCAGCATTCTAGGAATCTGAGGCAAGAAGATCACAAGTTTGAGTCCAGCCTGGGCAATTTAGCAACTTAGTGAGACTGTTTTTTGGGAGGGGGGTACCAGGGATTGAACTCTGGACCTTGCACTTGTGAGGCAGGCGCTGGAACCACTGAGCTTAAATCCCTGGCCCTGAGACTTTTATAAATAAATAAATGAATAAATAAAAAGGGCTCAGGATGCTGCTCAGTGCAAAGGCTTTGAGTTCAATCTTCAATACCAAAACAAAAAGTTAAGCAGAATCTCACTTATCTGGTACTATAAATTAAAGTTCCTAGAATAGCCGTGACCCTTACATTTTGTTTTGTTTTGTTTTTTTAAACTTGTGCATTTAGAAAGTGACCAAAATAGCTGAAGGAAGTCTAGGGCATGAAAATTATAGATACTGTGTGACTGACTTGTGTTCGAGAAGGGAAGCCTGTAAAGGCAGCAAAGAGAAGAAAGAGCTAGAGAAAATAGAAAAGGCAAGAAAAGTAGGATGTTGTTCACTGTCAGAAAGAGTGCGAATGGCTGAGACAGAACCCCAGTGGCACAGTGCAGGAGGCCAGCCAGGCACCATGCCGCAGAGTGCCGTGTCAGCAGGGGTCTGAGTCAGAGGGAGCCTAAGGTGTATTTAATTCAGTGGTTCACACAGGCACACGTGTTTCACATAGTGTCAAGCAGTACAGAGTGCTGCCCTGGGCTACACTGGCAAACTAATCCCTAATGAAGACATGGAATTTTTACTATGTGCTTTTCTAGGGTAGATGCGAAAGAGATGCTGGAGGCTGGGATGTTGCTCAGTGGTGGAGCACTTGCCTAGTATGAGGTCCTGGGTTCAATCTCCAGCACCAAAAACAAAAAGTTATATTCAGTTTAAGAAGCAGTGACATTAGGATTTGAACCCAGATATTGTTGTTGCCTTCACTAGCCCATATGTGCTTACCACTTCATTTTTTTAAAAAACAGTACTGGGGTGTTGAACCCAGGACTTATGCACTGAGCTACATCCTTAGTGCCCCCTCTTTAGTTGTGTGTGTGTGTGTGTGTGTGTGTGTGTGTGTTTATTTTGACACAGGGTCTTGCTAAATCATTAAATTGTCCAAGCTGGGCTTGAATTTGCAATCCTTCTGCCTCTGCCTCCCAGAGTGCTGGGATTATGGGTGTGTACCATCAGGCCTGGCTCTTACTTTACTCATTATGTTCAGATTTGGTTGTGTGGATATGGTGGAGCTGGTAGAACAATAAAGTAGAGATATTCAGGAGCAAGACACATGGTTGTGAAGCTCTGGCAGGAAAGCTAGGTTTGTGTGACAGACCTGAAAGTCACTGGTTTACAAATTTATTTTTGAGCTAGCCATGGTGGCTTTCCTCAGCAAATTAAAACCAGAATTACCATATGCTCTAGCAATTCTACTTCTGGGAATATATCCAAAAACACTTGAAAGCAGGGTCTCAAAGAAATGTGTATTGAAAAAAAATAGGTGTGTATACCCATATTCATGGCAGGATTACTCACAGTAAACTGTGGCAGCAACCCCACTGACAGAAGACTGGATAAGCAAAATACTGGGCTCAGATACAATAGAATATTCTTCAGCCTTTCAGCAGAACAGAATTTGACACATGCCACAAGTTCATATGCATGAACCTTGAGGACATTGTGCTAAAGAAATAAGCTAGGGACTAAAGTACAAATGCTGTTTTATTTCACTTCAATTAGGTAGCTAGAGTAGTCTGGCTCCAAGAGATGAAAAATTGCATGGGTTTCAGGGGCTGGGGCGGTATGGAGAGTTATTATTTAATGAGTGTATAAAGTTTGAGTGTTGCAAGGTGAAGAGTTCTATGAAGATGAGTGATGGTGATGGTTGCACAACAGTTTGAATGTATTACCACTGACGTGCACTTAAAAATGGTTAGAATGGGGGCTGGGAATTTAGCTCAGTGGTTCCAGCGCCTGCCTTGCAAGCGCAAGGTCCTGAGTTCGATCCCCCCGTACCAAATAAAAAGAAAAAAGAAAAATAGTTAGGATGATAAATTTTAGCCAGGTGTGGTGGTACACACCTATAATACCAGCCTGGCAATTTAATGAGACTCTGTCTCAGGATTTTTAAAAAAAATTTGTTTTAAATGCATAGGGATCTAGTTTGGTACAAAGGCCCTAGGTTCAATCTCCAGTACTACAAAAAATGAAAGGAGCTGGGGATTTGGCTCAGTGGTGCTGCACCTGCCTCGCAAGTACAAAGTCCTGAGTTCGATCTTGGTTACGGAAAAAAAAAATAAAGGGAAGGGGAAACAGGGGAGGGGACAGAGAGAAGTGGGTAACTCATAGTGAGTCTTGGGTCACTAGTGAGCCTGATACACAGCCAGAGTGGAGAGCACGACTTTAGCTAGAGTGCGGGTGCTGTGTGAGGAAGCCTAATGCTCTGAGCACACCCAAATCTTACCTTGGTTTTCTCCCATGATTTGATCCCAAATGAAGGGCTGTTGCTTGATTTTGTTTTTTATTTTATTTTATAACCCTTCTGATGAGAAGATAAAACTCTACAATAACTAATAATGTAGAAAACCTGGCCAATTAAAAAAAAAAAATAGGGGCCGGGGATTTAGCTCAGTGGTTTCGCTGCCTGCTGCACAAGCGCAAGGACCCGAGTTTGATACCTGGTACCAAAAAAAAAAAAAAGACAATAAAAACCATCTATATTCCCATCATCCCAAGTAGTTATTAAACTCAAGTGTATTCTGGTCCTTTTACTGTGGCATGGCAATATGTTTATGGATATAGAGATCCTTGTACACTTTCACACAGGTATACATCTTTTGCACTTTTTTTCCCCAAGCATACTTCAGGTAGTGTTTTGTTTTCCCCTTTCCAGTGAGTATATGTGAATGTCTTTCAGGTCATTAAAGGTCTTCTGCCTCATAGTTTTCAGTGTCATTATAGCCTTATTTATCTAACCCATTACTTTTATTGGACATCTGGATATTTTCCAGTTTTTCAGTACTACCATCAGTGTTAAAAGTAACTATCTTGGGCCGGGGATTTAGCTCAGTGGTTTCACTGCCTGCTGTGCAAGCGCAAGGACCCCCAAGGACCCGCGTTCGATCCCCGGTACCCCCCCCAAAAAAAACCTTTAGCTTGATATGGTGACACACCTGTAAAAACCTGTAATCTCAGCACTCGGGAGGCTGAGTCAGGAGAATCGCTGCAAATTCAAAGCCAGTCTGGACTACATAATGAGTTCAAGGACAGCCTGTATTACATAGTGAGACCCTGTTGCCAAAAAGCAAAACCAAAAAAAGAATCTTTTTAGTCTATGTAGTTCTTTCCCTTTTCTCTTGTATTGTTTTTGTTTTTTGTTTTATTTTGCTTTTTGAGATGGGTCTCACTATGTAGTTCAGGCTGGCCTTAAACTTGCAGCAATCCTCATTGCTTAGCCTCCTGAGTGCTGGGATTACTTTCTCTTTCCTCTTGTACTGGTTTTTGCTTTCCACACTTCTTTGTCATATAATAATACAAAACCATGTAGTTTTATGCAAGAAGGAGGATTTTTATTTGTTTTGTTCTTTTGAGGCAGGGTCTCATCATGTACTTGAGGCTGGCCTGGAACTCACAATGTAGCCAGGCTAGCCTCAAACTTGCAGTGGGTGATCTTCCTGTCTCAGCCTCCCAGGTGCTGGGATTACAGGTATACACCACCATGACTATTACAAAAAGGAACTTTAGAGATAATTGTACCCCTTATTTTATAGTTAGGCCCCAAAAGCTAAATGGCTTGACCAGGTTATAAGGAAAGAAAGTAGCAGAAGAGAAATTTTCATCCTAATTTACCAACTTTTTTTTTTTTTGAGACAAGGTTTTGCTATATAGTCTAGGCTGTGCTTGAGCTCACTGTATGCCTCAGGGTGGCCTCAGTTTACCATGATCCTTCTGTCTCAGCCACTCAATTGCTAGGATTACAGATGTGCATCACCACATCTGGTGCCTTTACCCACTTTTCATTTTCCCGCCTTCTCTGACTTGCAGTAGATGGCTATTACTATTATCCTTCAATTTCCATGGAGATTTGGAAGCAGTACAATGGTGCCTCAGTTCATGAACTTAATTTGTTCTACGATTTTGGAAAAGATAGTCACGTTTGTGTTTGTGTGGGAAAGATGGCCGTGGTCATGTTTGTCACCCAGTGCAGAGTTTACAAATAAAAGCATTCATGAGGCCTGGGGATTTAGCTCAGTAGTTCCACCGCCTGCCTTGCAAGCACAAGGTCCTGAGTTCGATTCCTGGTACCAAAAAAAAGCGTTCATGAACCGAGATGTCACTGTATTTTATTTGTGCTTTTTGGGCAGAGAACTTGTTGCCTCCAAATACAAGCTAATAGAGTGGCCTTGTCTGAGTGTGCCCTTCCCTACTAATTGTGGCATGTTGCTTGTTGTTCTAGGAGCCATGCTTGACCAGGACGGTGGGAAGATCAGCTCCATGCTGGAGGCCCTTGTGAGGAGATGAGGCAGTGAGCAGAGGCTGGGATGAAGATGCTGCCGGGAGTGGGTGTGTTTGGGACTGGCAGCTCAGCCCGGGTCCTGGTCCCACTACTAAGAGCAGAAGGGTTCACTGTGGAGGCCCTGTGGGGGAAGACAGAGGAGGAGGCGAAGCAGCTTGCGGAGGAGATGGACATCACCTTCTATACTAGCCGCACTGATGACGTCTTGCTGCATCAGGACGTGGATCTGGTGTGCATCAACATCCCCCCTCCGCTTACTCGACAGATATCTGTAAAAGCTCTAGGTATGCACTTCTGGGCACACCTCCAGGGCTCACCCCTTTCCCTGGGCCTGAGGGTTCCTCCTGGGGCCTGTGTCCCTGGGTGGTGAGACTCTGGGACATCCTGTGCCCCTGGAGCAGAGCAGAGCTGGGGAGGGCATGTTGAAAGGTCTTTTTTTTTTTTTTTTTAAGTTGTTTTGAAATTTGTTTTTGAGTTTTTGAGACCAGGTCTCACTATGTAGTTCAGGGTGTCCTTGAATTCACTGTGTAGTCCAAGCTAGCCTTGAACTTGCCACAATCCTCCTGCCTCAGCTTCCCAGGTGCTGGGATTACAGGTGTGCACCACCATGCGTGGCAACGTATGAGGGTCTTATAACCCTAAGAGGAAAAGGACCTAGACTTCTCTGCCTCCCCTCAGCAAACCCCTGAGCAAAAACTAAGGACGTACTCTAAAACATGGTCCATTGAGGGGCTGGAGATTATTACATTTCAGCCAGTGTAAAGCCTGCCTCTGAGAAGTCAGTAGTCCCTGGGCACTGGGGAATTGGTTGTGGTTGATGTGTTTATTCTTCTACACTATGGTACCGCAGGAAGGAGAGGCAGCCGTCTAACAAGGTGACTGTTCCCATGTTTTGTAACCCTGGACTGTAGGGAGCACACATCCGTCCTGCCAAACTGCAATCTTGTATGGCCAGACTGCAGGAAGGCTCTGACAGTACTGGTTTCCCCAGCAGGATCTTTGGGATAGCCTGCTCACATATTGCTCCTTTGGGAAGTTCCAAACTTGGTAATCTCCTGCTCCTAGCTGGGTGTGGCCTGCTGAGCTGTTCCCTGCAGTTTCTGTTGGGCTTCTCTTTCCTGTCAACTCAACAAATTCTTTTCTTGAATATAAATCAGAATCTAATTTATTATGAAAATGAGCCAGTAAACATCCAGCCATTATTTTTTAATACCTCTTATGCGCCAGGCACTGTCCTGATGTCACTTTGGATACTCAAAGTTGGATTAGATCAGAGCCCTCCCTACTTTCAGATTTTACAATTCAATTGAGGATAATAGAAATAGTACATTAAAAGGTAAATGACAGAAGACTGAAGTAAAAATTCAAGTAGTACATAGTTGACAAAATAATTGTTTTAATAAAGGTAGTAGGAGCCAATGTGTCTGATATAGTCAGAGGTTCCTGTCAAGGAGCTGGTGTGTCATGAGGTTGACCACCACTCTTCCTGGCCACTCTCACGGTGGAGGACCCCAGGCTCCACTACTCATATCTTCCTTGTTCTGACAGAGTAAGAGAGTCCATCACCTTTGACTATGGGTTAGGAAGGATAAATGTTCATTGATGTGAGCAAGATCTTGACTACATTTGCTTATCAGTTTGGAACATATAAGTTTTAGTCAAATTTGTAGGAGGTTTGTCCTTTCCAGAGAGCTCTCTTTAAGGAAGTGTGACATTGGAGCTATTCACTGGTCATGAGAAGACAGATGGTAGCTCTCAGATGGAACTTAGAAGTAGACCTAACCCACAGGTTTATTAGAGTACTGATTCAAGAGGAGTTAGCTGTAGTCACTTACTCCTGTATCTCTTGGGTCAGGAATCAGGCTGATTGGAGAGCTGTATCCAGAGATAGCTGGATACAGTCATGTTCCTGAGTTTTAGAGTCTCCACAGAGGCTATTTCCAAGCTATATAAGAGAAAGAAGGGGCCAGGGATTTAGCTCAGTGGTTCCATCGCATGCCTTGAAAGCACAAGGTCCTGAGTTCGATCCCCAGTGCCAAAAAAAAGAGAAAGAAGAAGCCCCAGGGTTCTTTGGCAACAAGCTTGCTATTTTCTGGTTCCAGGTAATGAACCTGAGAAAATGGTAGGTTTTGAGTCACTTACTATAAACAGGAAGGACCAGGAATGACAAGGAGCTTCTGGGATCTTGTGTCCCAGCCCTTGGTAAAGTAGGGCTGTCAGTCTTCTCTCTACATATCTGCTGTAAGGAGGAGGAGAGAGTACATGAGGGTCCTTGATCTCTTTTTGCAAGTACGTGATGCCAGGGCCTACTTGGTAGGGCCCCGAGAGCCTGTTTCAGCTGGACCTGACTCAGGCACTGCCCACTCTGGCTCCAAACGAGTTGGTAGGAATTGTAATGACCATGAAGTTTGCTCCTTGTATACTTTCATTTTTTAGTGAGGATTCTGACTTGACTTCAGCCCTAGGGATGCTCCCTGGACCCTCAATGTGGGTGCTGAATTTTATGGACAAAGCATCAAGACTAAACTTGATATCAAGCCTTACCTGTGGTCCCTTTTCTGGCCCTCTCAGTGTCTGTATGGCCCATGAAATAAGGGTGTTAACTCCTGCCCTGTGCAGGATGGTATACATCTGCCCTCCCAAGTGCTGCACAAGAATGTTGCTATGGTCCCATTACAAGGGAGGGATTGGCTTTCCTGTTGTCCCAAGTGGAAGAGTAGATGTGACTGAGTTCATTTTAAAAACAAAGCAGAACAGGATTCTCTTCCTAGATATTCATTAGATGAATGCTCACTGAGTTGAATGTAAAAGTCCTCAGGCAGTATCCCAAAAGACCCTCATGGCCCATCATCTATTGTATATTCTCCTGTTCCCATGTATGAGTGTCTATATATGTGAAACAGTATGTTTTCCTTTCTCCCATATGAATGTTTTGTGGTTTTTTTGTACCTGTTACTAGGGCTATATCTCTTCCTGTCTTTTTGTGTTACTTTTACCAGGGATCAAACTTGGGTCCTTGCACTTTCAGGGAAGGCAGTATAACCACTGAGCTAAATCCCCAGCCCTGTGTTACTTTTGTTTTAATTAAGGATATTAGCTTTAGATCTGTAGTCTTTTTAGAGCTAGAAAAAAAGACATAATTATTTAGCTCTGTAGCTATTATTCTAATTTTAGGTCAGCTCTTGCTGTGAGAAGTATATCACAATTACCTGAAGTGCCCATTTAATTAAGCAGCCTCTGACATTGTTCTGTGCTATGCTAAGTATTATAAAAGCCAGAGAGGTTGGGCCTGTTGGCAGATACCTGTAATCCCAGTGGGAGACTGAGGCAGGAGAATCACCGGGTGTCAAGGCCAGCCTGAACTACATAGTGAGACCCTGTCTCCAAACAAAACAAAAAATCAAACTTACTTTCCTAGTAGCAAAGCCTTTTCCTTTAAAGTAAAGGGGGGAAGTTTCCCTAGGTTTTGTAAAACATAAAAGTATTGCTTTTCTTGGGCTGCTTTTGTATCCTGCCGACATTGTGAAATGATCTAGTCCCATGGCTCTAGGTAGGGAAATGAGGGTGTTCTGGGTCCAGCCTGTGATCCCTGCCCGCTGTGATGTGTTCTTGAGGAGCAAAGAACTGCTCCACATTGCCTTGGGGCAGCTCCTCTGGGCCAGGTTGAAGGGAGCATGAACTGGAGGGAGGTTTGCAGCTAGAACCCTCACCCTTCAGAAAACCTGAGTTGAAAAGCACTCGGGTCTCGGGGTGTAGCTCATGTGCTTAGCATACTAGAGGTCCTGGGTTCCATCCCCAGCACTGAAGAAGAGAAAGCATTCAGCACCCTCCTTTCCCATTATTGGGAGGCAGAAAGCAGTTTTCAGCTTCTCTAATCTCTCCTTTGAGTTCCTGGCGCAAGAGCTAGATAAACTTATAAACATGTATTTTAGGTCTTCCTAAAGGTAAAGCCTGTGCAGCTGGCCACAGGAGGCAGTTTACCTCTGGGTGCCTTTGATTCCCACGCTGATAAGACAACAAGAGTCCTGCATTCAAAAGCTCAGGAAGAGGATCTCTTCTCTTTCTTTCCATGACATTTTGTGGCATGAAACAGGGACGTTACCATAACCAAACTCCTAGCAGTCATTAAAAATTCCTTTACAAAAAAGGGGGGAGGGGGCAGGATGTCACTCAGTGACACAGTGCCTACCTGGCAAGCACGAGGTCTGAATTTGGTCTGTGATACAAAAAGAAAAATCCCTTTCCTCCCTACTCACATCTCTACATTACACTCCATTGTCCTCCTTGCCCCACCAGTGACTTGTTACAGCAGGAAACTTCTGGTCATCCAGAGCTGCAGCCCTCGATGGGGATTTGTGTCTAAGAACCTAGTTTTCTTGTTACTTCCCTGGTTGGCCACATGTGTTCAACAGCCAAATGGCCAAGTTCTCCCCAGCTTTGTGGTTCTCCTGTCCCTAATGTGGACATTTCACAAGAATGGAGGAGTGTTGGAGGTACATTAATGATAGCAGTCAGTAGCTCCTCTCCTTCCTCCCTTGGGTAGTTGACACCAGGCTGCCCATCCCTTTGTTGTCGTCTCAGCACCTTTTGTAAAGCTTCTGTTGTTTTTTCCCAGTACCAGGGATTGAACTTGGGACCTTGCGCTTGCAAGGCAGGTGGCAGAACCACTGACTGAGCTAAATCCCCACCCCTGTTGTTATTTATTTTTGAGACAGGGTCTTGCTAGTAGTTCAGGCTGGTCTTCAACTCACTATGTAGCACAGGGTGGCCTTGAACTTGCAGCAGTCCTCCTGCTTCAGCTTCCTGAGTGCTAGGATTGCAGGCTTGCACCATTGTGCCTGGCAACTTCTGTTATTTAGGGGAAAGCAGATTTTGGGATGCAGTGATGTCATAGGCTGCTGATCCACATGCACTCCTCCTTCCTGTAGTACTGGGGTTCATAATTCTGGGAGTTCTGGCCTGGACTCCCATGCATGTCTGTGGGCTTCTTTTTTTTTTTTTTAATTCTTTTATTGGTACATTTTAGGTATGCAGTATGTTTACATTTACCATTGGGTGATTGTACCTGTACATGATGTATCTTAGTTCTTATTTTTCCCCCATTACCTGTGTGCCCTTCACCCCCTCCACCCTTCCCTATTTACATAGATTTCGTTTCCATTTTTTTTTCTTTTCTCATAATTTTTCCTTTCCCTTCCCTTTCCCCTTCCCCTCCCACCACCCCTACACCTTTGGACGTTTTCCTATTTCAAATTACCAATTATTCATTTTAATCATTTTCATCCTTATTTACTCTTTCAGTTTCTCACACTAGAGAAACTATTTGGTATTTACACATGTGTGTCCCATCTATTTCAATTAAGAGGATGGCCTCAATGTGCATCCATTTAGCTATAAATGACTCTAGTTTCTTGTTCTTTATGGCTGAGTAGTACTCCATTTTATTAAAAAAACCACAATCTTTATCCAGTTTCCAGTTGATGGGCACTTGGGCTGTTTCCAAGCTTTAGTTATTACAAACTGTGCCACTATAAACATGGGTGCACATATATCGCTGTGGTATGATTCTTTTACTTCTTTGGGGAAGATACCCAGCAGGGGAGTAGCTGAGTCAAATGGGACCTCTAGTCCTAGTTCTTTGAGGTATCTCCATACTGATTTCCATAGTGGGTGGGGTTGGAGATTTAGCTCAGTGGTTTCGTCGCCTGCTTCGCAAGCACAAGGACCTGAGTTTGATCCCCGGTACCAAAAAAAAAAAAAAAAATAGTGGTTGCACCAATCTGCACTCCCACCAACAATGTTTGCTAAATTTTCAATACATAATCATCATAGTTTTGTTCCTTCTGAAGTTTGCAAACTGAATCTTAGAATCTAGATGTTTCACTGCATGTTTACTTTTTTTTTTTTCCCTTCCGGTACCAGGGATCAAACTCAGGACCTTCCGCTTGTGAGGCAGATGCTAAATCCCAGCACCTTACATGTTTATTTTTCTCATCCATCTAAAAACAAAAAAATTTTTCTAGTAAGTTTCAGATAGAATAAAAATACTTAATTGCTTGCTTACTCCACATGAACATTCCTTTTTGGAGAATAGTTCTAATTCAAAGTTTACTCTTTAAGAATTTAATCTTGTTGGGACAGGGATTTAGCTCAGTGGTTCCGCCGCCTGCCTCACAAGTGCAAGGACCTGAGTTTGATCCTCGGTACCAAAAAAAAAAAAAATTCAATCTTGTCAATTAAATTCTTAGAAAACTAGTCCATACCTGTCCCCAACTTCTGAATTACATGGCATGGAATAGGGCACTGGCGACTCTCACGACTATAGTACTTAGATGAAGACCGATGGATTGCTAATCTTACTGTATGGGGCTTCCTTCCATCTTGGCATACTCTATTCAAAAGGATAGAAAGCAGTTCTTCAGTCTTCTTTTTAGCTTCGACTTCTGATGAACATTTTTTAAATGACTTTTCTTCACTAAAGGACTGAGGTTGTCCTGAGGGTATCACAGAAGAATTATCTTCTCCAAAACTGAGCTTCTGGATATGCTGAGCAAGTGATATTCCAAATTCCTTCTCTAATATTTTGGATGAAAATGTTTGGAGATCATGCACGCTATGGATTCCTAGTGCTTCAAGACATTTGGCAGTTTTATAGCCAATACCTGTAACCTTATAGGACATCTCTCTATAAGGAGTCAAGTCTTCTCCATTAACTAATACCAGCTGTGGACACTTTTCTTTCGCATCTTTTACTTTCATACATTTCTTAACTCCAAGTTTTCTGGCTTCATAATTGCAAGTAATCAAAATCATGAAAGACTTCTGTTGAACACCTAAAGGTTTGTTCTTTAATTCTGGATTTGAGATCATTTCTACTTGTGCATAAAAGCAATCTAGATCCACATGTACTATAACTCTGGATGAAATGTTTTGTATTGGCACTGCTTGATCAGGAACTGCCTGCGAGCCGCCAGCTGCCCCAGCGTCCACTGGCTCCATAGCGGGATCCTTATCCCAGTCCTCTTCCTTATTGCATCCACCTCTCTGTGGGCTTCTTGAGGGTCAGGGTAGTAGGGATGGGCAGGAGCTAAGGAGAGCTAGAAAGATTACCAAAGGCACCAAACCATTTCCTGTAGACTTGGTTGATAGGAGCTTTCAGAGTGCTAGGCTGGGCCTATCTCTATAAGAGTCCCAATGAACAGCACATATAATAAGAAAACCCTGTTAATGTTGATTTTTTTAAACATCTTTTTCAAAAATCAAATTTATAAGGTACTGAACACAGAAAATACTTGGATGTAGAATGTTACTTCTCCATGAGTCTTAAAATCTGAATCACAATGGCCCTTTTTGCTCTTTTGTTTGTGATGGCTGCACAGCCTCTCCCATGATGCTGGTAATAAATGCACTGTTGACAGAGCTGTGCTAGACCAGGCACTTTACATACACTGCCTTAGTTGAGATTCAGTCATTCTTCCCTGCAAAGTAGATAGGATTCATTTTATAGTAGTAGTAAACCAAAGTCCAAAGAGGTTCACAAAAATATCCGGTCATTTAGCAATGAAGCAAGTCTTTTTGTTTTTGCTTTTGTTTTAGTTTTGGTACTAATGATTGAACCCAGAGCCTTTGCACTGAGCAACATCCAGAGCCCTCTTTTTATTTTTTGTTATTAGTGCCTATTTATTTTACAAAACTATTCCATTTCAATGTGTTTTCATACGTGCATATAATTTTTTTAATTGTATCCCGTTCCCCTCCCCTGTGTGCATATAATTTTTGATCAGCCAGGCATGGTGCCACCCGCCTATAATTCCAGCACTCAGGTTGAGGCAGGAATATACCAAGATTGAGCCCACCCTGAACAAAAAATTAGGCTGGGCACAGTGGTGCACACCTGTAATCCCAGCATTCTGGAAGGCTGAGGCAGAAGGATCACAAATTTGAGCCTGGCCTTGGTAATTTAGCAAGACGCTGCCCCTGCCTCAAAATAAAAAGTAAAACAAAGGCCTGGGAGTGTAGCTCAGTGTGAAGGACCTGGGTTCAACCTCCAGTAGCACAAAGAAGGGAAAGAAAACACTGGTTTACATTTCCAGAAATGAGAGATTTTTGACCACAGAAATTTCTGGCTTCAACACTTAAGTTTAGCACTAATAATCGGCGGGGCAGTCACCTGTCCTGGGCCTAGCCATCATGTGAAACATCAAAATTATAGTTTCTTCTTTTTGTAGCAATATTTATTGTATGGTAATCATTATTACTGCGGCAAGATGGTCAGATGAGTTCCCTTGCTGAGCCTGTGAGAACAGAACCCATCTGAGTCCGTCTAGACAAGCTGCACCTGCAGTGAACCATCTGAAATCATCTCTGCCCCAGCCACTGCCCCTCTGAAGGGCTTATTAAGGGTGCATGTAGCTAGAGAAGGCACAGTCTGGGCTCAGTGGCCCTGGATCTGGGGCTTCCAGTCTTAGAGCTGCTCCCTCCAGGAATTGCCTGTGGAATGCAGGAAGGGAGCCTGGATGGTGCAGGGGGAAGCTGGGTGCACACATTATTCAAGATGGTCTTCAGCCAGAAGAGCACAAGTTGGTCCAGAGCAAGCCTGTGCTGAGCTCTATGGGCCTCAGCCCTGCCTGTCTGTCCTCCAGTGTCAGAGTCACTGCTGCTCCACAACGGCAGTCCCCCCTGCACAGGAGGGCCTCATCTGCTTCAGTGCCTCGAGCATGGTGAGCAGGTGAGGACCATGATAGACAGGAGATCAAAAAGCAAATTTTGGAGGAGTCTTCAGATAATAGGTTGAGGTCTTATGAGTAGGCCACTGTTAGGACTTGGGCTTTTATTCTAAATGGATAAGAAGCCACTGGGGGGCTTTATGTAAAGGAAGGTTTGTATGGATGATCTGATCCAGCTTAGGTTTTGTGTTAGCTTTCTATTGCTAGAGCAAAATAGCTGGGTTAAACAATATAAAAAGCACAAAAGTTTATTTTGGCTTGATAGTCTCAGAGGTTTCAGTCCGTTGTTGGCTGGCTCTCTTGCTTTTGGGCCTGTGTGAGGCACAACATCAAGGTGGGGAGCACAAGGGAGAACAGAACTGCTCGGCAGAAGCAGGGGAACCAATTAAGTGACCATTGCATAATCCAGGCAGAAAACATTGGTGTCTTGGACAAGGAAGGTGGCAGTGAGACATTAGCTTCTAGATGTAGTTAGGAGGCTAAACCACCAGGATTTACTGAAAGTGAAAGTAGAGCTAGATGTGCTGGGGCAAGCCTGTGATCCCAGAATTCCGGAGGCTGAGACAGGAGGATTGCTACAAATTTAAGGCCTCCCTAGGCTACATAGTGAGTTTAAGGCCAGCCTGAGCTACATAGCAAGACCTTATCTCAAAAAAAAAGAAAGAAAGTAAGTAAGTGGGTTGGGAATGATTTTGGCTGAAGAAACAGATGAGGACTCCCTAAGGAAAGGAGTGTCAAGAGCCCCACATCATGGCACATCCTCTGCCTTGACTGACTTGGGAAGTGATACTGCTGACCATCTATCCAGTTTCCCACATTGCTTATAGGTTCTGTGTAATCCTGCCATGTGTTTCCTGGCATGTACCCAGCACTTCAGAACCCTAACTCTTGGCTTTTTCTTGCTGCTGTGACTTTGTCCTCTCTGGATGCCCTTTGCTCCTTCTGCTCCTTGGAATGCCTGCTCACTTAAGATGACCCCAGTGTCATCCCCTGTGAAGCCTCCCTGGATCCTGCCACCTGCATGAAGAGTTGTTCTGCACTCCCACTAACCTTTAAGCTGAAGAAACCAGTGCCTTGGGGCGAGAACTGAGGTAGCAGGGTTTGAGTGGCCCACCACAGGCAGTGTCTGTAGATGAGAAATGGCATCTTCACTTTCCCCAGCTCGCTATGACTTGTAAACTTGTGTCTCATCCATACTGCTTCTTGGACTTTCTAAGTTTTCTGTTGAAGCTATTCACATAGGATTTCCTTCAACTTGAGCCAGCCTAAACTCAGGAACAACCCAGGTGTCAGTGTCTTGCGGCTGCACATAGCTTCCCGTGCTTTCACCTTGAAACCTGGAGGAGGGCTGAGCCTTTCCATTTGCTCATGGGGAAGCTGAGCCGCCTTCTGGCTTACTCTCTGGGACTTTGTCTGCCTTGTTTTGTTCTGAGTGCATTCCAGATGCAGTAGACCCAGAAAAACTGTTTTCCTTTCTCCTTTTACCAGAGGCAAGAAGGGTTTTGTTTGTTTTGTTTTGTTTTGTGTGGCACTAGGGATTGAATTTAGGGACCTTTGCACTGAGCTACATCCCCCCTACACACACAAACACACACACACACACACGCACATCTATTTATCTATTTATTTATTTATTTATTTATTTAAAGACAGAGTCTCACTAATTTGCCTAGGGTGGGGTCAAATTTGCAATCCTCCTGCCTTAGCCTCCCAGGGTGCTGGGGTTATAGGCATGTGCCACCATACCCTTTTTTTATTTTGAAGCAAGGTCTCACCAAAATTACCCAGGTTAGGCTAGAATTTGCTATTATCCTGTCTCAGCCTCTCAGAATTCTGGGATTGTAGGCATATACCATGACACCCAGCTACAGAGACAAGTGGTTTCTGGCCTTTTGACCACTTGAACTTGTTGGACCACTGTTTTCAGAGAACAACCTGCAGTAGTAGATTTAGAGACTTCTCTGGAGTTAGAACTAAGTGCCATGCCCATCTCTTAGAATGTAGACTGGCCTTAGCCCAGGCTGATGATCTAATAAATGCCTAGCAGTATAGAGACATGTCCATGGCACATGTCTGCCTCCCCAGCTTACCTGTATTAGTCAGGGTTCTCCAGAGAAACAGATCCAAAGGATATGGAAAGAGAGACATTTAAGAAATTGACTCATATAATTATGAGGCCTCAGAAGTCCAAAATCCACAGGACAGGTGAGCATGGTAGAAATCCTGGCAAAGATCTGTGTTGCAGTCTTGGTTCTGATGACCTGGCTTTTAAGTCTTTCAAACTGGTTGTATGAGGCTGATACACGTTATGGAACATAATCTGCTTTGCTCAACTCTGTGGTTTGTTTTTTGGTTTTATTTTGTTTTGTTTTTGTTTTTTTGAGACAGAGTCTCACTATGTATTTCATACTATCCCCCAACTCACAGAGATCCTCATGTCTCAGCCTCCTGAGTACTGGGATTACAGCCATGCGTCACCGTGCCCACCTCAACTTTCTTGATTTAAATGTTAATCATATCTTTAGAAACACTTCATAGCAACACTGAGACCGGTGTTTGATGGGCCCTATATAGTCTATCTGAATTGACACATGAAATTGTCACCCCCCTCTTCAGTTCCCAGCCCTGAGTTGTCGCTTTCTGCCTCAACTCTACATGTCCCTTAAAAACTGATTCCTCGGGCCGGGGATTTAGCTTAGTGGTTCTGGCGCCTGCCTCGCAAGCGCAAGGTCCTGAGTTCAATCCCCAGTACCAAAAAAAACAACAAAAAACCCCACAAAAAACTGATTCCTCTCCAGCTCTTGAGAGGCTGAGAGGAGGATTACCACAAGTTCAAGGCCAACCTGGACAATAGGTCAAGTTCAGCCTAAACTCACAGTGAGACCCTGTCTCCAAAAAAAAGAAAAGAGTGATGGGGGTTTAGCTCAGTGGCACTATGTCTGCCTCACAAGTGCAAGGTCCTCAGTTTGATCCCTGGTACCAAAAAAAAGAACATATTCCTCTGAAACTCTGGCACCATAATCCCAGCACACTGAGGTAGGATCACAAGTTCAAGACCAGCCTGGGGAACTTAGGAAGATTCTGTCTCAAAATAAAAAAGGTCTGGGGATTTGGCTCAGTGCAAAGGCCTTGAATTTAATCCTTAGTACAGGGCCAGTGGTAAGGTGAGCTAGGGGGAGGTGCTGCTCCTCTTTATCCAACCCATACCTCTGCAGTCTAGTCACTGGACTGTTTTCAGTCTAAAGTGAGGAGGCTTTCCTGGCTCCATCTGCTTGGAACAATAAAGTTTTTCCCACTTAGCATAGTGACACATGCCTGTAACCCAGCACTCTGGAAGGCTGAGGCGGGAAGATTTATAAGTCCTATCCGACCCTATCCCAAAATTTTAAAATTTTCCAAAGGACTGGGGATGTAGCTCAGTATGAAGCCCCTTGGTTCAATTCCCCCAAAAATATTCCCTCATGTAAGTCCCTTTGTACTTTGAGATTTCCCTTTATGCCTTACTTGTAGGTATTGGGAAGAATGTGGTCTGTGAGAAGGCAGCAACATCGGTGGATGCCTTCCGGATGGTGACAGCTTCACGCTACTACCCACAGCTGATGAGCCTGGTGGGGAATGTGCTGCGCTTCCTGCCTGCCTTCGTGCGCATGAAGCAGCTGATTGCAGAGCATTATGTAGGCGCAGTGATGATCTGTGATGCCCGCATCTACTCAGGCAGCCTGCTCAGCCCCAGCTATGGCTGGATCTGTGATGAGCTCATGGGTGGCGGGGGCCTGCATACCATGGGCACCT
The DNA here is from genome assembly GCF_053883595.1 of Heterocephalus glaber. Taxonomy (NCBI): domain Eukaryota; kingdom Metazoa; phylum Chordata; class Mammalia; order Rodentia; family Bathyergidae; genus Heterocephalus; species Heterocephalus glaber. Next base: position 18,437,597 of record NW_028258137.1, read on the forward strand.
ACATCGTGGACCTGCTGACCCACTTGACTGGCAGGAGAGCTGAGAAGGTCCATGGGCTGCTCAAGACCTTCGTGAGGCAGAATGCTGCCATCCGAGGCATCCGGCATGTCACCAGCGATGACTTCTGTTTCTTCCAAATGCTCATGGGTGGAGGAGTATGCAGCACAGTGACACTTAACTTCAACATGCCTGGTGCCTTTGTGCATGAAGTCATGGTTGTGGGCTCTTCAGGGCGCCTTGTCGCCCGGGGAGCTGACCTCTATGGGCAAAAGAATTCTGCCACACAAGAGGAGCTGCTAGTGAGAGACTCACTGGCCATGGGCTCAGGGCTGCCCGAACAGAGGCCCCAGGATGTCCCGCTGCTCTACCTGAAGGGCATGGTCTACATGGTGCAGGCCTTGCGCCAGTCCTTCCAGGGGCAGGGGGACCGCCGCACCTGGGATCGCACCCCTGTCTCCATGGCTGCCTCATTCGAGGATGGGCTCTACATGCAGAGTGTGGTGGATGCCATCAAGAGGTCAAGCCGATCAGGGGAGTGGGAGACCGTAGAGATTCTGACAGAGGAGCCTGATGCCAACCAGAACCTGTGTGAAGCACTTCAGCGGAATAACCTATAAGCCTGCAGATGGGCTCCCGGCCACAGGGATCAGGGAGGGAGCAGTGATGGAGGTGTAGCTGGCCATGGCAGAGACAGTGTCATGCATTTAATAAATCAGCTTGTACTAGTGCAGAGAGAAAATTGAAAGTGGCCCAGGGAAATCTCCCCTTCCATCCATTCATTTACTCCTTAGACTTTCAGGACGGTGAGCACACCTACTACCATAGCCCAGGCTAGCATTATGTGTAGGGCGGAGCTGCTGCCCTGCCTCTTCATGGCTCTGCTAGTGAACAGGACCAGTGAAAGCCCAACTTGGGGGTTCTTCAGCCTGACTTGTGATCTGATAGGATGAAAAAGCCCAGCAAAGAGCCATGTGGGCTGAGGTCTGAGGAGAAATGACAAGAAGCCTGGTTATTTTCATGCCCTTCTTGAGGGCCTGGGGCATCTCAGGAGTGGTGAGACAAGTCATCCCTCAGGGATCTTCAACTGTCCTCCCATGTGACAGTACCAGGCTGACCTTCAGGGAGGAGGGGTTTCGGTATTTAGTGAGCTCTTGGGGGCTGTTAATATAAGGCAGAGGGCCCCTGACTTGGCAAAGAGGAGACAAGGAGAGCCATAAAACATCTGATAAATGTCACTATAAATCAGAAAATGTGACATCTTGGCATGTGTTTTATTTGGTGATTGGGTTTCTTTAATAGTGAAAGGCTTGTTTATTGCTGTAGATTTTATCTTTCCTTACAAATGCACAGCAGCTCTGAGCCTACTATGGATCCAACACCATCTGTTGGGTCACATAGTCTCCTGGCATTCCCTGCCCCTCATCTTCAGCATGGCCAAGCCCCAGGAGTCCTCCAAAGAAATGTTTGCTCCGAGGGCAGGACATGATGTTTCTTGATGAGATGCTGTTGGGCCTGCCATTTCAGGCAGGTAGGTGAGAACCTAGGGCCTCCTGGGCTGGACATCAGGAGGGTTCTGTTCTTGAAAACATGGTGTGGCAGGGCTGGGGATTTAGCTCAGTGGTTCTGGTGCCTGCCTCGAAAGTGCAGGGTCCTGAGTTCGATCCCCAGTACCAAAAAACAACAACAACAAAAACATGAAAACATGGTGTGGCTCCAGGAGGGCCCTGGCAAGGGAACAAGTTTGAGGACAAAAGACTCACTGCCCCTTGGCACAAATTTGACTGGGCTCTGCCTGACCCAGCTAGACAGTCACCAGCCATGCTTATTAACTGTCCCAGATAGGCACAACACAGCCTTTTAGCTACCTCAGTCAGAGGTGGGTGAGGTGTTGAGAAAGGACACATCTGCCCCTTTGTTTCCTTTGCCAGCTGCTGGATTGTGAAGCCTGGACAAACTGTCCTTTTCTAGCCTTCCTCCCTCTTCCTGCCCTGAGCTCCTGGCCAGAAAAGCTCAGGGAGAGCTTCCTCTTCCTCTTGGCAGCCCTTATAGAGGTCACCAGGCTTGTTTTCCTGCACTGTCCTGTTTTCATGCCTTATCCATATGAACATAAAATACGGGCTAGTGTTGGAGTTTACTTACAGCATTCTGGGTCCCTAGGTAAACACTTTAAGCATATTATTTAATCTCCAAACCACTCTAGTGAGGTACTATTAATAGGCTCATTATTCAGATCAGAAAACAGGCGTGGGGGCGGGGCACAGTTACCTCTCGTGGGTTGTAATTGATGGGATCCAGGAGCTTGGTCAGAACCATCTGACTGCAGCATCTGACTGAGACCTGTGCTTGATCCCAGCACTCAGAAATCTCCCAGGTACCTAGGCACTGCCCCTCTTGCAGCTGGGAGGGGAACTCAGAGAGCCTATTCTCAGGCTGGACTTTGGCAGTTAAAGGAGGGTTATCTCTTGTTCCTGGATTGCTCAGCTCTGCTCAGCTTCAGATCAGACTGTTTCGAGGATCCCAAAGTCTTCTTAATTTGGGAATTGACCATGAAAATACAAGATGCTCCTACATAAGAAAGGGCAATATTGCTGATCCAGAGTGGCTAAAGTTAGGTTTTGGGCCCTGAAAGCCCAAGGTCCTGAGTTCAATCTCCGGTACCAAAAAATAAAGTTAGGTTTTGGAGGACTCTTGTTTACAGAGACTGATTCTCCAAGTGCTGGAGCACATTGCGGTGGGCCTAGTGCAGACCTACTTTTAGGTCCTCTGAGCACATCTCCCAGAGCCTAGGTTCATCCCCCACAACCCCCTGAGATCTTTCCCATTCTGTATCTCACGGGCATCAGTGCCTGTTGGTCCCAGTTTGGGAATGGGGAGGAGAGTTGGGCCCTGAAATGGACCAGATGCTTGTGACCCAGGGAGCCTGTGGTAATTTAAGCCCAAAATTGGTTCCTGGCTTGTCATGCAGCGCCCCCTCCTGGAGAATGACAGCATCTTCCAGGACCTGTCTCCAAATCTCAAGATGCTAACTGCACTTCCTCAGATCATAGTAGTTTTGGGGGCCGGGGATTTAGCTCAGTGGTTTCACCGCCTGCTGCGCAAGCACAAGGACCCAAGTTTGATCACCAGTACCAAAAAATAAATAAATAAAGATCATAGTAGTTTTTCTAGCCAGTGAAAATGCAATTCGCATTTTTTTTTTTTTTTTTTTTTGCAATTCACTTTCCCCCTCTGAAATAGCAACCAGAAAAGAACTTCCAAAATTACCCATTGCATAGTCACCAACCTCCAACAGGATCTACACCTCACATCCAGACCTGGCAGCTGCTGCTTCATCTTTCCATCCTGTGTCTCCCCCATTCTCCCCTTCACACAGCTGTCCATGCAGCCCTTTCACAAGATTCCAACTCAGACCCCTCTTTATCACCCCCAGACTTGCCCAGCCTGCACCCCTGATGGCCGTGCCATCTGCATCGGCCACACTCTAGCCCTCCTGTGTAGGACTGGCATCTTCCACACCAGCAGGGTGTCATCTCTGGCTTTTCCTCACCCTGGAAGGCAGCAGTTCTGTCCTTCAGGAGTAGTTGAAAAGCTGCCTCATTATCACTTGTCCCCTAAGTAAAGTGGCAGTTATCCCACTACCTGTGGTCCCACATGTCCACTTGAATTATGCTGCCCCAGAATTTTCCCTTATGGTGAGCTTCCAGGAGCTTCAGAGACTTGTTTCTTCCTGTTGAGACAAGCCTATGGGTAATAGGCCTCAGAAATTGTAGACCAGCTCTCTTTGAACACTATTTCCTGCCTCACCTGTGGGGAGATCAGGAGCAGAGCTTTCTCCTCTGTGATGGCCTTGCCACACCAACCCCCAGTCACCACCCAGAGAGAACAGATGCTCAGCCTTCTTGGGTCAGGCCTTAGAGAGCCTTCAGGTCTGCAGAGTGTGGGATTCAGGAGGCCAGGGCCTTCCAGCCCCCAGTTGGTGATCTCTTGTAAGGCTGCTTTTCTGCGGGCCTCTGCTTCCTCAGCCACAAAGTGAGGAAGTCAAACTCCATTATTTAGCTTTGAAACAAAAATCTGCTTGTCTCCGTGGATGAGATTCAGTCTTCATGGCTCCTGGGATGATCATATCACTACCCAGGCTGTAGGCAGAAAGAGGGAGAAATGTCCTGACCCCACAGCTTCCCTATGGCCTTGCTGTGAGGCCAGTGAGCATCCAAGTAGTCCCCACTGGCATCCTGAGAAGATTCCCATTTTCATCCTCTTCCACCTGGGCCTGCCAACCTCACCCCTCCAATGACCAAGTCAGGCCAGTATTCCAGGTCTGCTGATTTGGTTCCAGATAGCTTCAGCCAGTTCAGATTCTTTGTTTGTTTGGGGGTTTTTTTGGGGGGGGGGTGCCGGGGATCGAAATCAGGACCTTGCTCTTGCTAGGCAGGCATGGTGCCACTGAGCTAAATCTCTGGCCCCTCAGATTCTGATCTGTCCTCCACAGCCTGCATCCCTCACCTTGGTCTCCCTGGGTACCAATGGTGCCTTTTAAGGGAGACCTCTGCTAGGTGGGTGCGATACAGTGATGCATGCCCAGTTGCAAAGACAGTTATAATCCCTGTGACAGTAGTGTGCAGATGTTACAATGCAGTACAACACTGGGTGCTGCCTGTCTCAGCAGGATGAGGCTGCCCGTGGTGTCCAGGGAAAGGGTGCACTAGCCAGGAGGAGGGGCAAGAGGATAAAGGCATTTTAGGGAAAGCCTTGTGCAGAAAGTGAAGGTAAGATAAGATGTGGCTGGTTAGGGAGTGACAGGCAGCCACTGAGAAATTCTGAGGCTGCTGCAGCAAGGGAAGCAAGGAGTTAGAGGGGACAATAATGCCATCAGAGGCACAGGTGTGTGTGTCAGGGTCACTGCATAGACCTGGGCCCAGGCTCTACAGTCAGAGACAGTGAAATTCTTACCTGGAAATGGCCATCAGCCAGGAATGAGGCTGACCATGGGGCCTGAGAGGGCAGATTCACTGGCTTTGATAGCCAATTGGCTGGTAGGAGTCAGGGTGCAAAGAATAGGATGGAGTCTGAGGTGATACCAGGATTTTGGCTCAAATAACTGTACAGATGAGATACAGGAGGAAAACCAGGTTGGAGAGAGGGAAAGTTACTTATCTAATTTGGAATGCTCTACGTTTGAAGTATGAGACACCCATGACAACTGGGAGGCTTATGGCCACACAGCCAGCACTGGCCAGCTCTTCCCAGAGACCCCAAGGGCTAGAGGCAACAGTCATCTGATGTCTTGGCACAGGCTCCAGGGAGTACATTCACTGCTACCACTACTACCACCACCACCCCTCTGCCTGCCAGAAAAAAGACACCTTGCCCCAACTCCAGGGGCAAGGACTGGTCCATCTGTGCTGTGGAAATGAGTGGCAAACATTCCACAGTGGCCACTTTTGGAGCAGTAGTCAGATAAACTCTGCTGCCTCAGAGGGGGATCCCAGTATTAGTCCCCTTCAGGTCAGGCTGAATGCAGGGCCTTCTATGAAAGGCAGAGAGCAGGGCCAAACACCTGCTTCCCATGACCTTTTTTTTCTGCCCCAAGTTCTCCCTACTCACCTCCCTCTTCACCTTTCATGGCCAGCCTCTTTGACCCTCAGATTCAGGCAAGACTAAATTCATAGAAGCAGGCCTCATACCTGTCTCACCCCATTCCTAACTCAGATCTATTTTTTAAGTTCCCTGGCCATGACAGGACCAGTCAGGTTTCAAACGTCCACCCTTCTTCCCAGCCTCTTTCCTATGTGGAGAACCAAAGTCTTAGAAAAGGAAAAATGTTTATTTTTTGCAAGCCCATGTTCCCAAGTGGGTACAGAGACTGAATTCCCTCCTCCACATGACTTTCTAGGCCAAAAGACTGAGGCTTGGTTCAGGCCTGGAAGGAGGGAAACCCCCAGGAAGCGACAGTCACTTGTACTGAGGGGACAGTGGGGGCACAAGGGGAGCAGCACAGACACTCAGCATCTTGTCGATGTTTACTTGAGTTGACTTATCCACTTCGGCCTTGAGACAGCCACTCACCCCCAGGCTGGGCAAACCCCCAGGCTGCTCGCCCAGGGGAGCTGGAGCAGGGGTAGGTGGCGCTAATGCACTGGGGCAGGGCAAAGCAAGGCCTAAGCTCTGCTCACCTGCTGTGGGCAGCAAGGCCTGCAGCTGCTTCACACTCAACTCCTCAGGAACCAGGGCCAGCTCTAACTTAGGGTCCACCTTTATCTCCCTGATCCCCTCCTCTGCCTGGTTCAGCTCAGGGTTGCAATAGCTGATGTACTGGTACAGTGGCCGCAGGCGCTGGGCCTTTCCTGCAAAGACCCAGGGCAGAGTAGGGGTTGGAGCACTAGGCTATTCCATGTCAGATTCAGCCAACAGAGGGGAAGGCCCGGGGAATGCTACTCACTCTCCAGCTTCTCTGGGGGTGCACACACTGTGCTGGCCACAGCTGGGAGCACAGGAGCCCCCAGACTCTTGCGTTTCTTGGCTTTTTTGTGCTGTTTGGCAGATGGTGAGGGCTCATTCTGACTGCCCTCAGGCTCCTCCCTCTTCAGCAGCAGTGTCCCTCGTGGCAGCTTAGCTTCAGTCCTAGGATGAACATGGTGGCTAGGCCCTGGGAGGATGGGGGACTAGGGCCAGGGACAAGAGCCCTGAAGAGGCAGTCTTCAATCTCTGGGTCATGTACTTTTTTTTTTTTTTGGTACCGGGGATCGAACTCGGGTCCCTGCACTTGCCCAGCAGGCGCCAAAATCCCCAGCCTCTGGGTCATGTACTTTGAGCCCAGAAACCTGCCATGCCTGCCCACAACCCCAGGGCTAGATAGCAGCCATCCCTTTCCTGGTCAATGAAGCCCAGGACTGATACCGACCCATGAGTTCATGTGAGCTCAGTGCCCTACAAGACCTGGAAGCTCATCTCTTAGTGCTCCTTACACCAGGGGTCTGGAGGAACACAAGGGGTGACAGTGTTGGTAGTTGCAGGGGGACAGGAATCTTCCGTGCAGAATTTAGGAATCCGGGGGTGTAGGGCCCATCCCCCAGCCCTGTAGCTCCTTCCCTCTGAAAGCCCCCTCAACTTGACTGGCTTCTTCAGCCCATGACTGGGCCTCTCAGTGATGCCCACAGGCCTGGGCCCCTTCTCCTCTCCTGCCTCTGCCTCTGGCTCTAGTCCGGTCTCCTGCTTGAGCCCTTCTTCCTGGTGGTTTGGCTCTGAGCAGTGTCCTGCTGGACGCTTGTCTTCATCCTGGGTCCTGCAGGTCTCTTGCACTGGAACCAGGCACTGATCTCCTGTCACCACTGTACACTAGAGGTGACACGTAAGTAATTAGTTACCATAAACGGTTGAAGGATGTAGGGGTCAGTCACTCAATAGGCAACGTTAGCCACCAAACACAGTATAAAGGGCATCAGCCCAGGCCCCTTCCTTCCTGTAGGGTCTGGCCTGGCAGTTAGGGGGCGGGGTCAGTCAGGCCCCTAGAGTTCCGTGACCAAGTATTTGATGGCTAGTCGGCCTGACCTTCAGTCACCTCAGGCCTCTGAGCATGGCCACAACGTACCTCTGTGACATGGGCCTGCCCTACGGCTGACCCCTCCTGGGCCCCTGGGCATTTCTTGCCCTCTGCTGAGACCATGGCTGCACAAGATCAGCGTATCCTCGATGGTTGCTGGGGTGGGGCAGTGGACCTCGAAGAGAGGACTGGTGAACCCTTCGCTGACAGGGGAGACCAGAAGGGAGACAAGGACTGAGCTGGGGAGACCAGTGGCTCCTCTGCCCACCCTCAGCTGGAACTACAAGTCCCAGAAGCCCTTTCACCAGGGTCATTGATCCCTGACCTCAGGGACGGAAGTTATTTGTTGCTTGGCAACAGCAACTCCCACTGGGTTGTGGAAGCTGGCCGCAAAACTACTCCAGTGAGCCCCCGCCGGGTGTTGCGGGAGAGGGGGCTGTGAACCGGCGGAGAAGTGGGCTAGGATCCAGGTCGCAGAGGCAGCAAACGAGGGCCAGACCCAGGGGCGGGGTACAGAGAGAAGGCAGGTAATGGGGGCATGGCATCGCTGAAGAGTTCATCGAGAGAGGGGTCGGGACTGGGAAAGGGTGTCCGGCCTGGAAATGCACGGCACGGCAGGCCTCGGTGCACCTTTGCAGGTCAGCGACGTAGACATGTGCGAGGGTCCCTCCCGCATCTCCGGGCCCATCCCTCCAGATCCCACGCTATGCCCTGACTACTACCAGTGGCCGGCCTCGGGTGAGTTGGGGGATACCTCAGCAGGGAGAGGCACCTGCTTCACCACTAAGCCCTACGCTCCTCCCGCCCCGCCTTTCAGCTCAAGGGCGCCTTGAGGGAAATGCGCTGAAGCTGGACCTGCTGACCTCGGACCGAGACCTGGACGACATACCTCTGCGTGGCCCACGCATTAGGCCTGGAGCCCGAGAGATCCTGGAGCAAGGCCAGCATGGTGTGGGGGATTTGCTGCTGCAATTAGAGGGCATCTCCCTTGGTCCAGGGGCCTCTCCCAAGAGTAAGTCTCAGCCAGAGCTGTGGTGAGGCAGTCAGATGTCAAAAACTGAGATAAAATCTGTGTGTGATGAACAGGCCTGTGATCCCAGCACTCTCAGGGCTGAGGCTGGAATTCGAGGCCAGCCTGGGCTACACAGTGAGTTCAAAGCCAACCTGAAATACATAGCAAGACCCTGTCTAAAAAAAAAAATTGATCAAGCTAGATGTGATGGCTGATGCATGCCTGTAGTCTCAGCCCTTAGGATTGTGTAGCAGGAGGATTCTTTCTGTCAGAAGCCCAGCATGGGTAACATAATGAGGTCTCAACTCGGGGCGGGGTGGGGGGGTGAGGGGTAGACCAGGGCTCAGGCATTGCTCCTCTGGGTCTGTTTCCCCAATATGAGAGAGAGAAATTCACTACCTCATTAAAAGAGAGGACTGGGGGCCAGGGATTTAGCTCAGTGGTGCCACACCTGCCTCGCAAGCACAAGGTCCTGATTTTGATCCCCAGTACCAAAAAGAAAAGAAGAGGACTGGATGACGTAGTCCACATGAAGCTTTAGCTTTCTTTATGCATCCATGCATCAATGAAATGTTGTTTATTGAGTGCCTACAGTACACCAAGTCCTGTGGGTGCTAGGAATAGAGTTAAAGACAAGCGTTGGCCACCATCAAGTCAAATGGGAGGCAATAAACAAGTGAAGAGATTAATATCTGATATGATTAATGGCATACTTCACTGTAAAAATGTAGAAAATAATCAGGAGGTATTTTCTGGGAGGCTGAGGCAAGAGGATCACAGTTTGAGCCCAGTCTGGGCAACTTAGCAAGAACCAGTCTGAAAATAAAAAACAAAACAAAAAGCTGATATATAAATAGAGTATTTGTGTCAGGTCTAATTTAGATGGAGAGGTCAGGGAGTTCTTTCTGCAGAGAATAGGTGTGGACCTGTGTGTGGTCTGGTGTATGTTGGGTTGCAGGGCCCATGTGTAGGGCACAGCCTGGCAGCATCTTTTCCCCAGGAAAGGACCCTAAAGACCACAAAAAAGAAAACCTGAGGCGGATCAGGGAGATCCAGAGGCGCTTCAGAGAGCAGGAGCACAGCCGGGAGCAGGTCCAACCCAGGCCCCTGAAGGCACTGTGGCACTCATCCAAGTATGATAAGGTGGTGTCCCGAGTCAAGGCCCATCTGCAGGTATCTGTCTCAGAGAACCAGAAATATTGTCCCTCTTGGCCACTAGGCTTTTATACTCCACTCTGAGTTACAGGGAAGGAGGAAATCACAGAGGACTAAGATAACAAATGACTAAGACACTGTTGGAGGTGTCTTCTTAGAAGTGGTGATGGCTGGGCTGGTCCCGAGGGCCAAGTGGAGAGTAGAAGACTGTTCCATAGAGATGGTACTGCACAGGCAGAAGTCCTGAGATCAGAGGAAGTGTGGGAGTTAGGGATCACTGAGTGAGGAAAAGCAAGAGGTTAGATAAGGAGGAGCTGGACCCACATGCCACTGTCAACAGTCAACCTTTCTTTCTTTCTTTTTTTTTTTTTTGATGCTGAAGATTGAACCTGGGAGCTCATGCATTCTAAACGTGCTCTACTATTGAGATGACCCCTAGCCCTTCAACATATATTTCTGAGGACAGCAAGGAGGGCAAGGATGAGGGTACAGTGGTGGCATTCTGTCTTGAGTAGACACCATTCCTCTATCCAGGGACTCAGAGGGAGGAAAAGAATTGAGAAAAAAGACAAGGTCACATGAGGATATATTGAGGCTGAAGCATCTGTGGGACTCCCAGGGGGTGGGAGTGTGTCCAGAAGGCAGATGGATACTCAGGTCTGGAGCTCTGGCATGAGACCCAGCAGTTACTGATGAGCAGGTTGAGAACAATGAGACCATGGAAGTGGCACTCTGCATCTGAGGGTTTGACAGCCTGCTCTCAGTGATTCTGGGGGGCTGGCCTAGAGTGAGGAAGTTTGGCTAGGAAGGAAAAGAGTGGTAGCTGGACCCGGATTGAGATAGAAAGAGAGGCGGTTTGTTGTTCTCTTAAAGATGTGAGAGGAGCTAAGGATGTAGTTCAGTGGTGGAAAGTTTGCCTAGCATATGCAGAGACCTAGGTTTGATCCTCCTTACTGAAACAAAAAAAGGTATGAGAAACACACATGTGTTTAAATGCCGATGAGCAGATATGCTCCTTCAAGAGGGAAGAGGGCAATAGGGATAGGAATAGAAGGGACAGAGACATGGTCTTATGACCTAAGACCCTGGCCTTAGCTTGATGGGACTCTTCTACTGTGCTCTGCCCTCCAGAAGCCTAGCCCTGCCTCTGTGATACAGCCTGCCCACTTCCTTCGGGCACACTCCCGCTGTGGCCCTGGGCTCCCACCACCCCGTGTCCCCAGTCCCCAGCTTACTCCAGCAAGTCCTAAAGCTAAGGTGAGAAAATGTATGGGGGCCAGGAGAAGGATGGGGCAGGGTCTGGGGGTCCAGGGGCACAACACAGTGCTATTGGGCCCCCTCCATGCTTGCCATGTCCTGTAGGGGCCAGGCATAGGTGTGGACTTCATTAGTCACAATGCCCAAGCTGCGAAGAGAGCCCCCCAGCGCCATTCCCGCTCACTGCAGATCCTGGCCCAGGTGCTGGAGAGACAGCGGCAAGCCCAGGAGCACTACAACACCACACAGAAAGGCCTTGTTCCCCATTAGTAGGTCCCACTGCCTGACACCCAGGGTGAGGGGTACCTGTAGTGGGTGGGAGTCAATCTCCACCCTAGTGTCATCAAACCTGGGCCTGTGCCTTTGTAGTTTGTTGGAGCGCAAAGATCTGTGGCGGCGGGAGGCTGAGGCCAGGCAGAATAGCCAGCCAGATCCCACCATGCCCCCTGGCCACACTCGCATGCCTGAGAACCAGCGGCTGGAGACACTAAATAATCTGCTGCAGAGTGAGTACCTGAGGCAAGGGGGCTGGATGGGGAGCCCTCTGGGGATCACACATCCCTGCCCAGCACTCACTGTTCCTGGGAACCTGCAGGCCAGAGTCAGCTGCTGCGTGAGCTAGTACTGCTGCCTGCTGGAGCAGACTCACTGAGAGCCCAGGGGCACCGTGCTGAGCTAGACCGGAAGCTGGTACAGGTGGAAGAAGCCATCAAGATCTTTTCCCGGCCCAAAGTGTTTGTGAAGATGGACTCCTGAACCCCTTTTTAGGGACAGGGGCAAGGAGTTCCATGCTGAGGATTGCCACATGGCTGCAAAGGGCAGGGTCAGGCCCCATCACAGAGCAGAAGTCTGAAGACAGCAACAGTGGGGTGCACCGTATACCCAGGGCACTCTTCCCAGTCACCAGTGCCTACAGAAGAACCATCCCAACCTTTTAACCCCTTTGTCAAAATTAAACGTTTTATACAGACTGGGACTGTTTCCATAAGAGCTTTTCTTACTCCAGAAAGCCAAGCCTGGTGGCCCTCCTACTGCTTGACTATGGGAGGCTTTCCCCTCTGCCCTTATCCTGCCTCATGTCTAGGACAGAAGGCAGGCTTGTAGGATCAAGGAGGAGGCTTGGGCTGGGACGCAGAAGGACCATGTCTGTAACGGTAGAAAATCTTTAATGTTTCCCATGCTAAGAGGGGCCTGTGAGCAAGCTAAAACCTCCCAATGGGAAGTCCCTGCTATGTTCCAGCAGCCTCCAGTGGCAAGGGGTTGCATCCTTGCCTGTCAAAGGCTGAAGCCACTACCATCTCCTCGTATGCCACTCCCCCAGCCAGAGCTGGCCTGTCCTTGATCATCCAGGGAGGGGAGAGAGCTGCGGGCACCAGGAAGTAGGCACCCAGAATGCAAGTCCCAGCATGGGGGACCCTGAGACAGCCCATTGTAACAGGGAGTCTGGCGGTTGTCAAGGACCAGGTCACTGCTGTCATCATCATCACTGTCGGGCTCAGTAGGCCCAGGTCCTGCAGAGGGAGGCCCTGTCAGACGCCCAGATGCCCCTCGAACCACATTATTGCGCTGGTTGGCAGGCTTGACAGTGACAATGAGGTTATGGCTGTTGGCAACCATCATGTCCGTCACTTGATCCAAGGTCTTCCCAGCCACCTCAATGCCATTGACCTCGAGGATCTCATCACTGACTGCCAGCAGCCCTGTACTCTCAGCCAGGCCCCCACGTACCAGGCGGGAGATGAAGATGCCTGGAACCCGCTCCAGGCCCTGGGGAGCCACACGGACGCTCATCCCATCTCGTATGTAGAAACCCAGGGGGCGGTCTGAACCATGCTTGTGCAGCCGCACTCGTCGGTGGGTCTCAGGTAGTAGGTCCACATCTATCACTGAGGAAACCTGGCGAAAATCTTGGGGCAGGCCAATTAGCAGAGGTGGCCGGGTACGCAGTGGGGCCACTGGTCGCAGCAAGAGCCCTTTCTTGCGCCGCTGCAGAGAGTTGGAGGCAAAAGCCAGGCTTCTGGAGTCTGCTTCTGCTGCAGGGAAAGGAGGTGCTGAGATCAGAGACTCTGCTTTGCCACTTGAGACCTTAACAGTGGGCCATGTCGCTATTTTCTACCATTTGGAGGTCAGGCGAAGGGCAGGGACTGCAGAGTGCATAACCTGGGTGCCTTGGCTATGGACTAACCCTTGTAGACCTGCCCTGTCACCCTACCACATAATACCCCATCCTCACCCCGCTTCTGCACCAGTAGGCGCAGCGGTGAGGGACCACTGGCCAGCGCCCGGTGCAGACTGTCATCGTTGGTGAGGGGCAGCAGGTCGCCGTGAGCATCTGTGTAGCCAAGCAGCACGTCCAGGCCCTGGATCTGGTGCACCGCTCGCAGCAACCGTGAGAACTCCTGGAAGCCGCTCACCGAAGCTCGGGGCAGTGCGAAGCGTCGGAACTCGGCGTCAAACTGGAGGCCGGGGGTGAAGGGGAAGGGATCAGGACAGAGCCCGCGCCCCCTCCTCACCATAACTCTGAGGCTGTCGGGGATGGGAAAGAACGGGGTGCCGAAAAAGCAGCAGCCTTAAGCCCAAACAGCTCCAGCACAGGGGACGCTGTCCAATGTCCCCCCACCCTCATCCCCCATATACCCCAGTCACAGACGAACTATTCAGGCCAGCAGCAGAAGGACGATGGATGAAGGCTGGCGGGCAGAAAGGCAGAATGAGACGTGGAGGATGGAGGACAGAAAGAGGTGATAAGGACCAAGGAGCCGAGAAGGGAGAAAGGGAATTGGGACCGCCTAGGGCCGGCGCTGGGGCCGCGGGAGCCCTTACTTTGCTCTTCACCTCGACGATGCTGTCAGGACTGCGCGCCGGAGTCCTCTGCGGCCTGGCCATGGCGGGGCCGGGCGGGCTGAGGACGCTGCCCCAAGCAGCCCGCCCAGGAGCAGGTGCACAGCCCGGCCGGCCCGCCCGCGCCGCCCCGCCCCTGGAGGTAGGATTCGCTCCGCCCTCCCATCCGGACCTTGACGTCAGGGGGCCGCGACACGGAGCAACAGCGGAGCCAGCGTTTCCTAGGAAACGGAGATGGGGGTGGGAAAAGTCCTCCTCTGCTCTTACGTCATCACGCTATGATTCGTGCGTCCGGGGAATCTGAGGAAGGAAGGACTCGGCCAATCTGAGAGACAAATGCAGGAAGTGACATTTATTGAGCGTTATCTGTGTATTATTTCTCCTGGCCTTACAAGGCTGTGCATTTTGTAGATGAGGAAGCAGAGGCATAATAAATGTTTGCTGACACCAGCAAGGTGGCTACCAGCCAACTCGGACCACCATCGGCCACAGATTCCAGCCCCGAATCCCTCTCCACTCAAGATAGCCGTTGGCCCTATCCTGGAGCCACGGGAGTCTTGAGGAACGGCCCAAACGCGGGGGTGCTTTTCGAAGAGGTCCCTCGGTAAGAAAAGTCGGCCCAGGAACCAGCCCACCGAACAGAAACCTCCACGTAAATTTCGGAACACGACTCCCGGGTGCGCACGCGCCGCGAGCACTGGGTGGGGCGTGGGCCTCGGGACCCGCCCGAACGTCTCGCGCTTCCTCTTCCGACAGGAGGCGGGGCCGCAGCGCCGGCGGGAAACCTCCACCAGCTGCTTCCCGCTAGGTGCCGCCGCGGGAATGGCAAGCATGGGGTCTCTCGTGTTGCGGCCCTGGATTCGAGAGTTAATCCTGGGGTCAGAGGCACTCCCAAGTCCACAAGCAGGGCAGCTCCTTAAGGTAAGCTCCCAATCGTGGCCCAGAGACCCAGGCCGGGGGGCGGAAGCCGGGGTGGTGAGATTGACGCCGGTCACCGCCCCCAGGTGTTGCAGGACGTGGTGACCGCGGGCCCGTCCCACGTCCCTGACATTCTTGACGGCGGAGCCATGCTGCTTGTGTCCGACGGGACTCACAGTGTCAGATGCCTGGTGACGCAAGAGGCTCTGAACACTTCAGACTGGTGAGACGCCTCTGGACTCCGGGAGATTCGAGCACAGCTGGCGAGGGCGTGGTTGAGCCCGAGGTGGGCGGGACCACTGTCCTGGAGAGCTGGGCAGTGAGGGTCGCACTCGCCTTGCAGGGAGGAGAAGGAGTTCGGATTCAGCGGGGCCGAGGGCCGGCTGCTCCTGCTGCAAGTCTGTGGGGTCCGCATCCAGATCGCCGATGGTGGTGCGGTGAGTGGTGAGGCTGGTGTGGGTGGGTTCTGGCTGTTCTCGACAATTCTTGAGTCCTCCCCCCACCAATTTCTGCAGCCTGCGGAGTTCTACCTCCAGGTGGACCGCTTCAACCTGCTGCCCACAGAGCAGCCCCGGGTACCAGTGACCGGTTGGTAAGTGATGCCAGCAAGGGCCATGGGTGTAGCTTAGTTGCAGAGCACTTGACACGTGGAGACCCAGGCTTCAATCCCCAGCACAGAGTGTGTGCCCCCCCCCAGCTCTCCCCACCCAATAGGAGGCCTGGCTGGTGTTGGCCTAGGAGTTTGGATGGGAGGGCTTTGGTCTCTGGTAACATTGACTGCTTACCGTTCTCCTCTTTTCCACAGCAACCAGGACCTGGCTGTGCAAAGAAAGCTCTATGACTGCCTTGAGTAAGTCTAGGCTTGAGTTCTGGGGCCATGTGAGGTCTGTTCAAGGGGTGGCAGATCTGGTAGACAGGCCTCAGGATTGTTCCTGAGGCCTGCCCACTCTGTTTCTGTAGGGACCACCTTTCAGAGTCCAACTCTTCCAATGCAGGTACTGGTAGAGGTTGTCCAATAACCCTACCTAATTCTATGGAGTAACCTCTCCTGCGATCACCCTGCGTTTCCTCAGTGAGTACCTTTCCATATCCTACTCTCCTTTCTCTTTGAACTTTAATCCACTGTCTGGTCCCCTGTCCCAGGTCTAACACTGACCCAGCTTCTGGATGAGGTACAGGAGGACCAGGAGCATCGGGAGGCACTGGTGCGCCTGGCTGAGAGCTGCCTAATATTGGCAGGCCCTTGCACAGCACCCCCCCTCACCCACTGGGCTGCCTCTCGCTGCAGGGCTATGGTCAGTCTGGGGGTTCCCTTGGGAAGTGTCAGGGTGAGGGGTTGGGCAAGGGCCAGGCTGAGGGTTTATGTGTTATAGGAAGAAGCCCTGTACACTGTTCCCAGCTTATTGCTGCACATCTCTGACAATGACCAGCAAATTCTGAACTCTCTGGGCACCAGTCAGAGAGCACAGGGTAAGGAGAACTAGAGGTGTCATAAGGGGAGTTCCTGGGGCCCAGGACCCACAGTGCTGATGAGCCATCCCAGAACCGCCAGGCCCTGAGCTGTGCCCACCACAGTGGGCTCTGCAGGACTCATCTCTGACCCTGACCTCCTGACCTTCCATACCCAGTTCCCCTGGGGAGGTTCTCAGGCCAGAAGCACTCTCTGTTGTCAGTCAGCTACCCAGGCTATGCAGGATGCTGTGAAATGGTGTGCAGTGGGTGGGGCAAACACAGACCTTAGAGACCTTGCCTGAGCTCACAGGCCACTCAGCTGCTGTGAGCCGAGAGGGCTGTGCCCACAGTATGTCCCCTCCTCTTCAGGAGCCCCTGCCTTACCTTGGCATGAGCCGTTGGAAGAAAGCAGTGCCAGTGTCAGTCTTCTGCCTGCCCCATCCTTGGCTGCTCCAGACCCAGTGGAGAGGGATAGCTCCCAGCCCTCACCAACCATCTGCTCAGCTCCTGGCCCCCTGCTCCCCAGTTCCCCACACTGCAGTTACACACACAACTCTACACACCTGAGCTGCACCCCCAGTCTCCTGTCCCTTGGCCAGGCGTCCAGTCCACGTTGGACTCATAATACCAAGCCCCAGAAGCCTAACCTAGAGCTTAAGGAGCAAGAGTTGACCCCCAACAACCAGCAGCCTTCTCCAAGGACCAGAACCAAGAGAGCCCAGGAGCCCTGTGCTGTGTGGGTGAGCATTGGTCCTCTACAACTGCAGAATGGGGAGGGCCTTGGATAGAGCTGGAAGGGGAGTAGGGATACCCTTCGATGGGGTTAGGGCACCTTGTTGGCCTCTCCCCAGACACCATACCCCTTTCAGGATCCCCCCAAAAGGCATCATGATGGTTCTGCCTTCCAGTATGAGTACGAGCCACCTTGTGCCTCCCTCTGTGCCCAGGTCCAAGCTGCCAGGTGAGTTCCCCGGGGATACTCCCCATTCTGTTGGTCACCAGTGCCAGGCCATCTTGACATGGAACCATTGTTTCTTCCCAGGTTACCTCCCCAGCTTGTGGCTTGGGCTTTGCACTTCCTGATGGAGCCAGAGCCAGAGTCTGAGCTAACTGAGGTGTGAAGGATCATGCGGGCACATTGGTGGATGTGCACACACAAACACAAGTCCAGGCGAGGACAAACAGTGTTCCACACTCTGATTCCTTCAAGTTTTTTAATAAAATAATTTCATGCGGCAGGAGAGGATCAGAGGTTGGGACCGCCGCCTCTTTGGTCTGTGGCTGGGGAGGGTGGGCTCTGCTCAGGGCTGGAGGGCTCTGTGGGCTGTGGGGGCAGAGGCTCGGTTCCAAGGCCAGATCCTGTGAGGGAGAGGGAGAGAGGAAGGGTGAAGGTTATGCTGAGCAGTTCTCCCACCCTCCCAACTGGTCCTGGCTACCTCTTACCTAGGCTTGGGGATGGGGGTGCCTCGAGCTTCGGTCGACGCTTGAGGACTGGGGACCGCTGCAGCCGCAGGGGCCGTTCTAAGGGACACAGAAAGGCTTGCTGCCTGTCCATCTCCCACCCCTCTCCTTAACTCCAGTGCATGCAAGAGTGCACACACACTACTACCCTCAGCTTGCCCTTCCCCTGCCTCCTCCACCCCTGGTAGAAGTGGCTTTTTGGGAGGTGGAGCCAGGACGAGTAGGAGGGGGTTGTCAGACCTTTGCTCCTGGCCGTCTGGCTGGTTTCTCCAGCCCTCACACCACTAGTGGCCCCCTCCAAGGACCAGAACCATAATGGAAGCCCAGGAGCCCACCCTCCTCCGTCTCCTGCACTCAAGCACACATGGAGGTGTCTTCCCTCACCAGCAGGGCCCTGGAGCTGGTCCTCATGCACAGACACTGCTCGTCGGCCTGCCGAGAGAGGCCTTGGCCTCAGCTGGCCATCTAGGGGAGGCCAGGGTATCAGGGTATGCTTCCAACAGTTGCCCCCACTCCAGCCCTGAGTCCCACCTTTGGGCCCCCAGGGGAGGTGAGTTCCCAGCAGGAACTCCAGTCCTCAGCCCAGGATTGGGTAGGGGGTGGGATGCTTGCCTACCTTCATTCCTGGGGCCCAAGCAAGGGTCCTCTGGAAGGCCCAGGCTGTCTGGGGCAGGGCTGGCTCTGCGGAAGTTTGGGCTGGGACAAGGTGAGGAGGGGGGGCCTGGACCATCCTGTTGGCCCCAACCACGGCCTCTGAGCTCTGCATTCAACTGCTGTCCCAGTGTCTTCCAGGTGGCAGACTCAGGCCCCTGGACCCCTGGGCCAGGTCTGCATGAGGGGTCTGCAGGGAGAAGAAGTCAGCCAAGACCTGGGCCAGGCCTTGGGGATAGCAATGGTCTGACTCACTCTTTTTTTTGGATCGAAGTTGGGTCCTTACCCTTGCAAGGCAGGCAACAAAACCACTGAGCTAAATCCCTGGCACTCGGGTTTTTTTGTTTTGTTTTTTTGGTACCGGGGATCAAACTGGGGTCCTTGTGCTTGTGCAACAAGCAGCGAAACCACTGAGCTAAATCCTCAGCCCTCTTTTTTTTGGGGGGGGGACAGGGTTTTGTTATGTAGTTCAGGCTGGCCATGGAACTCCAATGTAGCCCAGGCTGGCTTTGAACTCAGAGTGGTCATCCTGCCTCAGCCTCCCAAGTGCTGGGATTAGCACACTATCATGCCCAGCTAACCCACTCTCATCTGTCCCTGTACCTCCCCTAGCACACAGTGGCCCTCACTCACCAGCAGACACGGAGTGAGTTCGGGACTTGATTGAGATGGGAGGGGTCTCCGTGGAGCTGTCCATTATGTCACCTGCAAGGTGGGGCTGAGGACTCAGGCACCAGACCATAGGGATAAGGGGAAGAAAAACCTGGCCTCTCCCCCTTCCCCCAGGAAAGCAAGTGCCTTGGGGACCATCTCTGAGGACACCCTTGACATACACTTCCTTACCCCAGGGTCCCACTTACCATCTGAGCCAGCTTTCTTGATTTCACCATCTTTACTCTGTAGGAAACAAGGCAGTCAAATCCCAACCCTGCCTCCCTCACCCTATCTTTTTGTTCATTCTTGTTCTTATAACCAAGTCACAAAATGCCCTCTATGAGCTGGGCAAGAACATGGCGAACCCAGTCCCAGCCCCCTGAGAGCTCACGGTCTGGGATAGCAGTTGGCACACAAAAACATGCATGCGCATTCATAGATAAACACATCCTGTTATTTCTTAGATCTGTAGTGTACTTTCCACACTTTATTGTTTCTAAATACAGGCAGGTCTCACTTATATGTACTTTCTGAAAAGCTGTTAAGTAGATGGTACATAGGCCTGTGGTTCTTAATAGGGACTGTGATCAGAATGACATTAGCAACGTGGCCATACAAGGGAATCTGAAGGCCCACAGGGAACTGCTGAGATGGCTGAGAAGGAACCTAGTGTAACCTATGACTGGATGCAGAGCAGGGAGGATCCAGACCAGAACACATGAGGAGGGTCTGAGATGCCCCAAGGAAGGAGAAAAGAAAGTGGCCAGGAACAAGGTCCCATTGGACCATGTAGCAGCAGGATTGGAAATGTGAATAACTTTGAAGCCCCTGGACTTTCAAGTACAGGTGACAAGGTCAGATTTCTGTTAGATCTGCAGAGAAAGGACTTTCCCAGGTTCTAGGAGGATGTGTTAATGGTAGACACCAAGAGGGAAAGAAATTGAATCCCATGACTATTTTGAGGGGGAAGAGAGTGAAACTGACAATTAGATCTGTGTGTACTGTGAGTCTCTTCCTCCTGGTCACATGTCACCTACAGATTTGCCATGTGTCACCTGCCCCCTCACTTTACACTCATAAGCCCCCAAACTCACTTGCTTCCTCTTGCCCTCGGCACCCCCACTGCCCCGGCTCACACCGATCCTCTGCAGCATAACTTGTACCCGCTGTTCAAAGGACGGGGTCAGCTCTGTGTCTCCCCGCTCCAGGGGCCGCCGCTGGAGACAAAGAGGGGTGAGTCAAGACAGAGCCCCTTCCTTGGGTTCCAGAAAAATCCTCATCCATCCTGTCACCAGGCCTCACCTTATCAGGTCTGGCATTCAGTGTCTCCTCCTCAGCAGGCAGCAGTATCATTGAGTAGGCCTTGCTTTCCCGTGTGTACCGAGGCCTGCTTCTTCGGGCAGGGTCAGGGCTGCTGGGGCCCCCCTCGGTCCCACCAGGCTCCTCACCACGGCCAGGACGGGCTGGAGGCCGCAGCAGGTCCCCAAGAGTGGTTTTCCGGGTGCGGGCAGCTGCACCAGGGCTGGTCTCTAAATCAGGCCGTGGACCCCGTGTTGAACGAGGCTTCTTAAAGGCAAAGAGGGTGCCCAACTTCTTTCGAAGTGTACGGGGGACAGGAGTGGCACCCCCTTCGGTGGCTGGGTCCTCCTCAGGGGCCCAACTGTAGGGACAACCAGCAGTGAGTGAGGAAGCCCATGGGCATCCCACCCTCTCCCACCCCAGGTAACTGCCCCTCACTCACAGGCAATCCTGCTGGATCAGCCTTTTGGAGAAGAATTCCTCCACGCCCTCGTCCACTCGGGCACTGAGCCCATTCCCTTCCTGCGGCAGGGCTGGGGGCACCTGGGGCAACACCATGAGGTCACAGGTCAGGGTTGAATGCACCTGTGACTTCTCCCTGCTCCCCTGTCCAGCAGCCTGCTGTGGGTAACAGCAGGATCCCAGAGCTGGGGTGACCCTACGGGGGTGCTGATACCAGCTCTCCCACTGTTCAGTGCTGTCCACACACTGCTTTCATTGCTGCTCTGGCATACCCAGCCAGCCCACACTCATTCCTATTCCACGAGTGAACTGAACCACCTGGCCCACCAGCAGGCTACAGCATCCCTGCGTCCCCGGGGTCACACATTCCACCTGCCAATCCTTCAGCTCGCAGCAGTTTCCTGCAGTACCCCCACCCCCACCCCCACCCCACCCGGCCTACTGCCGCCTGCTGCGTCAGACCCTGGGTGGGGGGGGCTCCAGCCGGCTCCTCCTCGATTTCCGCCAGTGCCCACTGCCCCTGCCAGTTCCCAGCCCACGCACATCTCCACACATACACCCACCGGACGCACAGCAGAGATAGGAGTGTCCCTAAGGCCCCCGCGGAAGGAGAGCAAGACGGACAACCTCGCACATCCACTCATGCAGAGGACCATTCTGAGGCGGAGTCCTCCACCCAGGGGCATCCCACTTGAAACCCGCACACCGTGGCCCCACATAGGCACGGCCTGGGTTAGGGGTTAGCCAGGACGAAGCCAAGACACGGCAGCACGACCAAGTGGCCTTGGGCTCTCACAACCAGCCTCCCTGCCCGCCATCACCTTGCGGAGCGACCCGACCAACCACGACCCCCAAGTCCATGAGCTCCGGCATGGGGGGAGGGCGCTCACCTGGGGGCCCCCCGGCGGCGGGCGGTGGTGGTGTTGGCGGCGTGGCCGTGGCCGCGCCCGGGTTGGATGGCGCAAGGGCTGCCCGGCGGGCGGCAGGTCCATGCGAGGCAGTGGGCCGCCTGGTGGCCCGGGAGCGGCGGGGCTCGGAGAGCCGCGAGCGGACGGCCCCGCCTGCGGCTCAGCATCTTCCCCCGGAGCCGCCAGCTCGGGCTCCGGTTCCGCTTGCTCAGCAGCACCTAAGGCAAGAGCACCAGAAGAGCACCAAGCGCCGAACCGGGGGAGGTGGTGGTGAGGCGCTAGGGCGGCGGGGGACCCGCCCTGGGCGCAGGGAGGGGCCCGGCTACTCCGCCCGCCCCGCCCCTCCCCCGCCACCGCTGTCCATGGTGCTGAGCGCGGCCCCGAGCGCGCGCGGCTCCTCATCGCTGCCAAGCATGCGCGTCCAGGGGGTAGGGAAAGAGGCAGTGGGGACAGGGGAGATGGCGACCTGGCCTTGCTGGGCTCAGGTCTCACTCTCTCCTGACCCCACCTTTGCAGACTGAACGCGGTCCTGGCCTGGCCTAGGCCTGGGTTAGAAAATACCCAGGACAGGACTTGAATGTGTCCAGGTCCCAAGGTCTAAAGGAGGTTCAACCCATTTAGGTAAATGTTGTTCCTTAAGGCCTTGGCTTACTGTAATCGAAGGGGACCAGGTGAAGACAGTGCTCAGGCCATTTCCACAGAGGACTTTCATCCTGCTGGTGAGGGCACAACCTCAGCCTTGGGTGGGGAGGCACAGCTCTCACCTTCCACACCCCAGACCAAGATGGGAAGATTTTGAGTCTTAGGCCTAGAATTCTGGGACCACTTACGTTCTCCTTTTCCTCTTCCTCTTCCTTGTCCTCAGGGAAGAAAAAACCTTCCAATGCCCCAGGCCCTAGGGGGCTGAGCTCACCTCCATCCAGTGCTGGGAGGCTAGGGGGCATTGCCACTGGTGCCTGCTGAGCCAGACTCTCCACCTGAAATACCAGATCACCCAAAGATGGGCATTGGTAAGAGAAAGATGAAGTATCCCTGGGCTACATGACCCCAGAAGACATCACAGAGTTCCTGCAAGAAGGATGGCCAGGTCACTCTGTATGCAAATCCGAGAACAGCTCCCCCTCACCAGCCGATCCTGGGCTGCACTCAGGCCTGCCAGAGCCTGAGCCACAATGTTCTCTGAAAGGGTCCCAGTGACTGACAGCCGAATGTCCCTGCAGGGAGGAGGGTATGAGTTAGTTTGCTGGCTCTGCACAACCTTGCACAGCCTTGCCCAGCCCAGGCCCACCCAAGCTACCTGAGTCTGGTGAAGACATCTTGCAGTAGCTGCTCTGGGAGCAGCTCTGGGAGGCCCTCTGAACCCACCAGGACCCCTTCTAGCTGCTCCCTCCAGCCAGGTCCCTGCAGCATCTGTCGGCAGAGGCTCCTTGTTGTGTCCAGTATGGCCTGAATGAAGTCCTGGACAAAGGTCAGAGTACAGTGAGGCTGTGGCCAGGGTCCAGGTCTTGGTTTGAGGCTGTACCCCAGAAGCCCCACTGACTCAGAGGATATAACAGTCAAGCCAATGGGATGGGGTCAAGTTTGCATATGGAGGTAGGGCTAGGGCAGGAGTACATCTCACCTGGATGTCCTGGCGGCAGACCTCACCCACCTGTTCCAGGAGGGCCTCCACCTTCTGCCGCAGCTGCCATTGATAGCTTGGGGAGTTCCCAGCCTCATTTAGAATGGGGAGAATCTGAGGTTCAAGGAGGAAAAGGAGTTTTAAGTTGACATGTGACTAAGAGGAGAAAGGTCCTTGTAAAGGGAAGGAGAGTGCTCACGCTGAGAAAAAAGTTGGCATTTTGGATGGCATCCTCTGCTTGGTGCACAGCAGCTTCACCCTGGGGTCCAGCCCCACAGCCCAGCAGCTCCATGTGCTCCTGCACCGACTGACACAGCTCATTCACCTCCTGAGGAGCATCAGGGTTCAATCCCACTTTAGTCCCCTCCTAGGCACCCAGACCCTACCTGCCTGCCTCCCTCCCAGGGTCTCTGACAGGGTGGGTGAGGCCCTGAAGCTGCATGCCAAGCTAGCCACTTAGGAACCCTATGTGTTCAAGGAGGGAGAGCAGTGTCTCTTCTTTTGGATCATTTTAGGGACTTGATACTTCCGAAGTGTCCAGAACAGCTTTTAGTCATTTTTTGTTTTAGAAATTGAGTCTGTCCACCACCAACCTAGAAGAAGTCTCTGCGTGTGTGTGTGTGTGTGTGTGTGTGTGTGTGTAAGGAGAGTGAGGAGTCATGGCACAGGAAGTGGGGAAGCAAAGGACAGTTGGTGTTGGGTGACAAGTGCATGTTTGAGAGTTGATCCAGAGGCAGGACCAAGGTAGGCTCTGATGACTCCAGTGTGGCCAGGAGAGACTTGAAATAATGTCCAAACTTTTGTTCCTGGCACTTGGTGGTTGTTGGCCTCAGGGAAATTGTACTCCAAGGAGGAGAATGGGGTTTGTGGGAGATGATGAGATCAGTTGAAAACATGTAGAGTGTGAAGTCTCCATAGGATGTCTAGGTAAAGGTGTCTGGGCTCTGGAGCTTAGGAGAGAAGGGATTTGGGAATGGAGAGATGGGAACATCTTGAAAAAGTCAGGAAGTAGAAGGAGATGATATCAGAGATAGGGCTGTTGGGTTTTGCCACACAGAGGTTAGTGGACAGGAGGAGAGCCCTGAGAATGGGAAGTCAGAGATGGGGTACAATCATGAAAGGTGAGGTAGGCTTTTTAAATACATCCTATCTTTAACAGGAGAGCCTGTTTACTTGCTTAAAGTAAGGCAGCCAGGGGTGTTATTGGGGAGCTATTTCTGGAGCAAATGGCTGTCTCTAGACCAAGGAGAGGAAATTGATTGGGACAGGAGGACTCAGCACCTTGGGCCCAGGAAAGTCATATCCTCTGACTCATGAAGACTTCCACAGTACTGTTGAGGGGGTACTGACCTGCTCTGAGTGATCTGAAACCAAATTCAAAGGCTGAAGGCAAGATGAGGGGCCAGAAGAGGTGGGATCCTCATGGTTATTCCTCAAGAGACAGGCTTGGATCTAGGGGCAAGGAATACTGAGAAACAGGGAAAGGTGGAGTCACTGTGCAAAGAATGTCAGGGGAGGAGGAGATCCGCACCTGATGGACTGCTCGTGCTGTCAGTTCTGGGCGGCTACGCTGGGCCTGGACCACATCGTTCAGTGGCAGAGGCATGTCCTTTAAGCTATGGTTCTGCTCCAGGGCCTGCGCCACGTCCAGCAGCCCCAGAGCAGATGTGTGGTTCCGATCCCAAATCACAGACCTAAACCAGGTCGGGCTTCAGTTGGGGGCAGAGCTCTACAAGGCCCCATCCAACTCACTGGCTTTGACCATTCATTTGTTCCACCAGTCTGCTCCTTCAGCCCCGCCCCTCATACCACACCCTCCTCCAGTATTGGTCCCACTCTTATGATAACACCGCCCACCGGAGCCTCGTGTTGACTCCCAGGGCCTTGGCCAGCATCTTGGCGCCCGTGTCCCCCATGGCGTTGCCACTGATATCCAGTGCAGTCAGGTTAGGATTGGTGCTCAGTGCCCGGAGTAGGACGCCGGCGCCCAGCTTTAGCCGCGAATCAGCCACGGACAGAGACTGCAGGGGCTGGGGTTAAGAGAAAGCCATGATTGGAGTTAGGGTGTCACCAGAGGGCAGGTCAGAGGGTCTGAGCAAGTAACAGCCAACATAGTTAAAGGGGTCTATTACTGAGCATCCCACAAGGTACTGTGAACTCACACAGTCGTCGTCTTGCATGAGCTGGACGATCCGGTGCAGGACGTCATCCAGGGTCTCCCTGTCAGCAGGGGCTTATGTCGGGAGAGGGGACCAGGGTAGAGAGGTGCTGCTTGGGAGGCCCGGGTGAGATGGGGACTCACTTGCACCGGACGTTGAAGTTTCTTCCAAGTGCTACATGTCTCAGCGACTGGCTCCTCCCGATGGCCAGCACCAGAGTCACCATGTCTGAGCCAAAGCCTGGGGGCAACTAGGGTCATGTACAAGGCAAGACTGCTGGGATAGGGTGGGGATCGGGAGTATGCTGGACAACAGGGAGGATGGGTTCTGGGCAGGACTTACCATTATCCTCCAGATCCAAGGAGCTCACGACGCCTGCATCGCACACTAAGTCTTGTATCACCTGGGCACCCGCAGAGCGCAGCTAGAGGTAAAAGGTGGGGTGCACACAGGCCATAGTGGGGGAGGGGCAGGCAGCCAATAACCCCACTCCCAAGGTGTGGGAGCTCTGCATGCTCACTTCTAGGACAGAGTGCTCACCTCACAAGCGCTGAGGTCCAGGTGCAGGTCTCGGATGTGTGTGTTGAGCGCCAGGCCATCCAAAACGGCCCTGGGAGAGGGTGCCAAGTGGGTGGTGGGAGCCAGGAAAGGGGGGCACCAGCATACCAAGGAGAACCAAAAGGGAAGGGCCAGTACAAAGGGAGCCTGGGGCTTTGGAGAGTTGGAGTTTTGGGGTAAAGCTCCGGAGGGAGGGTCAGGATGGTTTCAGTGAAGGGGCATGGTGGAGCACAGTGATACTGACCTGAGCGCTTCCGGTGGCAGTTTGCAGCCCGCCAGGCCCAGGTGCCGCAAGGTCTCTGCACGGCTAAGGAAGAGCTGCAGCGATGCAGCGGCAGCCGGGGACTTGCTAGGGTAGGGAGTGGGAGAAATGGACTTCGGATGCAGGGAGATGGCTCTTCACAGCCTTCCCCACCCTGGACCAGTACCCTTTACCAGCGAGAGAAGACATTCCTGGAAGTGTCAAGGTAGGTGAGGCTGGAACAGCAGCCGCTCGACAGCGCTGTGAAGAGCTGCAGGAGGAAGGTGTTGGCTACATGGTGGCAGCGGGGGGGGGGGGGGACCAAGCCATCCCTGACCCCACTCTGCCCTCCAATCAACCCAGCTTGAGCTTCCGAGCCCGGCTGATCATCCCCGCATGAACACCCCTCACAGTATCCAGGGCAGCGTCTGTGCCTGCGAGATTCAGGAACATCAAAGCGTTAGGACGACTCAGGAAACTATAGAGGCCCTGGTAGGAGGTTGAGGGTGGGAGGGAGTCAGGTATTTCTACCTAGGGCTTCTGGACATCCCACTGCCTGCAGTCACACCGATGGGGTGAGGGCAACTACTCACTCCATTGTCCTCTGAGGCCCCTAGTGCCCCAGGATTACAAGAAAGGTCCAGATGGGTCAGGGCAGAGTCAAAGGCAGCATTGGTGGCCAGTGCCTGGCCCAGAGCCCTCATTCCTGGAGAGGGAGGATGGGGTGGCTCAGAATCAGGTAGACTCCTTTCCCCTCTCCCACCCCCTCATCTCCTAGCCCACCTCGAGGTGTCAATCCTGTCTGCGCTAGGTTGAGTCTCCTGAGGGCTCCTGGACGATGCTCTAAGTGCCTGCTGAGTGCAGCCATGCCTGGGGATTGGGCAGCCCTGTGAGTTTCACATCCTCCAGCTTCCTGCCCCTGGGCTTTTCCAGGCTCAGCCATACCTCTATCATCCACCAGGTTCCCCGCCAAGCTGAGTTCTCGAAGCCCAGAGCTCGAATGTCCTGCCAGTGCCTGGGCCAGTCGACGGACAAAGTCTCTGAGGACCAAAACCCGAGACATGAGACTGACCCTGGATTCCCAAGTCCTCCCCAGGCACTAGCACTCATCCCAAGTTCCGAATCCCCTCCCCAGGCCCTACCCTGTCTCCTCACCCTCTCAAGCCACAGGTCTCCAGCACTAGCTCTTCCAGGTGGGATGACTGACCCATCATGTGTAGAATCTGTTCTGAGACCTCAAGGCTCTGAGACCAAAGGGTTATGGCTCAGTAGGGTGTACCCTGGCTCCAATATCCCTGGCTCCTTCCTGCCCTACAAGCTCACCAGCTTCATGTCCACACAAGAGAGGCACCGGAACCACAGGTTGTAGGACAGGGCAGCCACACTCAAGGCCAGGTCCCTGGGTGGGGAGTGGGGAGAAGGGCAGGGACAGAATTCAGGTCCTTCTGGCCAGGGCTAGGCCCAACATCCCCTCCATAGATAGTCTGAATATAGTCAGGAATATGGGTTCGGGACCCCCGTCCCAATCCTGACAGGCCTCGCACCGGCTGCCAAGGTGACTGAAATCTCCTAGGCTGAACTGGCGGCATCCTTGACGATGATAGATGGTGTCCACTTCCTGGTTGGAAAGAAAGTAGCTACAACTGGCTTGAGGCCACAAAGGGCAAGAAGGGGTCAGCACATATGGGGGATCAAATGTCTCCAGAGCCCCCCAGAGAGGGCCCTACCCTCACCCACTGAATCTCTTCTCGGAAAGGGAAGCCATTGTAGTCACACAGAGCCTCATATGTCTCCAAGAAGCCACCTGGGGAGGTGCCAGGAGTATGACAAAGGGAAGAAGAAGAGAGACAAAAAGAGATGGAGAAAGATCAGACCCAGGCTGGGTGGCACCTGTGACCCATGTGGTTCTGTTCAGTTTGGAAGCCCCTGAACTCCAAGGATCTGGGGCTGACTGGAAAGTCTATGTAGCCCTGCCTTGTCCCTTACCACAGGGGCTCCTGGGGGCCATGGACTCTGAGGGGTTACTTCTCTCTAGCCGAGCCAGCATTGAGGTGGGTGTGGGCTTCCGGAATAGCTTCCTGGGGAGTGGGAAAAGGAGAAAGCACAAGGGACTTGAAGCCCCTAAGAGAAGAAGCAGCCCACTGGTGCCAGTCAGAACATCTCCAGCTGTCTTCTTCTAGCCCTTTGCAGTTGCCAGGCCTTACCCAAGGGTTGAGCGAGGGAAGACCTTCTTGATGGCTGAAGCCACATGCTGGGCCAGCTGTTCTACGGTGGCCACACCAGGAAATTCTAGGACCAGCTCAGGCAGGGACTCCAGCTCAAAGGTAACCTGAGGAGGTAAGAGGTGATGGGCCTCAGCTCCATGTGTGGGGCCAGGTATCCCGTCCAGAGCTGTGTAAGGGGTTAGGGCTGCAGGTGCAGACATAGAGGGGCACCAGATATCTCACCTGAGGGGGTGTCTCCTGCAGTGCCATGGCCTGGACCTCTAGGTAGCTGAAAGTGCAATCCACCTAGGGAGTGATTGATGTTCAACTGAGCAAACCCCAAGAGCCACCTTCCTGGGACCCCAGTTGTCTTTTTATTTGGCAGTACTAGGAATTGAACCCAGGGCCTCCACACTGAGGTACATCCCTAGCTCCTTTTATTTTATATTTTAAGACAGGGTTTCACTAAGTCACTCAGTTGCCCAGGCTGGGCTCGAACTTGTGATCCTCCTGTCTCAGCCTCCCACAGCCCTGAGATCACAGGTGTGCGTTCCCATGCTCTGGTGGGTCCTCAGTCTTTCGTGCAGCCTGGACCCCAGAGGCAGGCCTGCTAAGACCTCCTCCTGTCTGCTGCCTGAATTCCAGTGCTGTTGGAAAGCCAGATCACATAAGGACAAGAGGACAACTGCAGATGAAAACCCTTGCCAAGGAAGCTGCTGGAGGGCAAGGGGGGTAGTGGCCAGGCCCTAGCACTCACCCTCAGTGGGAGGCAAGTATGTAGCAGGTAGGCCCTCCATCGCAGCAGCGCCTGGGGAAGACAGAGTCCGATACTTGGGCAGAGGCAAGAGACGTTCTGCTGGGCCCCAGCTGCCCTCCTGGGCTCTGCTTCTGCCCACCATACCAGAATGTGACTTCGCTCAGAACCTTCCTGGGGAAGCCAGGTTTTTAGGAGCAGCTCTGCCTCCTTTGGCCACAGGAACCTGGTGATCTCGCCTGTGGAAGGACAGCCTGGTGGATGACTTTTGTCCTCCTATCAAGGCCACTAGTGCCCAATGCGGCCACTGGTGCCTACCGCCTGTGCCAGCCAGAAAGAAGTGCAGTGGATCTGGGGACAACGGCCCCCAGAACAGGCATCAAGACGCTCTGGCCGAATTCCCGACTTCCTGGCTGGGTGAACCTTTGGTTTCGGGCCGCGCTGCCTCGGCCCAGCCAAGTGGGCAGGGAAGGGTCAGCGCTTACCTCGAAGCTCACAGGAGATGCTGTCGGGGGTCTGGGCCATGGAACTGGGCCGGGCCGGCCGCGGCAGCCCAACGAGCTGGGGCGGGAAAGAGCAGCAGGCTGGGGCCCACACAGGAAGCCTGGGGCGGCCCCGGGCCGCCCTTCAGCCACCTGCTCCTCCTGCAGCGGAAGGTACGCGCAGCTTCCTGCCAGCCGCCCCCGGCCCGGCCCCTCCCCTCCCGGGCCTTGCCGGGTGAGGGTTCGCCCGGGTTCGGAGTTGTAGGAGTGTAGCCGAGTCCCGTCGCGCAGGAACTTCGCCTGGGTGCACAACTGAGGACTTAAGGGGTAGTGTAGCCGGGAGGGTCGCGCGTGTACCTTGCCTCCTGAGGTCTCTCCGCCCGGCTTCCACCCCGCCCCGCAGTCCTTGCCGTGAACACCAGGGAGCGCTGCCCTCCATGGGATCCCAAAGCTCACTCTGGTGCAGCCCCTTCTCGGCCCGGGCTGGAGCAGCACAGTAAGCACCCAGGGTGAGGGAGTCGGCTCAGCCAGGAGAACCTATCTCCAACACCCGGCCCGGCCCTGTTGCTTCGATTGGGCTCGTTACTCCGTAGAGGATTCAATGAACTTCTGAAAGGGCGAAAAAGTCGCCAGATGGGTCCAGGCCCATCTCCGTAGCAGAGGGACCTCAGCTTGGTGGTGCCATTGGGTATTAAACCAACAACCTGCCCACTGAGCTACCTCCCCAGCCCTTTTTTATTTTGATACAGAATCTCACTAAATTGCCCAGGCTGGGGTCAAACTCACAATCCTGTTTTAGCCTCCCAGAGTGCTGGAACTACAAGCGTGGACCTTTTTTCGGGGGGGGGGGGGTACTGGGCATTGCACCCAGGGCCTTTGTACACTGAGCTACGTGCCCAGCAAATTTCATTTTCATTCAGCTGAAACAAGATCTCCCTAGCTATGTAGTCTAGCTTGGCCTTGAACTGATGGCAATCCTGCTTCAGCATCCTGAGTGCTGGAGTACAGGCTTTATGCTACCACACCAGGCCTTGTGTCTGGATTTTTGTTTGTGAAGGAGCGACTGACAGGGAAGCTAGTGTCTCCAGGACTGGGAGAGCCAGGAAAGTCAGACGGTGGAGCCTGCCAGGCAGATAATTGCTGCCCTGAAAAAGACCAGGGGACTTTGATTCAGGAGAGCACACAGGAAGGGATTATTTCTTCCTTTCTTCCATTTCATTTCAAATGTTAAATTCCACTCAGGAGGTAAGGAGTAGCCTCCTACCTTGCCCAAGGCTCATGCAGACACAGATCTGTAAAGTAGAAGAAACCATATACTGGGCAGTGGTCCTTTGGTTTTTCCCATCTCTAGCTGTTCCTTCCAGAGACAGTGGGAGGATACCCCAGACATCTGGCACCGCCCATTCCTCACCCTCCCATAATGTCCCAGGTACTTGGAGGGTGAGGTAGGAGCAGCACTTGAGTCCAGTGGCTCAGGGCCAGCCTGGGCAACCTAAGATTTTGTCTCTTAACAGGGCTGGGGGAGCAGCACACTGGAAGAGTTTATATAGACCTAGGTTCAATCCCCAGTGCCTCAAAAAAAAATACCCACTTGCTGAGATCTCCTGAAAAACTAGAACCAGGTGGAAAGTAGAAACTTAACAGTAGCAATTTGGAGAAAGCCTCCCCCGCCTAAGCAACAGGCACAGGTGTGACAGCCAAAGGCTGAGAGTGAGGATTTGGCTGGAGCAGACTCAGCAGTTACCAGAGGTGAGAGGCCTTGCTGTCTAACATTCTGAGAGCCTAGACCTAAACTCTTTAAGACCATGTGGAACCCTCAAACTACTTTTAGGTGGACAGCTTAACAGGTCTCATGCACAATTTTGATAATGAACAAATTATTTAGACTCTCTGGTCTTGTTTTTTGAGCCAAGGTCTCACTACGTAAGGTTTATGCACTATGTAGCCCACGCTGGTCTTGAACTTCTGGAGATCCTCCTGCCTCAGCTGAGTGCTGGGATTACAGGCATGCACCACTACGCCTGGCTCTTCTAATCCCCCACCACCACACTGGGGATCGAACTCAGGGCCTTACCCTTGCAAAGGCAGGTGTGGCACCACTAAGCTAAATCCCCCACTTCTTAATTTTCTGAGGAGTGGTTAACTTACCTGAGTGTTGGTCTAATGATTTTTTTGTTTTGGTGTTATCTTTTTTTTTTTTTTAACAGTAGAGAAAGAACAACATACAGTACTTAAATCCTTAAATAGGATTGGACGTGATCTTTATTAAGAGAAGTGGTTAGCTGGATGTGGAGGCACATTCCTATAATCCCAGAACTCTGGTTGGCTGAGGCAGGAGGAATACAAATTGAAGCCCAGTTTGGGCAACTTAGCAAGACCTTTTCTTAAAAAAGGGCTCAGGGGCCAGGGATTTAGCTCAGTGGTTCTGCTGCCTGCCTCGAAAGCGCAAGGACCAGAGTTCGACCCTGGGTACCAAAAAAAAAAAAAGGGCTCAGGATTTGAATAGATCATTATAATCACTGCAAAGGCCTTGGGTTCAATCTCCAGTAACTTCCATTTCCCCAAAAGCAATGAGGGCTCACTCAGGTGCTTGCTGAGCTGGGTAGCACTGGACAGGGGTGATGCCAGACCAGCTGTGGGAAAAGGAGGGTTTTTAGTGCTGGGGATTAAACTTGGGGCCTCATACATGCTAGGCAAGTGCTCTACTATTGAACCACATGCCCCATCCCTAGTATCTCTTTAGTACCAACTATGGCTTAACACTGAGGAAGGGAGCTGCAAACAGGTTCAGTAACTGTCTATCCAGAGTTCTGTTGGGTGGAGGAATATTAGTAACAGCTGGCTCTTGCTACTGGAGATTTTGTATTTAGTGGAATCACACAGGCCCTATTACAGGCTATGCAACAGAGGATCCCTTTCAAACCTCAGATCATTAGAATGTCATTTCTCTTGTCCAAACCCCAGCCAAAATAAAACCACTTTAAAGCTTTCAAACAATTTCAGTATATACCATCAGAAAACAAGCTACATTGAAGGTGCAGATAATTTAGCTTCAGTGTTCTGCAAAGAGATTTTCAATTATAAATACATCTAGTTTTTAAGTTATGGCCCATTGAAACAATTCTGGTAGGGAGCAAATCTATGGAATTCATGCTCTGCCAGGCTGAGGGCACTAACATGCAGTCCAAGGGGCTGACTGCCTGGCTTGTAGTCCCAAGACTTAGAAAGTGCTTGGTTATATTTTCTCAGAGGCCTGGCTAACCAGAGACCGTAAAGCAGCTAAAGCTGCATACATCTTGTCCCATGTTCCTAGAGCCACACATAGGCCCTTCAGGGCCCACAGCAGGAAAAATCACGTAAGAGGAAGTCTTCAGAGCACTTGTTAATCCGTTATGATTTATTAGCTGTACAGCAGTAGATCCTCCTCCCCAGCTTTCAACCCCATTACATATTTTATTACAGGTCTCATGTTGGTGTCCTAAAATAATGAAAAATATCACACAGTACAGCTAAGTACAAAATGCATCAACCTAGAGTCTGATAGCTAACTGATGGTTCTCTTAAAAGCAATACACAGAAGAAAGTGTTTGAAATCAGTAAGACTGAGGCGCTCTAAAAAACACATTTTAAACATGTGACAGTTCATGTGCAAGAATCACTTTTTAGTTGGTTTTTCTTCACATTATTATTATTATTTTTTTGAAGATCCAGAGTTTCAATTACTGACCTAGTGAAATTTTCTGGCCCAACTTGTTAGGGCTGCTGTGATCCACTCATAATCATCCTTCTGACTTTAACAGAGGATTTATAAAACAACATTCAGCTACAAACAGAGCAAAGAAAATGTCGATGGGAAATCATAACTGATAGTTAATTGTACAAGGTTCAATGGCTCCATGGGCTGGAAACCACATCTTTCCACATGGGTGTCCATCACTAGCAGGCAGCAGTCTGGGTGTTCTTCTGCTACATGATTGTGATCCAACTCCTTGTCAACATTTACACACCACCAAGTCCGTGGTTACTTAATTTGCAAGTAATTAAAATGCTGGGTTTTCTTACACTGCACTTCTTTTCAAACTCTTAATTAATGGAAAAGATTAAAATGTAAAAAAAGTTATTTACAAGCTTGACCATACCAGAAACTTTGCCAAGAAAGAGGCAAAGCTTTCAGGACAGAAATCGATCGTAGCATGCCATACTACTGGTGTGCAGCTGACTCCGAGCAAAGGGAGTCAGGGAAAAGCAAAAGCAAAAAACAGGTTAAAAGTCTAAGTCCTTCCCAAGTCTGCATTTACAATTAAAAACTCTCTTGGGAAGAAGACCATAGAACTCTGGGAAACCCGTGGCCATTCTGGAGTGGTTTACTAAATCAAGAGAGAGGGCTCAATGTCTCTGTTTCCTTCTAAGAAAACTAGTTAGGCATGAACATTGTCCTCAGCACTTCAAAGTAAACCCTCAGGTACTCAGGAACATTCCATGATTTGCTACCAGCAAACAGCAAGTTCTAGTTAAATCACATTTTTCTAACATCATCTTTGAAGTTTTCTTTCTCAGTATGTTTGGTAAAATGGTGTAAAATGCCTTTCCCAAAGCCAAAAGAAGAAAGAAAGGAAAAAAATTAAGATTCGGGCCGTTTAAACACAGCCCAAAGCAGTCCTGGAGACAAGCAAGCCCCATCATCACCGGTCCATCATGCTGAGGATCATCTCAGGTGTGAGGTCCCCATTGGGGGCATCTGTGGTGGCTGGCTGGGCCTCTTCTTCTTCCCCCTCCACAGGCTCAGCGTCTGGCTCTTTTTTGACTTCAACTATAATGTTCTCAATTGCACCTGTATTCTGGTCTTCAACCTGAATGATGGCTGTTGCTGGCAAAGAAGAGCATGAACAAAAACAAATGGCACATTAAAGCCCCCAGGGATCACAAAGGTCCTTTCAGACAGTGAATGGGATGGCAGCAACAGAGGAAAGCCTTAGTAGTGGCAGAAAAAGTCAATTAGACAAAACAAAATAAAACCATAAGGAAAATAAATAAACCATAAGGATCTAAAATGTGGCCATACATAAAACTCCAATATTCTAGAAACTGTCAAAGAACAAAATGCTGACATTCATCTTCATGTACCTCTCAAATTACATATTCAAATCCTTCGTGTATTTCATAAATTTAGGCATTACAATAGTATGAAAGGCAGGCAAAAAACAAAACACAACAAACGTCTTAAGCAAAAACAGCACATAGAATGTGACTAAGAATATTTCACTGAGTATACGACGTCAGTGATGTTTTTATTCTACAGCTCTCCCATACCCAGGGCCCACCACTAATTTGTTCACTCAAGGGAGTGTAGGTAAAATGAAAGGTTGGTTCTAGGATCTAGAATGAACCTCCTTTTCTGGATGGACATCTAAACATGGGGTTCTGGAAGAGTATTAAAAGAGATTCAACTCTGCATTTATTTTTTTGTGTAGTACTGGGGATTGAGGCCAGGACCTCTGCACTAAATTACATCCCCAGCCCTTTATTATTAAGTGGACCAGGCTGGGGAATGAACTTGTGATCTCCATGCCTCAGCTCCCAGAGTGCTGGATTACAGGCATGCACAGGGCTGGGGATTTAGGTCAGTGGTTCTGCTGCCTGCCTCACAAGCGCAAGGTCCCAAGTTCAATCCCCAGTACCAGAAAAAAAAAAAGAAAGAAAGAAAAAAAAAGAAAATGGATTATAGGCAAGCACCACCACACCTGGGTAAAACTCGGCATACC
Source organism: Heterocephalus glaber (assembly GCF_053883595.1). Taxonomy (NCBI): domain Eukaryota; kingdom Metazoa; phylum Chordata; class Mammalia; order Rodentia; family Bathyergidae; genus Heterocephalus; species Heterocephalus glaber. The sequence continues at coordinate 18,472,988 of NW_028258137.1, forward strand.
TTAAAAGGGGGGGGGCGGTTCCCAGATTTGGAGGACAGATGAGTAACACATTAGAGAACCTGCTATCCTGTGGATCCTCTCAGATTAGGAGGCTAGCACTTGAACCCCCCAGGCCTGAATTTCTTCAGAGGGGAAAGCTTAGTATACAAACTGCTTTATGTTTCCATTTTTTAAAATTTGGTTCTTGGCCAGGTATAGTGTCACATGCCTGTAGTTCCAGATTTGGGAGGCTGAGGCAGGAAGATCACCACAAGTTTCAGGCCAGCCTGGGATTCACAGTGAATTCAAAGCCGGCCAGAACTACATAGTGAGACCCTGTCTCAAAAAAACAACCACAGAATTGGCTCTTTTACTCTACCAATTCTGCTAGCTGACTATGACTTTGGTTGTTTTACAAAGCCTTCCTACATTAATAGGACCCTTCTTGTATAAGTACTCTTCTACTCTGGACTTTTTTCTTTGAAAAAATGTAGCAGGCCTCTAGAGACTTCTCAAATGTTCTTTAGTTATAACTTCTTCTAAAAAATCACTTCCTGAGTTTGTTCCCCAAAATGACCTGAACTTGTTCTCATGGCTTAGTTCCCATCTTCCCAAGAACATAGACCCATCTGGCTCCCTCACATACTGGGAGAACATGCAGCACACTGAGGAGAGGCAAGCAACTTACGCTGGTTCTGTTTGGGCTGATTGGTTCTGCCAGGTGGTCGCCCTCTCCGCTTTTTGGCAGGTGGTGGGGCTGGGGTCACGGGCTGAGGCTCTGGTTCAGGTTCAATTTCTACTGCAGGTTCCTCCTCATCCTCATTGTCATCCAGATCGGGCTCAGCATTTTCTTCTCATGGAATCAGGAAGTGTGGGTGGTGGAGTAACAGGTGGAAAAAAAGAAAAGAAATAACATGTGCTGTGAAGCCTCATTACGTGTTTATTTCCTTTATTAAGAAAACCCACTTTTGGGCTGGGGATTTAGCTCAGTGGTGCTGGTGCCTGCCTCGAAAGCACAAGGTTCTGAGTTTAATCCCCGGTAACAAAAAAACAAACAAATAAAAAACCACTTTAAAAATGTTTTTGCTAGAATTCTTGCTATTGAAATTGATGTAATGAACTGGTATTGTGGTAGAATTATCAAAGCAACTTAAATACTCCATTATTTACATTTTCTGTGATTGAAGGTTATTTTCCTTTTAGTTTCAGACCTCAGAATATTCAGTTTCAAATTCTAAGAAGCAACTCTATCTTTGTATTACTTATACTGTATAACAAAATCACAAAATAGTGTTTAAATTAAAAATAAAGCAAAAATTTCCTTTACTAAATAAGGATAAAGCAGGACACTAAGGCTGAGATAAACCAATGGAGATTTCTGATGCAGAAAGTGCGTCTGTGCATGTACAGGGCACACATACACTTTAGGAGAAGAGACAAAGATTTTGATGATCTTTGAGGTCCTATTTATTAGGTTAAGTGGCAAGAGTCCCTTTGGGAATATCACTGATTTTTCTTTTTTAAGGGCAAGTTTTTGGACTTAACTCCTGGCTGCACCAGACTCAATAGGTCATTATTAAAACATTCACCCCCTTACCTTTTCCCTAATGCCTTAACTGTCCTTGGTAAAAATAGGTTGGATAAAAAGAGAAGGAACTGGTACAGAGAGAATACTGACAAGGAGCAAGAAAAATGGCTTTGGTGCTCAGATCTTTGAATGTGTGACCTGGACACACAATCACACTGACCCTGTTTCCTTGGGTCATCTCCAGAACATGCCCAAACTACCTAATAGTGATGAGGAAAAGGGTAAAGACAGCACATGTAATTATGCCCACTAACTTACTCTACTACAAACACAGCTTTTATTTATACTGTATGTCATGATATTAAAAATCTCCCTTATTCCACTATTTCATTAATTAAAAGGCGTTGCTCCCATTTTATTGGAAAGGTGAGAAGCTAAATGATTTCTAAAGCACAACTAAACCACAGCGGGGAGAATTCAAACTTCTGCCCTCCATTTGGGGGGTGTTACGGTGCCCACACCCACAGACAGCCAAAGCACTCGTTACTCTTTGCATATTAGTATGGCACAAAATGTACACTGCCTGCATTCCTCCAAAAAGGCACAGGTTATTAATGTAACTCATTTCCTCTGGAACAAAAATGTTTAAATTTAGAGATCTGTTGGTAATGCCTGATCTTCAGGACAAAATGCCTCATTTCTCAAGTGACAAATCCTAAATGAAGACGTTGAGAACACACTGGTAGGTGGCAGTGTGTCAAGAACAAGCTGTTTCCCTGTTGAACTTACTGAAGCCCCCTATTGCCTAAGTTGGCCCAATGCCCAGAAAACTAAACAAATTCAGTCAAAATTGGGAGAAAAAGTACATAAGGGCTAATAGGTCAAAGCTTTATTGGTCTGGAGAGATTCTGGCAAAAAGCCCTGAAAACAGCAATAGAATCTGCTGGCCAATCTCTACAGTTGGACAACAGGCAGAACTTCTGGGACTGGTCAAAGATTGGATGGAAAGCAGACTGATTTCCATGTTGTAGGGTCATAAAGACATATTAGGTACAAGGTCCCCAACCAAACTCCATGCTGTGTTAATCAGCAGTGCAAAAGACAAAAGGAGGAACTGTAGAAACCATCAATAACCTCTTTAGCCAAAAGATACTCCTGGAAATGTGCAGTTAGGGAGTGAAACTGGTATTGTGGGAGATAAACCAGGTGAAAATAAGGAAACACCACGGGAAAGAAGGGCACAGGACAGTTTGGTAGCAGAAGGCTCTGTAACAAAGAGCAACTACAAGGATCTCCAAGCCTAAGCTTATTGGGATCACTAGTAATGGGGTTTTCAAACTGATATTTTAAAGGAGGCATGCACTCAAAAGTGACTGAAGAAGATACTGTTTTAAATAGATTTTCCAATGAAAAATAGTAGCAGTGGGTGTAGAGGAGTATGTCTGTAATTCTAGTACTCTGGGAAGCTGAGGCAGGAGGATTGCAAGTTTGAGCCTAGCCTGGGTAACTCAATGAGTCCCTGTCTCAAAATAAAAATTTTAAAAAGGGGAAAAAAAGAAAAAATTTTTTAAAAAGGATGGCTGGGCGTGGTGGTAATCCCAGCACTTGGGAGGCTGGGGTAGGAGTATTTGCCATGAGATCGAGGCCAGCCTGGGCTATATAGTGAGTTCAGGACCAGCCTGAACTATACAGTGAGACCCTGTCGAAAAAAGAAAAACAAAAACAAAGGGACTGGGAAGGGCAGGACATAATGGCTCATGCCTGTAGTAATCCCAGCATTCAAGAGGCTGAGGCAGGAAGACTGCCAAGAGTTTGAGGCCACCAGAGCTAAATAGTGAGTTCAAGGCAGCCTGAACTATACAGGGAGACTCTGTCTCAAAGAAACCAAAACAATGTTTTAACCAAAATAGGGATGACGATGAAGCTCAGTGCAAGAGCCCCTGGTTGAATGCTCAGTACCGCCAAAACAAGCCAGAAACAAAAACTTGGCAACAAAAGAATATAGTAGTTGCTTAGCATATACAAGGTTCTTACTTCAATCCCCGGTACAAAAAGAAAAGAAACAAGAAACAAAAAACCTTATGCTTACTAAGATTAATATTTTCTCAGAAAAAGTTACAAAAATGAAAGCCTTGTTAAAATAAATTAGCTGGGGTGTGGTGCACATGCCTGTAATCCTAGCTACTCTGAAGGCTAAGGCAGGAGGGTAGAAAGTTCAAGAACAGCTTAGCAAGATCCTGTCTCAAACTAAAAAAATAAAAAGGGCTGGGAATCGAATGCTTCTTTAGCATATGTAAGCCCCTGGGTTTGATCACCAGCACTGTAAAAAACAAAATAAAACAAGGATTTCAATAAGCAAGTTTTACAATGAAAACAGTAAAGTGACTGAAGTTCTCTAATAGGTTCATTGTTCAAAAGTTTAATTCCCTAAAAAAAAAAAAAAAAAATTTAATTCCCTCCTCACTACTTCTATTAACAAACACAGAAGACAGGACCAGGGATTTAGCTCAGTGGTGCCGCCGCCTGCCTCAACACCTGCCTCATCGCCTGCCTCGCATGCGCAAGGTCCTGAGTTTGATTCCCGGTACCAAACTCCTGCCCCCCTCCCAAACAAACACAGAAGACAACATTAAGAATCCCTTGGGCTGGGGATTAAGCTCAGTGGTTCTGCTGCTTGCCTTGCAAGCCCAGGGTCCCGAGTTCAATCCCCATACCAAAAAAAGAAAGAAAAGAATCCTTAGAAATGTTAAAGAACCATCTATTATCTTTCGATTCAGATGGTGTTCCTGGGGAAGTGCATTCCCCCATATAAAACTCTTATCATTTTCTATCAAAATCCTAACACTTTAGTCAAAGTATGCCTTCTCCCCTCAGTGCCTGCAGGCTGAGCATTCACAGAAACCTAACACTTTTTTTTTTTGGTATCGGGGATCGAACTCGGGACCTTCCACTTGTGAAGCAGGCGGCGGAACCACTGAGCTAAATCTCCGGCCCAAAACCTAACACTTTTGAACACGCCTGTGTTAACTGAACATGCCTTTCAAATTACCAATAACCTGCTGTCCCTCCTTTTGTGAGACAGCACCACTAAGCATGACTCATGCCTAGATTTCATGACTAGAAAGGTAAATATGTTTCCCTGAAAATACGACCTAATTGAAAAATAATCAGCCTTGAAAACTAGAGATAAAAGAGGGGTGGGGATTTAGCTCAGTGGTGCTGCCACCTGCCTCGCAAGCGCAAGGTCCCAAGTTCGATCCCCAGTACCGTCCAAAAAAAAACCCTAGAGATAAAAAAAATGCCAGCTGGGTCAGTTGTGGTGGCACATGCCTGTAGTACCAGCGCTCAGGAGGCTGAGGCGGGAGGATTGACATAAGTTTGAAGCCAGCCTGGACTACACTGTTAGTTCAAGGCCAGTCTGAACTACATAGTGAGATCCTGACTCAAAAAAAGCAAAACCTGCCCAATCACTTTGCCTTACCTGGCATTACATAGTACCTGTCAGGCAACAAAACAGTGAGGTATAATCTGCATGACACTGGCCATCACCATGGTAACAACCAGCACTTATTTTGGGGAAACACAGTACAATCCCCATGGTAGGGAGCAGGAAAAGTGGTAAATTAAGGTAGGAATGGAATGGCTGGGTTTCACTGATTTCATCAACCATCTCAAGGCCACACTAACAAAGGCAAACTATGAGTCAAGATGCTTAAACAACTTTCTTCATGTCCACTAGTCACTGCTCAAATCAAGGCCAGCTAACAGCACATAAAAAGAATAAACTCTGCTGGCTTTGGAACACTGCCAATTTGAACAGAGTAAAAATACGAAGCATGCTTTAACTGAATGGTGCATATAAGATATCAATAAGCACCCAGGTTTGATGGTGCATGTGCTGGCAATGAGCCTGAACTACACAGTGATACCCTATCTCAAAAAAACAAGACAAAACAAGAGATAAAAAGAAACAAGCTACTTACCACTATCAGAGGAATCTTCTTTTTTAGAGCGCATTTTTCTTTTTCTTCCACGTTTACTCTTCTTCGTTTCTCCTCCATTTTCACCTTCTACACCATCTGGACCAGCACAATTATCAGCATGTCTTGCCATGGTATTCTAACAAAAGGATACATCTTTTATACTACTAAGAACGCTAAGATCAGAATCGAACTTCTCTTTAATAAAATTAAAATTTGGGGAATCTATATGAAGCCTGAAAGTTGGGGGGGGTGGAAAGAAGAGGAAAGGAGAAGAGAGCTCTTCAGAAGACAAGGCTGAGTCCTCTGAAGGGAGGCTTTGCAGTCTGCAGACAGGATCAGACTAGCTCCTGGTCCTGTATAGACCTGGCTAATGGAAACCCAAGAAAAGACACAGGATGGTCTAAAGCTGGCAATAGAAGGGATGGGGTGCAGGTTTCAATCCACCTAAGGAAATTTCTCAGACCACCAACTTTTGGTTTTTTCTTTTTGAGACAGGGTCTTGCTATGGAGTCCAGGCTGGCTTCAAATTTGTGATGATCCTCCTGCCTCAGCCTCCGAAGTGCTGAGATTACAGGTGTACACTAACATGCCCAGCATCAGACAATTTAAAGACACTGCTCCTAGTCAGTGGAAGAGTTCATACACAGAGAAGAAAAACTTGAGATAGGTATGACTTCCTCTTTACAAATAATAATCTCTATGAAACTTCCATGAAAAAAACTGCCCTGCTTTGCAGTGGAAGATTAAGAAAGCAACATTAAGAACCACAAGAGGAGAGGTAATGTTTTGATCCTTACCCGACGTGTAAATGTCTTCCCACACTTAGAACAGACAAAGGCCGCAGGAACAAAGTTGGGGTCATGATAGCGCTTGAAGTGCATGTCGAGGAGCTGTTTTTGGCGGAAGGTCTTGTCGCAGTGGGTGCAAGCATAAGGCTTCTCCCCGGTGTGGGTACGTTTATGCATGATCATGTGCCTCTCCTAAAAGAGAGACACAAGGGAAAGGCCTCAGAGCCTGATTACAGGGCTGCTGCCCCAGCTGCTACCTGTATGCATGTGGGCGAAAGGCCTTTCCCAAGGGTCTAACTCAACACTGCTCAAGATGATAAAGATATCTACACTGGGGTGCAAACTACTTCTCTAAGTCCTAGCAGAGAAAGCTCCACACCCCTCCTGGGCTGCTTCTCTAGTTTGCTTATAAGCATCATGCCCCAGGACCAGATTCCTTCCCTTTCTCAAGTCCTGGACTTAATTCCCACACAGTTTTGAGAAAGAACTTGGTTGTCTGCCTTAAAAGATCAGTTGCGAATGAATTTTTTTTTTTTGGTACCAGGGATTGAACTCGGACTTTGCGCTTTCAAGGTAGGTGGCAACACCACTGAGCTAAATTCCTGGCCCTTGTGACTGAATAAAATATCAACTGGAGACCAACTGACAAAGGGCATAAACTTTGATTTGCTGACATTCCTCATAAATTACAGTTTGAAAATACTATCCTTAGAAACAACCATTCTATTAGGTATACAAAAACCCCTGGATAACATCTGACATGGATGGCTTACTATGATGGTACCTACCTGTCTACAAGCATAATCACACTGGTCACACTTAAAGCGTTTCTCATTCTTGTGTGATTTCTGATGCTGGATGAGGGCATAGCGCTCATGAAATACAGCATCGCAGTAACGGCATTTCTTGCCTTGTTCAATATAGGAATGCTGCTTTCGCAAGTGGACACCTAAAAGCAAAATACAAAGTAAAGTCTAATTTGTGAAAACACAAATAATTATTGTAACAAGTTAATAATACATTTCTCCTATTTATTTTTTTGTGGTACTGAGGAATGAACCTAGGAATGCTAAGCTACATCCTCAGTCCTTTTTTTTTTTTTTGGTACTGGGGATCAAACTCGGGACCTTGCACTTTCGAGGCAGGCAGCAGAACCACTGAGCTAAATCCCCTGCCCAATCTTCAGCCTTTTTTGAGATAGAGTCTCATTAAATTTCCAAGACTGGCCTTGAACTTGCCAACCTCCTGCCTTAGCCTCCTAATAGGATTATAGGGATGAGTTATCATCCCCAGTTCACAGTTCTACTTTTGGTTTTTTTGGTACTGGGGATTGAATTCACGACCTTGCACTTGCAAGGCAGGCACAGTGTCACTGAGCTAAATCCCCAGCCCTCTTCTGCTTCTTAAAAAATCATTCCAGTGGCAGAGCAATCCCCTAGCACATTTGAGGCCCTGGTTGAGGCCCTGGTTCCAACCTTTAACACCCCACCCCCCAAGACTAATAACTGTTGTGGGAAAAGCAATTAAAATTGTTAACAGGACAGGATAGCTGGACAAGGAAGGTGGCAATGATTAAAGAAGGGAAAACAGCAATGAGAGTTTCAGGAAGCTGATTCAATAGGATTTAGCAACTGTGTGTGGTGTGAGGGAGAAGAAGGTAGATACTGGAATGACCTCCAGGATTTTGGCCTGGAAAAGCAAGTAGGTGGTATAGCCATTTACTGAGATAAGGAAGAGCAGAAAGGGTGAAGACCAAGGTCATATGTCTGGTTTAATGGGCAGGCATAGACCAATTTTACACCTTCAGTTTCACACATGTAGAATCTGAAAAAGACAGTGATATCAAAGCAGAGACGGGACAGGAGGTATAGATTGTTACAGAAGTCTAATTCAAAGAGGAAGATGCGGATATGAATATAAATTTAGGAATTACTAGAACCTGGGTGAGATCATGGGAGCTGATAAGATCACCAAGGCCAAAAGTAAAGAATGAAAAGGAAGACCATGGGTCAGGTTTTTTGTTATTTTTTTGTTGTTATATTTTTTGAGGCAGAGTCTCACAATATAGTTCAGGCTGGCCTCGAACTCAAGGTGATTCTCCTGTCTCAGCCTCCAAAGAGCTGGGATTACAGGTATGTGCCACCATGCCAACCTGGGTCAAGCTTTAGGAAATCCAACAAGAGTTAAGGCCAATGAGAGGAAAAAGGGTTTTAAAAACACACACACACACACCCAGGAAAGTTCACAAGGAACATTCTAAGAAGAAAATCAACAGGATATAGTGTTACAGAGGCTGACAGACGAAAGTGTTTGAAGGAGAAGAGTACAGTCAACCCCGAAGAATACTGGTAGGGAATCAAGTGAAATGGAAGTGGAATGTTCCTTACATTCCATGTGTGGGCTCATTGGTGATCTAACCAAGAGTCACTTTACTGGAGTAATGGGGTGTAAGTCAGGAGGAAAATTAGGCGATGAGGAAAAGAAGACTGGGGGACATAACTCTTCATGAGAGTTGACTGGGAAGCAGTCAAGAATCCAATCTAGGGAGCTAGGGACATAGCTCATTGTAGAGAGCTTTCCTAGCACATGAAAGGCCCTGGATTCAATCCCTAGCACTAGAAAAAAACAAAACAAAACAAAACACATCATCACCACTAACCAAAAAACAAACACCCTGGGTTCAACTGCCAGCAACTTCCCCTTCAAAAAAGGTGTATTTTGTGGGCTGGGGATTTAGCTCAGTGGTTCCAGCGCCTGCCTCGTAAGCGCAAGGTCCCAAGTTCGATCCCCGGCAACACTCCCCCTCAAAAAAGGTGTATGTTGTTTCTTTCTATTACAGGTCCCATTACTTTGTATATAAACTTTATTCAAAACAAAATCTTGTGGCCTGGCTGCATTAAGAAAAAAGAAAAATTGGCCAGGTGTGGTGGTGCACACCTGTAATCTCAGCACTTGAGAGGGTGAAGCAGAAGGTTCATCAGGAGTTTGAGGCCAGCCTGGACTACATAATGAATTCAAAGCTAGCCTGAACTATACAGTGAGACCCTACCTGAAAGGCGGAGGGGAGGGAGAGGGAGGGGGAGGGAGGGGGAGGGAGGGGGAGGGGAGAGCAGGGGAAGAGAAGAATTGGGGGGAAAATAGTTAAGTAATGGGTTTCATTAAGTGGCAGGCCATTCTAATATACAAATGTGTAAGAATTAGAAGGTGTAGTTAATATGGTCCTTGTCTTTTCATTAATCCTTGAAAATACTTTTTCATTTGCCTCTAACAATCTACAATACTTACCCAAATCACTTTTTCGGGCTATGACAGTGTCACAGTGGGGACAATGAAACTTAGCCACATTTTCTGTGTGCTTCTGTAAGATGTGCATCTTCATGGTACCACTCTGGGTAAACCGAGCATGACAAATATAACATTCATAAGGTTTTTCCCCTTTAAAGTAAATACAAAAGAAACAAATTAAATGAATAAATACTGGGAGTTAGTGCAAGGGCAACTGAAGTGGCAGATATGCTAGCCACAGAAAAGCTATAGGTCTTACTTGGGAAGACTGAGGTGTAGTCCCAGTCATGTCTATCTTCAGACATAGCAAACAAGTTCTAAACTGCTGCTGGCCACTTCTGGTCTGCCCAACTCTGCTATGGAGCCCTCCACTGTAGGAAGAGGGTAGTTCCTAAAGCAATGCTTACTTTTAGAGGAGACCAGATGGAGAATCTACAGTTTCCTCGCTATATTTAGGAAAACTGAGGATGTGAGATAATTACCCAGACTTTTAAAAGTAAAACCTCTAGTTTTTTTTGAAACACAGCTTCACTATGTACTTTAGGCCAGCCTTGAACTCACTATGTCGTCCAGGCTGGCTTGAACTCATGATCCTCCTGCCATGTGCTAAAATTAGTCATGTACTACCATGTCTGGCTAAAAATTCTAGATTTCACTGTTTCTCCTCTAAAGTACCACTTCCATGTTGCAGAAAGACTCAAAATTCTCTAATGTAATTTTTATTTATTTTTGATTGAGACAGGGTCTCACCATGTAGGTCAAGCTGGCCTTGAACTTACTATGTAGCCCAGGCTGGCCTCAAACTCACAGCAATCCTCCTGCCTTAGCCTCCTGAGTGCTGGGATTACAAGCATACACCACCATACCCAGCTCTAATGTAATTTTTAGAATAATGAACTCAAAGGATATATAAATGATAGCCTGTGGCAGGTCACAGGGTCCCATGAGATCCAGCTCATTAACTGAGGGAGGGGAGACATCCTACCTGAATGGGTTCTCATGTGCCTTTTGAGCTTGTATGTATCCCTGCTGGCGTAACTGCACAAACTGCACTGGAACGGACGCTCACCAGTATGAGAGCGAATGTGACGTTTTAATTTGCTGACCTGAAACATGAAAGCAACCAAGCTTCTTATACTTTATTAACATAGATTATAGTATGAGCACTGTGGTTTAGGTACAAAAGTATAGATTTAGGACGCTGAAGTCAACAGTCTAAGAAATATATTCCTCTTCACTATATATAGCTATTGTTTCTCAAAGCCATATCATAATCCAAGATGACGGGGATTAAGTAGACAGGGGCATTGGCGAGAAAAGACTGATAATCACTATTGTTTAAGCTGGATAATAGGTACATGGGGCATAGTATGCTTTTCCTTTTACATACTGTTTTGGTTTTTTTGAGACAGGGTCTTGCTATGTAGTCCAGGCTGGCCTCAAACTCATGGTGACCCTCCTGCCTCAGCCTCCAAGTGCTGGGATTACAGGTGTGTGCCACCATGCCTGGCACTTCTTTCTCAGTCCTTCCTTTTACTTCTGTATGTTTAAAACATTCCATAATAGTTTTTTTTTTTTTTGTACCGGGGGATCGAACTTGGGACCTTGAGCTTACAAGACAGGCAGCAGAACCACTGAGCTAAATCCCCAGCCCTTACTTAATTTTTTTGAACAGGGTCTCACTATGTAGTTCAGGCTGGCTGTGGGCACACTATGTAGCCGAGGGCTGTCTCAAGGAAACTCACAGCAATCCTTCTGCATCAGCCTCCCAAGTGCTGGGATTACAGCCATGTATTACCACACCTGGCTCAGCAGGTGTGGTAATTTAAAAATTTAAAAAATTTAAAAAAATTAAAAATTATTTTTGAAGCAAAATCTTTACATATTTGCACACTCTATTTATATGACATTCATCACAGGGAATTTATACCTGTACCTGATATATCTTGTTTCTTTTTTCCCACTTCCCCCCCTTCGACCCCTCTCCCTCTTATTTATAAAAGCTTTGTTTCCATTATTTCCTTCTATTCTTTTTTCCCTTGTCCATTCTTTCCTTTCTCCCTCCCCTCTCACTTGTTCCCCTTCTCACTGGAACATTTTCTTCCCATTTCCCAGTATTTATTATACATTTTGGTCCTTATTTATACTTTCGGTTTCTTCTTCTTTTTCTTTTGGTACTGGGGATCGAACTCAGGTCCTTGCGCTTGCACAGTAGAGAGCGAAACCACTGAGCTAAATCCCCGGCCCTACTTTCGGTTTCTTACATCTGAGAAACAATGTGGTATTTAAATGTGTGTCCAATTTATCTCCCTTAAGATTATGGTCTCAAGTTCAATCCATTTAGCTAGAAATGTCTCAATCTTTTTTTTTGGTACTGGGGATTGAACTCAGGACCTTGTGCTTGCCAGGCAGGCATGGCGCCACTGAGCTAAATCCCCAGCCAAGTTTATTTCAATTTATTTTATTTTTCAAGTTTATTCTTTATAGCAGAGGAGTATTCCATTGTATAAAAAACCCACATCTTCTTTATCCATTAGTTGATGGGCATTTGAGCTGTTTCCAAGATTTAATTATTACAAACTGTGCCACTATAAACATGGGTGTCAGCAGCTTCATTTTTTTTTAAATGTAGCTACATTTACTGACGATCACAGGATGGCAGCAGAAACAGGAAGAAGGTTGAAGAGAAAGATGAAGGAAAAAGAGACTTGAGTGCGAAGGGGAAAGAAAAAAGGGCAGCAGCTTAATTTTAAAGAGCTCCAATTTTAAGGAAAAAACTTCTGCACTTAGATCCTCTACCCCTCAAGCCAGGTCCTCACAAATGCTAAATGGCACTCTAAACTACAACCCAGCTCATCAACTATAAAGTTCAACAACATCCAATAAAATAAGGCTTTTATTATGACACCCCTCTTTCCCTCCCGTCCTTCTTGTGCTAGAGACTAAACTCAGAGCCTCTGCACTGAGATGTATCCCCAGTCCTTTTTATTTTTGAGACAGGACTTCACTAAGTCACTACACTGCCCAGAATGGCACAAACTTTCGATCCTCCTGCCTCAGCCTCCTAGAGTACTAAGGATTATAGGAAAGTGCCACTATGCCTGGCTGTTTTCAAATTTTTCTTAGCTAGATATTCAAATTTATACTTTTTTTTTTTAAAGGAGGAAAAGTTTATTTAGCTCAGTTTGCTGAGGTTTCAGCCCATAGTTGGCAGGCTCCAAGGCAGAGTGGCACATGGCAGGGGTGTGTGACAGAGGAGAATCCACATTTATTCTTCTAAGTAAACTTTAGAAATCAACTTGCAATATCTCTTTATTCATGTCCTTTGGAAAAGTTTGTGAAGTATTCCTCACACAGAAATCAGAGGCATATGTCTCTAATCCCAGCACTTAGGAGGCTGAGGCAGGAGAATCAATGGGAATATGAAGCCAGCCTGCGCTACAGAGAGTTCCAGGCTAGCCTGAAGGGAGGAAGGAGGGAGGAAGGAAGGGACAAGTTAAAAAAGTGAAAATAGAAGGAAAAAATGGAAACAAAGCTTTTGTACATAGGGAGGGGAAGGGGAAAAAAAGAAAGGGGATGTATCATGTATAGGTGCAAATTCCTATGATGACTATTACCATTATGTATGCCTAAAATGTATCAATGTTTTGCTTTAAAAACAAACAAACAGGGCCAGGGATTTGGCTCAGTGGTTTTGCCGCCTGCTGCGCAAGCGCAAGGAGCCGAGTTCGATCCCTGGTACCAAAAAAACCCCCCCAAAAACCAAAACAAACAAACAAACAAAAACCCCCAAAACCACAAACAAAAAGAAACCACAGGCCAGGCATGGGGACACATGGCCATTATCTGAGCACTCAGCAGGCTGAGGCAGCAGGATTGCTGTGAGATCAAGGCCAGCCTGAACCTTATAGCAAGATCTTGTCTCAAAAAAACAAAAAACAGGGCCAGGGATTTAGCTCAGTGGTTCAGGCCACCCTCCTCCCAAGCACAAGTACCAAATAAACAAACAACCCACACACTTTGTTTTGTTATTCAGTTTAAGGCATTTCATTGTTATTAGAATTTATTTACTTATTTATTTTTGGTGGTGGGGGGGGATCAAACTCGGGTCCTTGTGCTTGCGGGGCAGGCATCAGAACCACTGAGCTAAATCCCTGGCCCTATTATTAGAATTTGAATCATTTCATACCTTCCTATTATAGCTCTCACAGGCTGTGCATCTCTAACTGAAATCCAAAACATGTAATGCTTCAAAATCCAAACTTATTTTTGGTGCTGGGAATCAAACCTAGGACCTCTAGCATACGAGGCAAGCAATGAACTGTATTCCCAGAACCCAAAATTCAAAACTTTTTGAGTACTGACATGACTGCACCAGATTCAAAATTCATCATTTGATTTTATATAACAGGTCATGGTCAAAACAAGGGACAAATTCTGGGTGTGGCAGTACACACCTGTATTGTAATCCCAGCACTGGGGAGGTGGAGGCAGGAGGTTTGCAAATTCAAGCCCACCTTGGGCAACCTAGTAAGACCTTGCCTCAAAATAAAAAATTAAAAGCCCTGGGGATATACCTTAGTGTAAAGGCCTGGGTTCAACCCCCAGTACCATAATCACAACAAAAGTACTAATTATGTATACTTCTTTTTTATTTGGCCATTCTACTGAAACTCTTCAGCTGAGTTTTTCAGCTGATACTCTTGGGTCTTTCCACTTATAATTCACTTCTTTCTCCTTCTCTCTCTCTTTTTGGTACCAGGGATTGAATTCAGGACCTTGCACTTTCAAGGCAGGCAGCGGAACCACTGAGCTAAATCCCCAGCCCTATAATTCACTTTTTTTGGTACCGGGATCGAACTCGGTACTTTGCACTTATAATTCACTTCATATTTTCTTCAATTAGGTAGAATATTTCCAGTGCAACACTGAACAGCTAACATTAAGAATAGATATCTCGGGCCGGGGATTTAGCTCAGTGGTTCCGCTGCCTGCCCTGAAAGCATAAGGTCCCGAGTTTAATCCCCGGTACCAACAAAAAACAACAACAACAACAACAATAAAAAAAGATATCTTTTTTTTTTTTGTACCGGGGATTGAACTCGGGTCCTTGCGCTTGCAAAAAAAGATATCTTATCTAGGTATGGTGGGCCATGCCTATTGTAATAATGAATTATTTATAGAAATGGTTATATAGTTTTTCTTAATCTCTTGGTTTAATATATACCAATAGTTCCCTTTTTAAAATTTTTGATTATCAGTACATGTTTGGAGTACATGATTATATTCACCATGGGGAGTTGGTACATGTATATCTTCGTTATTTTATGTCCCTACCCCCTCAATAATTTTCTAATGGATGAACTATCCTTAAATTTTAGATACTAATCACTTATTTTATGAGTTTATTTGGTTGGTTAACAATTTTATTTAGCCAGGTATGGTGGAACATGCCTATAATCCCAGCACTCGGGAGGCTGAGGCAGGAAAATTGCCATGAGTTTGAGGCCAGCTTGAGCTACACAGTGAGTTCAAGACCAGCCTGAACTGCACAGCAAGCCTCTGTCTCCCCCCTAAAAATAAAAAGAAAAAAAATTTATTTAAAATTTTTGCTTCACTGTGAAAATAACAATTTACTTTTTGGTAATATCCTTATCTAGTCTTGGCAACAGGGTACCCTCAAATAATAAAGTTAATAAACCACCTTCTTTTTTTTGAAGTTGCTGGGGGATTGAACCCAGATCCTCACAAATACTAGGCAAGCATCCTACCACTAAGCTTACATTCCCATCTCCAAACATTCCATTCTAAAAAATTTTATTTATTTTGGTTTTTGAGACAGAGTCTCATTATGTAGCCTCAACTTTCCTAGAAGGTGGAATTAAAGATGAAGGTCACTGCACCTGGTATTCTTACCTTGTTTTAAAGTCATTCTGAGTTGTTGTATCATCATACTAGATTCATGGTCTATGTACAGTAAGTACCAACAAGGAGCTGAATACTCACTTCTACACTGGCATAATCACACATGGAACACTTAAATGGCTTCTCGTGGGTGTGTTTGTAACGACGATGCCGCACCAATTCTCCACTGGTCACAAAGGCCATGTCACAGTCTGGGCACTTGTGAGGACGAGTACCTAGAGAAGGAGGTTTGGATAATAAGGAAAAGCATGATCAAGGGCACAGTTAAAGACAGTATCCTGCTGCACAGAAATTTTCCATGAGATTGAATCATACTCATCCCCTGAAGTCTGCACTAGCCTGAGAGTGGCTCTACAAGTTGTGGATTGGCTCTGCTGATTTTATAATAGCCCTAGAATGTGAGAACACATGCCAAATCTGTTCCTCTTACTCATTTGACCCTGGTGCCTTTGACTATAAAATACTTATTATATTGTGAATAACCTATTAACTACAGATTAAAAGTTAATAGAAATTCCAATCAGTTTCAACCCTTGCTAAAATATACATAACATCTTTTACACCTTAGTGTTTTATGAAGTACAGGTCACAGAATCAATGGATATTTGATTCTAGATAGACATCAAATCTTTCTGTATCATGACTATACCTATTAGGGTCCATTTGGCTGTCCATATTCTGAAACTTTTTTGTTGTTGTTACCATCTCTAATTGTGGGCAGCAAGGAAATGCTGACTGCAAGGTAATCCTGAACATTAAAATAAAAAAGAGGCTGCTTCTGAGAATGGAATTAGGAAGAGTCACAATGTAATGAGTGGGACCAGCCATATGGAGAAATCCCTTTCTAAGAGAATGAAGAGAACCCTTGGGAGGGATATGTGATTAGAGAATAATAGTTACTAAATAATTTCAAGGACCATTCATTTGCTCATTCAATTCGCTTCTTCAGTACCACTGAGGATGTTCTTTTTGTTAAGTGTAAAGACTGGTGGTACAGATAAGTAAATAAAATAAATATCAAGACAAGGACAAAAATATCCTATTAGGACAAGGTAAGATAAAAAATAATGGTTGGTGTTTACTTAGTGGAGAGGAAGCTTTCCTCTGGTAGAAATAAGCATGGCAATTAGCAAAGAAGTGGGCATTGCTGTGCAGCAGGGATTTCTACAGGCTGCACCATACGACCATCTCTGTCTCTGTTCAAGGTCCATGCTCACAAAGTCATCTTTCACTAGCTACATCTTGACATAGGCAAGGGTACCTAGAATGTAATAAAACTGCATTTAGAATATGAAAAGGTGAATTTCTCACCATAAACTGATATTTTGGTGTATACATGTGACTCCTGCAAACTTGGTAAATAGGATGTTATTAGGCCTTCCAAATCAGCTCTAAGAAACCAGACAGAGTGAAACTAACTCTTTTTTTCTTTTTTTGGTACTGCGGATCTAACCCAGGGCCTTACATGTGCTAGGAAAGTGCTCCACCACTGGGATACATTCCCCAGCCCTTTGGTAATTCTAATTTTGAGACATGGCCTTCCTAAACTGCCTAGGCTGGGCTTGGACTTGCTATCTGCCTCAGCCTCCCAAATAGGTGGGATTATAGTCACAAGCCACCAACCTTGGTAGACTCAATTTATTTTCAAAGCTGAGGATTAGGCCAGGACAGACAACACATCAAGGCAGCACAACCATCTTGGTGTTTTATCATAACAGAAACTGCTACTCTAATGACATGACCCTGTTATAATATCTTCAAAGTACCAAATAAAATGTATTATCAAGTGTTTGAGTAGAAACTAGGAGGATGTTAAAAATGACTAAAGTCACATTAGTAAAGAATACTAATTACAGCATATTGCTTATAGGCCAATAGACACTTGATCGTATCATTTGACAACTGGTTTATCAATTAAAAAACAAGAGTTGTCATACAAAATGAAGTAAAGAATAAGGATAAAGGAAAAGTTACTCTTTTTTTCCCAGTACTGGGGATCAAACTCAGGACCTTGCGCTTGCAAGCAAGGCAGGCACAGCGCCATTGAGCTACATCCCCAGCCCAAGGAAAACCTATTCTCCATGTGGTACAGAATACAGACAGAAGAAACTGTTCTACACTAAAAAACAAAAAACAAAAACCCACTGAGGACTTGTAGCCAAGTACCTAATGCTGAAAATAAAAGGCATGTAGAAGAGAGCCTAAAGAGAGGTTCAGTGTGCAGTCCCTGCACTGGAACCGGGCCACAGCCAACATGAAGTTAATATTAGAATATCTGAACACCATATTAAAGTATATATGGCAATTGAACAAATAAATGTTTGACTTGCCAGAATGATACCTTAAACTTTCAATTCTCAGCCAGGTGTGGTGGTGCACGCCTGTAATCCCAGCACTCTGGGAGGCTGAGGCAGGAGGATCACAAGTTCGAGCCCAGCCTGGGCAACTTAGCAAGCAAGATCCTGTCTCAAAATAAAAAATTTTTAAAAGGGCTGGGGATGTAGCTCAGTGCAAAGGCCCTGGGTTCAATCCCTAATACCACAGAGGAAAACAAAACAAAACAAACAAATAAAAACAAACCTTTCCACTCTCAAATTATGAATTATTTATCTTTCTTGTGGTAAAACCAGAAACAGAAAATATGGTTTTTATAAAGGCATAACTTTACTTTCTCTTTTTGTTATTGTTTATTGGTTATTTTTTTGAGACTGGGTCTCACTGCCCAGCCTGGCCTTAAACCTGCAATGATCCTCCTGCCTCAGCCTCCCCAGTGCTGGGATTACAGGTGTGCACCACCACACCCAGCTACTGTTGTTAAAACTTCAGTTAACACAATGCTAAAATCTTTAGGAATTATTCTGGGTAACTACCATAGATAGCTTTATGTCATTTGAATTATTTTCCACCTAAGTTTTCTTGACATTTGCCTGTAACTAAATCCATCTGCTTAAAATAAAATCAAGATTACAAAAAGGGCACTATAAGAAGGAACAAAAATCATTCAAGCTCCTGCTTCAATTAACTTATTAAAACCCAAGTTAAAAGGTCCCCATATTCTTATCCAGCACCTGTGTGTGTATTAAGGTGATTCCTCAGGAGGGTGACTGTTCTGAATGCCCTGCCACAGAGATGGCACTTGTGTGGTCTCTCATCAGTGTGGCTTTTCATGTGACGATCCAAATTTGAACGCCGTGGACACGTGTAACTGCAAAGCTCACACTGGAATGTCTTCTTTACACCTATATGCAAAATAAAACTTGCTGCAGGGTTTCAAAGTGTTAAGATTAATCCTAGTAGGTTCCTATAAATATATTTTATTAACTTTTATTATTGAACCCAATCTAAATCATACTAAATCAAAATTATCTTATGTCACTAATAGATTCACTTCTTTTTTTAGGACTTAGTACTAAATCCAGAAAACTGGTACCCACAAAATAATCTTTTTTTTTTTTTTTTTTTTGTACTTGGGATTAAACTCAGGACCTTGTGCCTCCAAGGCAGGCGGTGGCACCACTGAGCTAAATCCCCGGCTCCCACAAAATAAACTTTTAAAAATACATTTAATATAACATAAAATAACCTGCATATAGACTGTTGTGTGCTTTCTCTCAAATGCTTTGAGATTATGAATAAATTCACTTACCTTTCTTTTTAATTTTTGTTGGCTTTGGAGGCTTCATATTACCAACTACTTTTTCTGCATTAACCTCTGACAGCAGACCTTCCTGCTGTTCTTCCTCAAAATCATAGACAGACACATCCACATCTTTGCCCTCCTCTGTGTAACGCAGTTTGCTCTTTTTGGTTTTCTTTGTTTTTTTGGCTGGTGGCTGATAGTCTGGGTCTTTTTGCCAGCTAGGATCTTCCTGAGGTGGAAGTTCCCCTTGCTCTAGTGTCTCCACCTCTCCATTGGCCCCCACTTTCACCACCTGAAACCCTTCAGGCAAAGGTAAGGTGTGACATATCATGGGTTCACTTTCTGCAAGGCCCTCTTTAGATACTTCATTTTCATAAGCCCCCTGAAGTTCTTCTACTGAAGTGGTAGCAACAGGTACAGTTACAGGAACAGGTACTTGAACAAGCTGCAGCTCTCCTATGTTTATAGGCTGTTCTTCCATATTTACAACCTGTAAAGTTATGATCTGTGTATCGTCCACAGCAGCCTCTGCTTCTGGAGCCACTGAGCCCTCCATTACTTCAGTCTTCATCTGAAGAAGGGTAGGATCCAGCTGTTCCATCATTACCATCTGTACACTGCTGTTGACATCCTGAACCACCTCACCCCCATCCGTCTGGTTCTGGGGCAGGTGGCAAGCATCTTCTTCCTGACCTCCTTCCCGGCGTCGCTGGTAAGTCTTTCTCTCCTTTCCTTTAATGAAAGTTTCAGACTCTTCCACAATGGCTTCAACAGCCTCACCTTCCATTTCCCCTTCCTTTATTAAGGAAGAACACAGATTATTATTTATGAAAAAGTTTGTCTAAATGAAAATATTTACATTTTAAAACAAAAAGTAATCCTGGTCAATTATTTACTCATCAATCAGTTGTTCAACAGACATGTGCCTCCTGACAGAAGGCAAAAGCACCACCTATGATGTAATCTTGTCAATCAAAACAAAAAAAATCTGAAACTAACCAAGCCTCTAGATGAGTGATGGCGAACCTTTTAGAGCTTTCAATGATACAAACAGCTCACTGTGGCATGGATGCCGTAGGTTCAGCACCACTGCTCTAGATCAAATGACCAATGATCAGGAAACTTTTGACAGACAGCATTAAATTATACTGCAGGGATAAAATTAGTAGCATCAGGCCCAAGGATTTACCTCAGTGGCACCATGCCTGCTCAGTAGGATTAGGCCACGCATGATGGTGCACGCCTGTAGTCCCAGCACTCTGTAGGGTGAGGCAGGAGGATTGCTAGAGTTCAAGGCCAACCTAGGATACATAGTGAGTTCAAGGCCAGCCTGAACTACATAGTGAGACTGTCTCAAAAAAAAAAAAAAGTACAATCCAGTCTAAGGGATACTACAGGATTATCTTTTAGTTTTGTTTTTGTTTTTGGGGTTTTTTTTGGTACTGGGTATCAAACTCAGGGCCCTGTGCTTTTGAGGCAGGCAGTGGCACTACTGAGTTAAATCCCCAGCCCTACTACTGGATTATCTTTGAATTTCTTCTACAAATAAATGACCACATGAAAAAAATAGAAAGGTTGGAGAGGGCCAGCCAGGGATTTAGCTTAGTGGTTCCGCAGCCTGCCTTGAAAGCACAAGGTCCCAAGTTTGATTCCCAGTACCAAAAAATAAAGGTTGGAGGGACAACTATATTCCCAAAGTTCTCAATCTGTGGTGACTGCCTCTAAGAACATATGACAAGGTTTGGAGACATTTTTAGTTGTTACTACCAGGGTGGGAAGCCCAGAATGTCAATACTGCAGAAGTTAAGAAACTGATAAAATACTTAAGAGATAGCAAACAATTGCTATGTATGAAACTTCTAACCAATCTTCAAACCAATACATGGTTAAAAAAAAAAAAAACAAAAAGGCTGGGGATGGTGCTACACACCTGAGAACCCACCATTCTAGGAGGCTGAGGCAGGAGGATCACAAGTTTGAGCCCAGCCCAGGCAATTTATTGAGACCCTGTCTCAAAATAAAAAACTAAAAAGTCCGGAGATGTAGCTCAGTGTGAAGGCCCTGGGTACAATCCCAAGAATAAAAAACTTTGAATCTGGATATTTGATATTAAAGAATATTGGGGACTGAACCTAGGGCCTCACTGAGCTATATACTATTGCTATTTTTTTCTTCTGCCTTGCTACTTTTTGTTTTGTTTTTTGTTTTGGTACCAGGGATTGAACTCAGGTCCTTACGCTTGCGCAGCAGGCAGCGAAACCACTGAGCTAAATCCCCAGCCCAGCCTTGCTACTTTTAAGCTAAAACAAATGGATTTTATTCTTTAACACTGCACTTAGGTTGGTAAGTACTCAATAAATGCTAACCAAACTCAATATGTAACAGAAAACAAACAAAAAAATCAACCAACTGATATTTCTGGTTCTTAAATCTTGAGAATGCCTAGATTACTCAAATATCTTCTATCAGAGACACATTTCTCCATTTCTCTGTGCAGGCCCTGATCCATGCTAGAAATCAGAGAAGGTTCCTTAAACCAAGACTAAATGTAAGGCAGTACAAAAAGTACAGATAGGTAAGAGTGGTTCTGCAGTCTAGGAGTTTTGGACAAAGAAAGATACGAAAGTTCAAGGTAAAATTAGATAAGATTTTTTAAAATTAGGTAAGATAATATAACCAGATGTGAACATAAAATGTTTCATAAATACAGAATTTGAATGGAATCCTGAAAGATGGACCGGACATTTAAAGATTCTGTGTGTGTGTGTGTGTGTGTGTGTGTGTGTTGGAGGATCCTTAGGTAACGTAACAGATGAGGGGATTAGAGAAAGGATAAGAACTTATTTAAAGCATAGGATATGCTGGGCATGGTGGTGCACACCTATAATCCTAGTACTAAGGAAGGTGAGGCAGGAGGATCACTGAGTTAGAGGCTAGCCTGGGCTACACAGTGAGTTCAAGGGCAGTCTAGATGAGACCCTGTCTCAAAAAAAGCCCCCCAAAACCCAAAAAACGGGGCACAGGACAGAGGAAAGGCTAGTAATAAAGGTGAAAGATCGTGGTGGTTGTAGCCATAGTATGGATGGTCTTGAATGACAATATATAAACACTACTGTACCTTTATGGTCAGTGATGGAAAACAACTTAGGCTTTTTGGGCAGAGAAATTAAGATTCACTCAATATTTGATTTCAACAAAATGTATCTGTTTTTATAAAATAAATGCAGATCTCTCACTGTCTAACCCCATAACAACTTACTCAGACTTATGTCTCATTGCACTGTAGCATATACTTTCCCCTTCAGTCAAACTTTTTACATGAACACAGCTGTTCTCACAGCTATCTCCTTTTTTCTCTATGTTTTATGTCCAAGTCCTCAGATCCAGCTCATTTGTAGCACAAAAAAGCCTGCTGTGGTTCTGTCATGGCCATTATGCACTTTGCTGCTGATAATGTTATAATTTTCCACTTAAAAAGTCTTAAAATTATCTATTTTCCTAGCTGGAAGAAGTGAAAGTTCTTTGAGGGCAAAAGATAGGGTTGAAGCAATGTTTTTTTTTGTGGTACAGGAGATCAAACATAAGTCTTTATGCATGCTAAGCAGTGCCATACCACTGAGCTACACGCTACCATATGCATGGAACAAAAAAATAAGACTGATGGAAAACTTCCCATGTTACTGAATCACGCGTCTGATCTGTTCTTACCTATTTTCACAAGCTCCTTGTTCTCAATAATAGAAATGTTACTGCAAAAGGTTGCGGGGAATCAAGGAACATTTGTAGAATGCTTTATAATTTACCTAAAAATTAAAAATGAGCTAACATTTCATTGTAAGATTTCATTTATATTCTCCACCAGCTGTGCAAGTGCAAGGACCCGAGTTCGATCCCCGGTACCCCCCCCCCAAAAGATTTCATTTATATTTCTTTCTTCCTTTTTTTTTTTTTTTGGTACCAGGGATCGAACTCAGGTCCTTGCACTTGCACAGCACGTGGCGAAACCACTGAGCTAAATCCCTGGCCCATTTCTTATTGCGAAGGACTGCTTCAAAGCATAATCCTAACTATAATTACTTGTATATATTCAATATTGTTCAGATGGATTACTTTGGAAGTAGGAATGCTCTCACTGGGGGTGAACCTATGGCATGCACGCCATAATGAGCTGTTTGTATCATGGAAAGCTCTATCCAGGTGTGATGGGTGCACACCTGTAATCCCAGCACTCAGAGGCTGAGGCAGGAGGATTGCTATAATTTTGAGCCCAGCCTGAACTACATAGCAAGACCCTATCTCCAAAAAAAAGAGGAAAACTCTAAAAAGTTTGCCATCACTGCTCTGTACCAATGTTGTTCAATCAACAAATGTAAATGAGATACGGTAGCACATGCCTATAATCCCAGTACTCTGGGAGACTGAAGCTAGAAGATCCAAATTGCAATCCTAGCCTGGGCACCTTAGCTATTTAGGAGACACTGTCTTTTAAAACAGGGGGGAGGGGCGCTAACAATGTAACAGTGCAAATACTCTAGGTTCAATCTCCAGTACCAAAAATTAATAAAACCTCCACCTAAGTGAAATTTTAAAATTTCTAGTTTTAAATTAAACATTTCATATTTAAAATTAATCTTCACAGCCAAGGATTTAGCTCAGTGGCACCACGCCTGCCTCGAAAGTGCAAAGTCCTGAGTTGTATCTCTAGTACCAGGAAACAAAACAAAACAGCAGAGACAAGGACTGCCCAGGCATCTTTGGGGCTGGGGGTTTAGCTCAGTGGCACTGTGCCTGCCTCCCAAACATAAGGTCCTGAGTTCAATCCCTGGTACTGAAAAAAAATTAACCTTCACATTACAAGTACAAAAGGAAATAGGTCAAATTAATTTTAATCTAGGAGCCTAACATGTCCAAAATATTATTTTAATATTTATATATTAATATATTTATATATAAATATATTAAATATAAAAATATATTTATACTTAATATTTAAATATATGTAATCCATTATTCATAAGGCATTTTATATTCTTTTTCCACATACTAAATCTCTGAAATCTGGTATATATTTTTAATTTACAGCACATCTCACTTTTAGCTTGTACCCCAAAGTTCTCAAGAGCAACACAAGTCTTGGGGTTGCTGTACTGGACAGCACAACTTTATTCCTTTGTTACTCCAAAATATGGCTAGGTGGACGAGCAGGATTGGGATACACTTGGAGCTTATCAGAAACATAGAACTTCAGGCCGGGGATTTAGCTTAAGTACTCACAAAACCAGAATTTTCAACTAACATTATACCATTATTTCCACTTACTTTTTTTTTTCCTGGTACTAGGTGGGGATTGAATTCAGAACCTTGCACTTGCCAGGCAGGTATGTGGTGCCACTGAGCTACATCCCCAGCCCCATACTTTTTGTTTTTTAAAAGAAAAGATTTTCAGGTTATGAAGATCCCAAAATTAGTATTCCAGCAAAGAGAATGACAATTCAAATGACTATCTAGCATTAGGGAACAGAGAAAAAGCTCCATTTACTGTAGAGATATTACGGGAAGAAGTATTAAAGAACAAAGAATGACCAACGGGGATTTAGCTCAGTGGTACCATGCCTGCTGGCAAGCACAAGGTCCTGAGTTCAATTCCCAGTACTGGGAAAGTAAAAAAAAAAAAGAAAAAAAAATCAACAAAAAAATACTCTGTAAATGTTAATGGTGGCCCTGTCAAAGAATTACTTCATTGGGCCAGGGATTTAGCTCAGTGGTTCTGGCGACTGCCTCGCAAGTGCAAGGTCCCGAGCTCGATGAGTTCGATCCCCAGTACTCAAAAAAAAAAGAATTACTTCATAATCCCAGACTACAGCAGCTGGGCATGGTGGAGTATGGCTGTAATCCCAGCACTCAGGAGGCTAAAGTAGAACTGCTTTAAGTTCAAGGCCAGCCTGGGGTACACAGTGAGTTCAAGGCCCGCCTTAACTACATAGTGAGACTGTCTCAAACCCCAACCCCCATTACTCCCCAAAATGTTAGAATGTAAATAACCAAGTCCAAAAAAACCTCCCCCAAAAGTCACAGAATTATGTATAACAGGTAGAGAAAAAACTAGTATAAAGAAGTACAAATTGAAACTAATTACGCTACCAAAGAGTTGAGCTGTCAGAGTATCTCTCATTGTCAACAAATATGTCCACATACATAATGTCCACAAACAACAGCACCTACTTAAATCTTAAAGCAGTAGCTTGTAGGTCGGTGAGGATTACAAGTTTGAGGCCAGTAGGGGCCACAGGGCAAATTCAAGGCCAAACTGGAGTACATAGTGAGACTTTGTCTCAAACAAAATAAAGCAACAAAAGAAAAAAAAAAAATCCCAAACAAAGAAACAAATAACCAGGAGTTTCTATTTTCACTGAGACATAATACACAAAGCAGTAAACCACCAGCTTCTTCCAGGCTCTGGTTAGAAATCTCAGTGGATCCCTTAACCTAGAATAAGGCAGTCTGTCCCTTGAATCAATAACTAACCCAATAGGGGCTGGACCCAGCCTCTCTCTCTCTCCATTCCCTGGGGGTTGTTCTTAGCTGCCTCACCCCAGCTAACAGCTCCAGTCCACCTATTCCTTTCCTCTACAGACTCCTGCTTTCAAATTCTGTTTCTCTCTGCTAAAACACACAAACAGGCACACACTCATTCTTACAACACTCTGGTTTTCTCCTTGTTTGAATCAGCCATACCTTCTAGGTTTTATCAAATCCCTTTTGTGTGCTGACATCACTAAAAAAAAGGTTTACATTTACTTTTGGGAACAAAGGGTTTTTTTCCAGATTATCAAAGTCTATTAGTTTATTTCAAGAAAATCTGAAAATTGAAGCAATTCATTGTTCTAAATTCTTACAATTAGATTCTTATACCTAACAGTTTAGTGTTTTCTCAGTTTTCCCCCGTGACTATATACTTCTCACATGGATGAGATCATACAATTCATATAAAACTTGTATACACTTCTGTGCATGGCTCTGCTCTCCTTTTTAAAAAATGGTACTAAGGACTTATCCCCAGGCCTCTCACATGCAGGACAAGCACTCTATACCGAGCTTCATTCCTAGATCTTTTCGTTTATTTTATTGTTTGAGACAGGCTCTTACAAAGCTGCCCAGGCTAGATTTAAATTTGCAATTCTTCCTTCAACCTCCCCGGTGGCTAGGATTACAGGCACGCACTGCACCATCTCATCCAAGAATCTATTCTTATTGAAAAGGACTCTTTTCTCTGCCAACTCTGTTGTTCAAATCTTTCTTATCTCTCAACTTCACTTCTTAATTTAGTACCAGTCACCTCTAGTCCCTCTATGCTCAATTCTACATTTGCTATCTCCAACTCTCTACTTCTCTTCCATTCCTTGGTTCATCAGTTTGGTTTCTGCTCCCCAATACTCTACTGAATTGCTCTGATGCCAGTAATAGTCCTTAACTGATAAACCCAAAGCAGATTTCTTCCTGCCTTTATCTTAACTAACTTCTCTGTAGAATATAGTATTCTATCCTAGGCTTTATCCTAGAATTATGCCAGACAATCAGAAAGCTGTGTGTACCCAAGGCTACATGGTCTTATCCCCTATAGAACTCCTTTCCCTAAGTTTTGTTTGGCATTATGCCTTTGGTTTATACTAAAGGATATATGGATAAAATTTATATGGAATCAATGCTTAGAAAAGCTTTCTTTCAACAAAATATTTTTTTTCCTTTTACTGTGAGACCTCTAAGAGGGACATGTTACCAAGTTTTTACTTGGCCACATCTTGATCAGTTTATGTCTAAAAACCTTGCAATAAATATCTAGTCCAATCTGTATTTTCTGGTTTTTAAAACATATTGATACCACTTAGTGTCTGTATTTTCAATACATTTCATCAAATTCTTTGTGGAAGATGGGTTATAAATAAACTTGAAACAACACTTTTTTTTTTTTTTGTACCGGGGATCGAACTCGGGTCCTTCTGCTTGTGAAGCAGGCGGCGGAACCAGAGCTAAATCCCCGGCCCAAAACACCATATATTTTATCCTTAATAAAAACTATAGAAAAACAATATACAGAAATATAAAACAATATATAGAAATATACCAACTCACAACACACAGATCAAAAGAAAAGAACCCGAACCAAAACTTCGCAGAGCTTAGTGAAGACTGTAAAACTCTTGCAGGAGACACAAAGACCTCACTAAATAGGGACAGTACTACCTATATTCATGGTTAGAAGTATCAAACATTATAAAGAAGCTAATCT
This sequence comes from Heterocephalus glaber, assembly GCF_053883595.1. NCBI lineage: Eukaryota > Metazoa > Chordata > Mammalia > Rodentia > Bathyergidae > Heterocephalus > Heterocephalus glaber. The sequence goes on from NW_028258137.1 coordinate 18,500,403, forward strand.
TTCCAACTTCATGTAACTTTTTTGGGGGGATGGGTTGAAACAGGGTCTCACTATGTAGCCCAGGCTGGCTTCAAACTCGCAGCGATCCTCCTGCCTCAGCCTCCCGAGTGCTGGGATTATAGGTGTGCACCACTATGCCCAGCTTCATGTAACTTTTTGGGGGGGGGGGTACCAGAGATAGAACTCGGGTCCTTGCACTTGCACAGCAGGCAGCAAAACAACTGAGCTAAATCCCCGGCCCCTATGTAACTTTTAAAGTTTGCAAAATAAACACGACATCAAGGGTAGCAATAAAATTTCTGTAAAATAATGTTGACCTATTTTCAAATATTAATATACAATTAAGCCAGAATAATAAATATGCTATGGTACTAGCATTTTCACAGGCAGTCAATTTAAACAGAAGAGAGAATATAGAAAAAAACCCTAGCATTTAATAAAAGGTTGTCATTTTAAATTAGTGGAGAAAAGAGGATTACTTTACAAATGATGCCTAGAAAAACTAGAAAATATTAAATGATCTTTAATCCATTTGGTTTACTAATATTCGGTTGTAGCATGACATAAAAAGGCATTAACAGGGCTGGGGATTTAGCTCAGTGGCACCACGCCTGCCTCACAAGTGCAAGGTCCTAAGTTCGATCCCCAGTACCAAAACAAACAAACAAAAAACCCCACAAGCCATAAAAAGGCATTAACAAACAACTGCAATCCCTGAAAAACACTCAAAAAGACATATAAGTGAATAGCTTCCTAAGAATGACAGAAGCCTGTGTTTTAGGAAGCATAGGCCGGGGATTTAGCTCAGCAGTTCTGCTGCCTGCCTGGCGAGCGCAAGGTCCTCAGTTCAATCCCCGGTACCAAAAAAAAAAAAAAAAAAAAAAAAAAGCATAGAAAATAGAAAAAACCAGAAGATATTTTACCCATCAAAGTAAAAAACTATTATATGTCAAAAAACATGTTGAACAAGGTTAAAAAGAAAATGGCTGACCAGGAGAAAAGTATGTGCAACATCTCTGACAATACATTACCATGTAAATTATAAAAATAACTGTAAAATTTATAAGAAATGGGCAAGAATGGTGGTACATATCTATAACTCCAGTATGGTAAGTCCTCAATTTACCAGTGAGTTTCATTTCAGGAAGACATTTATAAATTGAATTTGTTCATAATCATACAAAATAAGTCTTATATAGTACACCTGTGAAAGTTCACAGCTCCAATGTTCGGAAGTTGGGGACTTACTGTACTCAGGAAGCTGAGGCAAGAATATTGCCATGAGTTTGAGGCCAGCCTGGGCTATACAGCAAGACCCTGGAAAACAACCAAAACCAAAAAAGGATACTTTCTAATGTTGGTCATGGTGCAATAAAACCAGCACAGTCCTACTGAAGGTAACTAGTGATGTGAATCATGAATCAAGAACTTTAAAAATATTTAAATGGTAACCAAAAAAGTCAAATGGTAATCTGGTAATTTTTTTTTTTGGAGATCTAGTAATTTTACGTTTTACTTTTAGAACACCAAGATTGAGCCTGGCATAGTAATGTAAACCTGTAATCCCTGCTATTCAGGGGGCTGAGAGGCAGAAGGACTACAAATCTGAGGCCAGCCTGGTCAATTTCAGTGAGGCCTTGTTTCAATATGAAAAAAACAAACCAACAACAACAAAAATGAGCTGGGGATATAGCTCTGAGTGGGGTCCTGGGTTCAATCCCCAGGACCAAATCAAAACAAAATACCAAGATTAGCTAGGAATAGTGGATTATTTTATTTTATTTTTTGGTACTGGGGATCGAACTCAGGTCCTTGCGCTTGCGCAGCAGGCAGCGAAACCACTGAGCTAAATCCCCGGCCCAGAATAGTGGTTTATATCTATAGTCCCAAATTACTTTAGAGGCTGAAGCAAGAGGACTGCTTGAGCCTGGTTTTAAGACCAGGGAGGCTAAAGCAGAAGATGGTTTATGCCCAGGAATTTGAGGCCACCCTGGGCAACACAGTGAGTGAGACACTGCCTCTTAAAAACAAAGTAAACCCTTATAATGGTTGATGCTTATGGAATCAAGTTCAAACTCTCCAGTTTAGTTCCCAGTGTTCTGTACAGTACAGTCTGTCTCCATCCCTTCTACTCACTCAAACTTATTTTTGAATACTTCCTGCTGGCCATTCCGAAGTTGAGTCACCCCCTATATCAAAGTCTTCTCAACCACGATCTCAAGTTTTATTAACTATAGCATAGTGTTCTGTCTTCCTCTTTCCCACAACCAACTATTAATTGGCCTTTTACTTCTGTATCCTCAATAGTAATGGATACAAAACAGTGTTGGGTAAACAGAAGACATTCTATTAACCGCATCATTGTCATAGGAAACACATAAATGAAGCATAGGAAAAAGAGTAGGGAAAAACAAAACACTGTTTATATGCTAAGTGAAATGTTAACTATATAAACTTTAAAAAAACTATATAAACTTATTTCTTCTTTTTCTTTTCTTGGTACCGGAGATCGAACTCAGGACCTTGCACTTGTGAAGCAGGTGGCAGAACCACTGAGCTAAAATCTCCGGCCCTAAACTTATTTCTTATTTCTGTTATTTATTCATGGGGGAGGGAGAAGGTCTGCCTATGTTATTCAGACTGGCCTTGAATTCACTATGTAGCCCAGGCTGGCCTCGAACTTGTAATCCTCTTGCCTTGGCCTACCCAATGCCAGATTAAAGAACAGTCAGCACTGCTTCCATTCTTTCCTTTGCAGTACTGGAGACTGAATCTGGGATGCATACAAGGTAAACCAAGCACTCTACCACTTAGTCACATCCCCATCCCTTTTAATTGTTTTGATACAGGGTCTTGCTAAATTGTCCAGGCTGTCAATCCTCCTAAGACTTCCAGATAAATGGGATTTCAGGCATGTGCCACCATGTCCAGCATGTATCATTTCTTGAAAAGAGAAAAATACAAGTCTTAACAATACAACTGCAGATCAGATTTTAAAAACCCACCACGTAAAATAAATGCTAATTATGGATATACAACCTTTCAATACAGCAAAGTTTAGTAATGTATCATCTATGATTACATGACTACATAGCAAATGTGTCAGACAATTCCCAGAGGAAAACAACCAAAATAACCTTTGCAGAGTTTAGACATTTGGGGTAATTGGTTATTATAAAATATTCACATACTCAGAACAATCCATTTGTTACTGGTAATATGACAGTAAGAAGAACAATTTCCAGGAGTCTGTTTTATAAATGAAGCCACCACAACTTTTTGTTCAATATACTACTGTCTCTTACAAGGGACAAATGATTGCCTAAATCTCCAACTTATTTCTTAAAGGTGATATGAAAGACTGTTTACACTATACTGGCAAGTTACAGTAGTTCTCAGTCTAACATGAAGGTCACCTGACAACCTGCCTTACAAAGGTCAATTCAAATCAGACATCATCAGAAGGCAGAGAACACAGGAGATACCTTGTGGCATACTCTTTTCTGTATATTCAAATTAGAAGAATGTTGACTGAAAAGCCTAGTCTGATACTCTTACATTAAGTGCCATGTGACAAGAGGAAGAAAAAAGAAATAAAAAATAAGTCATCTGTTTTTTCTTGGGAACAAAAGGAAAAAATAAATGATTTTTACCAGATATGGGACACTAAAACAAAAATTATTTACACCTTTACAGAAGAACCATTTTTCTCTACTATTCCCGAAAATACACACATCATCATCTTATCAGAGTTAGAGATACAACAAAGCAAATATTACAACATTAATAACTATGAACTAGTATCAAGAAAGAGACTACAGTAAGGAATGAGGAGGGAGCAAGAGGTGGTGATGCACACCTGTTATACTAGCACTCTGGGGCTGAGGCAGGAGGATCCCAAGTTCAGTCCCAGCCTGAGCAACCTAGTGTGACCCTGTCTGAAAATAAAAAATATAGAAAAGGCTGAGGATGTAACTCAGTGTGAAGGCCCTCAGTTCACTTTCCAGTACTGGGGGACAGTCGTGGTGGTGGTGGTTTGGGGTCAGGGTAAGTGCAGAAAATTACTCAGGCCAAGAAACAGAAAAATACAAGTGACCATTTCTTTCATGGTGACTGGGAAAGGAGCATCCTTTATGTGAAGCTGCACCAATCTAATCAGTCACAGGCACACCTCTCGCTTCTCCTTTCTGTCATTAACTTACACTAAATGGTACAGTTAAAGTGAAATAAGAATCCTAATGGGCATTAAAAACACCTATTAAGGAGTATTTTTTGTTTTTGTTTTTGAGACAGGGCTTTGCTGTGTAGACCAGGCTGGCCTGAAACTCTTGAATCCTCCTGCCTCAGTCTCCCAAGTGCAAGAATTATAGGCGTGTGCCACCATGCCAGGGTGTTATTTAAGGAGTTCTGAATCTAAAATTACATGCTAACAAAATATTTGCAGTACCAACAGTGAAACCAGCACAGAAGGAGGTGAAACAGCTCTTTTGCTACAAATAATAAATGCTAGCTCAGAATGTAGGCTCATGCCTGTGATTCCAGCACTCTGGGAGGCTGAGGCAGGTGGATCACAAGTTTGAGCCCAGCCCGGGAAACTTAGTGAGACCTTGTCTCAAAGTAAAAAAGGGCTGAAGATGTAGCTCAGTGTAAAGGTACTGGGTTTCAATCCAGTACCTCCAAAACAAGCTAAAAATTATGCTTTAATCAAAAAGTGCCTGATGCCAGGTATAGAGATGAATTTCCCTTTACGGGGAAGAAAAAGTCCTAACACCTCTCTTTCAAGTAAATGGGAAAGTGGTTACTTTTCTTTTGTTACTGATACAAAATACCCAACACCCACAGTTAAAGGAGGACAGCTCACAGTTTGTAGAGGTTTCAGTTCATAATTGGCTGACTCCAAGGCAGGGTGGCATGGCAGATCGGCATCACAGAGGAGAAAGTTCATGGCAGGCAGAAGGCAGCAAAGCAGTGAAGTAGCAAACAGCAAACAAGCACCAACATTTCTGTCCCTTATATCCTATCCAGGCTACCCAACCTTAGGGCGGATAGACTCACACACAGAGTGGGATAGCCTTAATCCTCGAATCACACCATGAATCAATCCCAGCATCACATCCTTGATCCCAAGGCTGGGGATCTCTAGCTCAGCAGTTCCACCACCTGCCTTGAAAGCGCAAGGTCTGGAGTTCGATCCCCAGTACCAAAAAAAAAAAAAAAAAGTCTCTTCACATCCTTGATCCCAGCATCACATACACTAGATCCAGCCACCTCTGAAAAGCTGGGCCCCCTATGACTCATGAGTCTTTGTGGGGACATCTAGACACAAGCTGTAACAGTGGGATATAAGGTTGTTCTGTACCAGCAAAGGAGCAGAGAAAGTAAAGGCACTAGAGACAGCTTCCAACTAGTACTGTAGCATTGTTCATTCCCACTGAGCTAAATGCCCCGCTGACATGCTTTGTTTTGTTTTGATTCTTTTTTTTTTTTTTTTTTGGTACCGGGGAATCAAACTCAGGACCTTGCGCTTGCAAGGCAGGTGTGGCGCCACTGAGCTAAATCTCCAGCCCTATTTTTTTTTTTTTTTTTTTTTTTTGAGGCAGGGTCTTACTGTGTAGCCCAGGCTGGCCTCAAACTCAAATCGATCTTCCTGCCTCAGTGCCAACTGCTGGGATTACAGGCATGCACCACCATGCCTGACCCCAGATAAGCTTTAAATTCCACACAGGGCCAAGTTCAGAGAGATCCTTGTCTGGCAGAAAGATGACCAGAACAACAAAAGCAGCTATACAGGTGCTGTGCCTGCAGCTCAGAGGTGCCACACCTGCCTGGCAATTGCAAGGTCGAGTTCAATTCCCAATACTGAAGAGGGACTGATTGCTATAACTGTGGTTATCATACTTTCCAACATACTGCCACAGTGGGTAGTGTAAGAGTGAAGGAGGGTTCAAGGAAAGGAACTGCTAAAGCTAGATCTTTTTCTTTTTCTTCAGTATATGGGAGTGAGCCCAGGGCCTTCATTCAGAGATATATCCCCAGCCCTTTACTTGTTTTGAGACAGGGTCTCCCCTAAGTCACTTATTTGTTTTTGTTCATTTTGCTTTTTGGTAACGGGGATCAAACTCAGAACCTTGCACTTGTGAGGCAGGTGGCAGCACCACTGAGCTAAATCCCTAGCCCCCTAAGTTGCTTATTTGCACAAGCTGGCCTTGAGCTTGTGAACCTCTTCCCTGTCTCACAGTGTGCTGGGATCATAGGCATGTGACATTACACCTGGCTAAGCTGGATCTTAAAGGATGAGATGCTCTTTGCCAGGTAAACCACTAGAGAGAAACACTCTAGCAGAAGGAAAAGTATGTGACAAAAAATATTTATGTATGGAACTAGATAAATTTTGTGCAGAAGAAATTCAGTGTAACCAAGTGTAACTATATTAAACCATCGCAAATTTATTACTGTGATCTGGTCCATATTTTATCCCCTCATTAAGGATAGCCCACTTATTTCATTTATTGAACATTTAAACCTAAAACAGAAGAAAAAAGTTCTTTGGAAGTTGACACTAGCGCCATAGTAACAATTGGGAGGCTGGCGCCCAAACAAAAAGACACTTGCTGTCATAGAGCAACCTAACACCTCATTTTTCCTTCTTCTCCCATGGCTGAGTATGTCGGAAACCACCAGATCCCTTGTTACCCTACTCTAGACCCATACCCCTGGAAGCAGATCAGAGTCATGCTATCTCTGGAACAGACCTGCAGTTTTTCATTACTTGGGAAATAAAGTCCCACTGAGGATCTATGGCAAGTCTATCACCTTGAATAATGTGCTACACAAAAGGAATAAATTACACACACAGTAGGAATTATACAACATCTAACAGGTACTTCTGTGAATTTCTTTTCTTCTCTTTTTTGGAGACAAGGTCTTTCTATGTAGTTCAGGCTAGCCTTGAACTCCCTATGTAGCCCAGGCTGTCCTCAAATTCAAATCAATCCTGCCTCAGCCTCCTGAGTGCTAGATTACAGATATGCATCATCACACCCAGTTACTTCTGTGGATTTCTAAGCAGATATTCCATGAGTAGTGGTCTCCAAACCTCGTTTGTCTGAGATTCACCTGAACTTTTAAAAATATAGCTCTCAGCTGGGCATGGCGGCACACACCTATAATCCCAGAACTTGGGAGGCTTAGGCAGGAGGATCACTGCAAGTTCCAGGCCAGCCTGGACTATCTAGTCTAAACACACACACACACACACACACACACACACACACACACACACACACAGAGATATGTATATATACATATATATATAAAAATTCAGAAGGTCGGGGATGGAGTAGATCTAAATTCAAAAGGCTTACAAGGGATTTTTTTTTTTTTGGTACTGGGGATCGAACTCAGCACCTTGTGCTTATGAGGCAGGCGGCGGAACCACTGAGCTAAATCCCCAGCCTTACAAGTGATTCTTATTGGAATGTGTTGCCCATGGTCTGGAAGTGACTAACCCAAGATTTAATAGTTCCTTACTCTAAATACTGTACAGGTCAGGTCTATGTACTGTAGTTTCTTTCTTTCTTTTTTTTTTTTTTTTTTGGTTGGTGCCAGGAATCAAACTTCGAACTTGCCAGGCAGGTACTGTACCACTGAGCTACATCTCCGGCCCAGTACTGTAGTTTTCTAATGCAAATTTTTTTCTTCATTCTTTAGACAAAGTCTAAACCAAAGCCTATCTCAAAAAACCAATTATGATTCCCATATAAACAATAATAGAAGTATGACTCAACAAGTCATGAAGTTTCACTTCTAGCCTTGATTACCACCTATATTAAATGATCTCTTTAGGCGGTAAGGACAAGGTCAAAGTATGAAAGGAGGGAAGAAAAAAGGGGGAGGGGAGTGGTGGTGGACACAGATGACAGGTAAAAACCACTCATGGTTTTGCAGTGCAGCTTTCAGTGACCATGAAGCCACTATTACCCTATTGAGTCTATAACCCAGATACTCTCAAAGACTACTTAGGAGACCTAAGACCACTTTTATTTGTTAAGCAGGTCTCCTATGAAGTCAGTATTAAATCAGAAACAGTGCACACCTGTATCAAATAGCATAATGGTAGTATCAGCAATATAATGTCTTTGACAAGGATAAAGATTACCAAATGAAAACATATTTTCAGCAAGTAAACAATGTAGTTGCATAGAATATGGCTAATAGCTATGTTACTCAATAGAAAAAATTGAAAAACAAGAGATACATGGGGTAAGACACAACCATAAGTTGAAATTTAAACAACAACGACAACGAACATCCAAAATGTTACTTTGAACTAGCATTATTATTTGATTTGAACTAAAACAAACAGTTTGTCAACTTGGTTACTTTGTAGAAATATGGAAACAAATTAGAAAAGGAAATATAGGCAATAACTTAGCCAAGATACTGAGAGGAGGTATGTTTATAAATATCCGGACAAGACAAAGACAGAAAGAAGCAAAGACCTTGTTTGATAAGAGGACAGAAAGAAAAATTCAAACAGGAACTAAAATCACTACTGTTTTATAGTGATAACATGTACTTAAAAGTTTTTGAGAACAGAAAGTTATAATAATGAGAGAAGAAAAAAAAAAAGAAATACTTTAAAAAGCCAGGCATGATGGCACATGCTTATAATTCTAGCTACTTACTCAGGAACCTGAGGCAGGAGGATTTCAGGTTCGAGGCCAGCCTGGGCAACTTAGGGAAACCCTGTCAATAAAAATGGGTGGGGATGTAACTCAGTGCTCCCTGGGTTCAACTCCCAATACCACCAAAAACCAATAAAAAATAAAAAATTCAAGCAACCAAAAACCACTGACAACAACTGGAATAGCCTCTATTATAGAATAGTTTTTTCATACTTCTATGAATGAAAAATGTGATTTTTTTTTTTTGGTACTGGGGATCGAACTCAGGACCTAAATCCCTGGCCCTGAAAAATGTGAATTTTATACAGTAAGTCCCTGACTTAAGAACATTTGTGTTGCAAACTTTCACACATGTACTGTATAAGACTCACTCTGAAAAAAGAAAAAGATTCAATTTGTTGGCTTACGAATGAATCTGACTTAATGAACAATTCTCCCGGAATGGAACCTGGTCATAAGTTGGGGACTCACTGTACCTTATAGTACTTACTCTTTTTTTTGGTACTGGGGATCAAACTCAGGACCTTGCACTTGCAAGGCAGGCATGGTGCCATTGAGTTAAATCTGGGGCCCTTATAGTACTTCCTTTTAACATGACAGTGACTGTGATATGCCAAAGATTTGTTATAGCAGAGTTTATTTAAACAAATAAAACATAGTGGTTGAAATAATTCAGAACATTCAGTGGTCCAACTACACTAAAAGCAGAGGTGTTAACCAACACCCCTCTCCCAAGATAATCTGTTCTTACTTTATTTTATTTATTTTTGGTTATTTAAGAGAATCTCATTATATAGCCCAGGCTGCCCTTGAACCCCCAAAAACAACATCAGGAATGGTGGCACATCCCTTTAATGCTAGCATTCTGGGAGGCTCAATCTAGGAGGACTGTAAATTCAAGCCCAGTTAGGGCAATTTAGCAAGGCCCTGTCTCAAAATTTTAAAAAGGCTGGTATAAAACCAAAAAAAAAAAAAGCAGCAGCTATGGAAACAAATGCAGCAAGAAATGCAATGAAATCTAGGAACTACTGAAAGCCAGTCTGAGAAAAAATAAAAAAGGTACTTCTCCAAAATCGGGAATTAACCACTATATGCCCTTTCTCCCTACCCTAACCACAGAGCATCAAGATACCTACTTATTAAATTTTTTTCTTCAAAACCCCTCAGTAACCTAGGACATTTTAGGACTTTACATCCTTCCTTATTCAGAAAGCTAATGTGGGGCCAGGGATTTAGCTCAGTGGTTCTGCCACCTTCCTCGCAAGCAGAAGGACCCGAGTGCGATCCCTGGTACCAAAAGTAAAAAAGAAAAAAAAGAAAAAAAGAAAGAAAGCTAATGTGTATCTACTTCTTCCGAAATAAGAAAGGAATTTAATTTCTATATGAAAAATGTGAATTTATTTATTTTATTGGTGTGTGTGTGGTACATACTGTTTATAATTCCTTGTGGAAAGTTGGTACATGTACATAAGTGCAGAGTATAACTGTGTACTTGATCAGATAATCTACTTAGCCATTAGGTGAGATGTATGGCTATCTAGAAGTCACTAATCCAGCACACATCTACTACTGAGAACAGTCAGTAGAAGATCAAATGTTTCTGAGAAGATAAAACTGTCAACTCTAAAGCTATACACTCAAATTTACAATTAATTTGGATTTTAAAGTAAAATTTTTTTTGGTACTGGAGACTGAAACCAGGGCCTTCACACTGAGCTATATCCCCAGCCTTTTTTATTTTGAGAGAGTCCCACTAACTCACTAAATTATGCAGGCTGGGGTTGACTTTGTAATCTTCCTGCCTTAGCCTCCCAGGCTGCTAGGATTACAGGAATGGCCCACAATACCCAGGAATTTATTCTCATTTTAGAAATAATATGAATGAGGAAGGTAGGAATGAAGTATTAGAGCCAATAAGGGCCAACAATCATGGGCTTCTGTTCCCAAAGCAACAAAGTAGAAAATAGGTTAGGGGGGCCAGGATTTAGCTCAGTGGCACTGCACCTGCCTCATAAGCACAAGGTTCTGAGTTTGAGCCCTAGTACAAAAAAAAAAGGAATGTGTGTGTGTATATACACACCTATACTCGTATGTGTATGCCACTAATACCCAACCATAGTGTTTCTAGTGATCTGAATGTCAAGATATCCAACAGGAAAAGTTCCCATAGCATATGACATAAAAAGGCTTCAAGGGAAAATTTAGAATAGCACTCCAATTTAGTTTAAAAAATGAGCTGGGAGTGGTGGTGCATACCTAAATCCCAGCACTCTGGGAGGCTGAAGGAGAAGGAACACAAGGTTGAGACCAGCCTGGGCAATTTAGCAATAGTCTCAAAATATACAAAGGCTGAGGAGGCAGCTTAGTGTGAAGCCCTAGGTTCAGTCTGAGGCCCTAGGTTTAACTGATACACAATAGTCAACACAATGAACTTAACAGTGTTTCTTTTGGGGAAAGAAAGTAAAAGGTTTTCTAGGTTCTAGTATAAGTCTCCAATTATTATATTCTCCCAAAGAATGAACTTAAACACTGCTTAGTGATATTTAAGAGCTTAAAATCAAGCTGGGGATTTAGCTCAGTGGTGCCACACCTGCTTGGCAAGTGCAAGGTCCTGAGTTTGATCCCCAATACTGGAAAAAAAAAGAAAATAAGATCAAGTTTAAGTGAGGAAAACGCATTGTTCTATAACCTCAATTCCCTTTCACATTTGGCTACCCTTCTCTCCTGCAAATGTGCCAGCAAGGCTCTCAATTCCATTCAAGAAGTCTAAATTGGGTGTAGTTGAACATACATATATAATCCTAGCACTATAGGAGGCTGAGGTAGGAGGATCTCAAGTTTGAATCCAGCCTGGGCCACTTAGATTGTTTCAAAATAAAAAAAAAAGGGCTGGGGAGGTCGCTCAGTGGGAAGGCCCTGAGTTCAAGTCCCAGTACCAAAAAAAGAGAAAAGAATTAAGTCTAGACATTGAGTAAAACTAGGCAACAACTCCTTTTATTATTCCTTCAGTGCTACTTATGCTGTACTGAATTTCTTTTTCCCTTAAGAATTATACAATGCTGGGCATGGTGGTGCACACCTGTAATCCCAGCACTCAGGAGGCTGAGACAGGAGGATCACTGCAAATTTGAGGCCAGGCTCAGCTACATAGTTTGTTCAAGGACAGCCTGAACTGTATAGCAAGACCCTGTCTCAAAAAACAAAACAAAAAACAGAAAAGAAAAAAGGATTATACAATATAGGGACTAGAAGAAAACTTAATAAGCAAGAATATAAACCTACCTGTAGGCTTTATGCCTGAGTTATATAATAACTCCATAACGCCATGAATTATATAATAAAAACCACATTATTACTTCACAGCTATGTCATTCCTTACATACTGTCTGATAGTCTGCTATGTGTAGTATGTCTCAAAAATCTTCCCATTTCAGTGTCTTCTATACATAATACAATGACTACATGACATTTTACTGTATGGATGAATATATTATAATTTAACCAGTCCTCAACTGTTGAATACTGTTACTGCCAAATTTTAATTTTTGGTAACGGCTTTATTTATTTTAAGATAAAAAAACAAGGGGCTGGGGATTTAGCTCAGCTGTTTCGCCACCTGCTGCGCAAGAGCAAGGACCCAAGTTCGATCCCTGGTACAAAAAGAAAAACAAAACCTTTATCTGAATTACAAAATAACAATGTACAATCCATACAAAATAAGAAAAAGTCACCCCAAACCTAATAACACTCAAACCACTAGTTATTTGTTGTTTAGGGGTTTTTTTGGTGTTGGGATTAAACCCAAGACCTTGCACATACTAGGCAAGTATTCTACCAGAGTCAGACCCCAAACTCATTATTTAAAAAAAAAAACAAACCATTCTCAAAAACATTTTGCTGGTTAATAGTTTTCCAATCTATTTTTTTCTTTTTTTTTTTTTTTACTTTTTTTGTTTGTTATTTTCCTTTTTTTTTTTTTTTAGTACCAGAGATCAAACTCGGGTCCTTCCACTTGCGAGCCAGGTGGCGGAACCACTGAGCTAAATCCCCGGCCCCTTGCTTTGTTTTTTTTGAGACAGGGTTTTGCTATGGACCCCAGGCTGGCCTAGAACTCACTATAGAGTCCAGGCTGGTCTCATGATCCTCCTGTATTCACCTCCTAAGTGCTGGCATTCTAGGCATTAGCCACCATGCCCAGCTCTGATCATCTTTTACAGTTACAAACATATATATCCCTCCCTATACACCATCTAACAATATTTCATTTAACTGCCATAAGCCCATTACAAAATAGATATTTTAGTTATGAGGAAAGAGATGCCTGGAGTCACCTCTTATGACATATAGCTTATATAGCTATCAAGTTACAAGTCCAGGGCTTTATAGTCTTAAAATAAAATCTTATGTTTCTTTTGTATTTCCTGTTAAACCTAAATCAGCATCTCTTCCCCAGAAAGCCTTTCCTAACATCTGTGACCAAATCCTGTAAATGACTACAGTTCCCTGCATTTTTTTTTTTTTTGAGACAGGGTCTCACCATGCAGTTCTGGCTGGCCTTGAACTCATGGTGTAGCCCAAGCTGGCCTCAAACTCACAGCAATCCTCCTGCCTCAAGCCTCCAGAGTGCTGGGATTATAGGCATGCTCCACCCCCGCAACCCCCCTTGGTTCCCTGCATGTTGAACACACTATTTTTCTTTTTGAGACAGGTCTCACTATATAGTTCAGGTTCGCCTTGAACTCACTATGTAGCCCTGGGTTACCTCAAACTTGCTGGGATTACAAGCATGTGCTACCATCCAAGGCTTTTGAATAAACTTTTATCATTAGCAGCAATATTTATTCGGATTTCTTACCTCATATTCTACCTAAGACCTCAGAAGGAAGACCTTTTCCTTATTCATCTTTGAATTTCCCTGCACCTAGTGCACTGCCTAGTACAAAGTAGAAAAGTAAGTGTTCAAAGTATGAAATAAATTTATTACAGTAGTTCATCCACAATAGCACATCTACACTGATCCAAATCATAACATTTCCGAAAATGTCAAATTTCAGTAAGTTTAGAATCAATTAGGTTCAAATATAAAACCTGCACTAAAAAGAACAAACATGAATATAGAAAATGTAATTGTTGTGTCACTTACATGAAGAACAATACATTAAAAAGAATTATTTTAGAACTCACAGGTCCATAGTGTAGATTTCAATCATTTTCTGACAACTCAACAAACTGAATAGAAGGAGGGACTTAACAAAATCAGTAAATTGTTAAAATCAGTAAATTGTATAAATTGTTATTTATGCTTGAGTTACTGTGATATGTTTCCAAAATTCTTTTTTTATAGTTTGCGTTATAGTTTGTGGTCTGTTTTGTTTTGAGACAGGGTCTCACTATGTTGTTCAGGCTGGCCTTGACTTACCATGTAGCCCAGGACAGCCTTGAACTCCGGGAGATCTTCCTGCCCCAGCCTCCTACATGTTGAGATTACAGGTATGTCCCACCATGTCTGGCTAGAGTTTGCTTTACAGTTTTACACATGATTGTGTTGTTTCCTCTTCTGTTTTAAATTATAATCCTTCTATCATTGAAATGGTTTTGATAATACTTCTGATTTGGTCCACCCATCTAAAATTGCCTACTGGGACCAGGGATTTAGCTCAGTGGTTCTGGCACCTGCTGTGCAAGTGCAAGGTCCCGAGTTCAATCCCCGGTACCAATAAATAAATAGATAAAATAAAATAAAATAAAATTGCCTACCAATCATCTTGTGCATCTCAGATATGTGTAGAGTCATACATGCATTCAAGCAAGAACCACTTATATTCCACAGAAGAGTACTACAAGGACAAAGTCAGCAGTTGTCCAATAAAAAGCATTGCTTCTCCATGTACCAGGCCCTGAATTTAAACCCAAGCATGAGAACGGGAGACAAGACATCTAACAAACAAAAAACAAAATACTGTTCCCCAAATGTTTCCACTGTGGCACTTAGGCAAAGAATACTTCCCACAGCAAGCACTCATGCCTTATTTTGCTAAAGACTTGTGTTATAACAGTCACATACTTTGCATTCTGCTCCAAAATATGTACATTTATTTAAATGTAGTATTATTTGTAATTACTTACCAATTAAATTACTTAACTCATTGCCCCCCTAATTAGTATAACTGGAGCTCTAAAAAGATATGTCATGTGTATTTATTTTGTGTCAAGTACCCAAAATCATACCACTTTGTACCCTGAGGGCATTTATATTCCAATTTGAGAAATATGGATCTAAATAATTAAGCTAGCCTTAATACTTAACAAAGATCAACATCTTCCTATAATCCCATTCCCCAAACTCTTAAAGCTAGGTTACACAACAGTTCTCTGAATCAGTATTGTTTCTCTTTTCAGCAGCTTTTTGTAAATGTGCACTCTGTGTCAACATTCCTAAAGAACCTGTGGGGCACAAATTCTTTTTGGAGCCACAGAACACTACCATACAGACTTTGTTCTTCCCATCCACCAAGATACCAAGTTACCATTTCGAAAACAGAAGCTTTCATTCCCATTCCTTCCTCCTATTTGCTCCAGGCATTAACTTTTTTTTTTTTTGGTACCAGGGATGCACTTGGGTCCTTATGCTTACAGGGCAGGCAGCAGAATCACTGAGCTAAATCCCCGGCCCTTAGGCATTAACTTTTAGGGAAAATTCTAGTAGTACTAAGATGATTCATTCACATAAGCTTATCTAATTTTAACACCTGGAATTTCTACCTCTACATTCCTTTTTGCCATTATACAAGGGCAATTAAATTATTTTCATGTTTTTCTAGAAGTAAAAAGATGTGCTTGGTATCCTGAAAGGTAATCTTCATATCCATATTTATTTATTGTTGTTTAAAGATAGGAAAGTATACCAGACCCCAAGATTTATGAAAGGCTTGTTCCAAGCTCCCTATGATACTCATTGTATTTTAGAGCAGAAATTACAGATCATTGGCATTGACCATCTCTCTCTGATACAAACATGGGCCATCAATTAGGCTAACTAAATTCATTAAGACAAATTTTATTGATGACACTAGCTTTCCCAAGAAGAGGCTACCATAAGGCCAGGGATTTAGCTCAGTGGTGCCGCACCTGCCTTGAAAGTGCAAAGTCCTGAGTTTGATCCCAGATAACCCAAAAAAACGGGGAGAGGGGATACCATCTGTTCCTTATCAAATTTACATATTGCTAAAGGCCGTGAACAGGTCATTTTCCAATAATCAAAATATATGTTCCAAAAATTTCTGCAGAAAAACAGCCATGATTTCCTAGGGCAGTGGTGATGAACCTATGGCATGCAAGCCACAACAGGCTATTTGTTACCATTGAAAGATCTAAAAGGTTTGCCACCACTGTCCTACGGTTTTCCTATGTACATGCCCAGAATGGTACTTAATCCTTTATATGCATTCTAAACCCTAAGAAGAGCCTTGGAAACTGGTGTTATTTTCTCTCAAATGAGGACTGTAGGAGTATATAGGTTAAGTAATTTGCCCAGGGTCACCAAGCTAACATATGGCAATGCAATTTCAAACCCAAGACTCTCATAATAAAACCTGTATGCTCCCAAATGTTCCATGTCCTATACTTCTATATCCCAAAATCATCTAGCAAATCCTCCAGCCACAGGATGGCTACACTACTTCCATTTTTAAGAGCAAGACATAGAAATAACATTTACCTCTCCGTGGCTGCAAAGTCAGTTTGAGGAGGGAAAACAAAACTTTGCTCTCAAGCTCTCTGTCAGCAATGTGTCCACTAGCGCAACTTGTTCTTTGGCTCTGGGTCCGAAGTCATTCTAAAAGAGACACAGAAATCATTTTATGAAATACTAAAGTCATACAAATGCATATATAACATGAATATGTGACATCACTAATCACACTCTTCCATTAAGTACCTATCAAGGCTAAAAATCCATGACTGTCAAAAGAACACTCCATTATAATCTACGGCACATATATTTGAACAATCAATAAATTAAAACTTTTTTTTTGCAGTACTAGGAGTCAAACCCAGGGACTTTAACATGATAGGCAAAAGCTTTATCACTGACCTATAACCCCAGCCCTTTTTACTTTTTTTTCCTTTTTTGAGATAGAGTCTCCCTTTGTAATCCAGGCTGGCCATGAACTCTCAATCCAGAGATCCTCCTGCCACACTTGGCCCCAAAAATTGTTAACTGGGTGTGGTGGTGCACACTTGTAATCCCAGCACTCAGAAGGCTAAGGAAGGAGGACCCTACGAGTTCAAGGCCAGTCTGGGGTAAACAGTTTAAAACCAGCCTGAAATACATAGCCAGACCCCTCAACTCAACTCAAAAGAAAAAAAAAAAAGAAATTCTTATAGCTGCAGTGATAGTCTTTTAACAGTTTATTTTTTTAAATCTTCAGTAAACAGTGGTCTTAGTGATAAAGTTAGTTTACAAGACTGCTTTTCAGTTTAACAAGATAACTACAGGGAAGAAGCTTTTACTGACCTCTGAAAATCCTAGAAATACAGCAATGAATTTTTTTTTTTTGTCAAATAATGAAATCCTTCCTTAGCTGATATTATTCCTCCCTAAATTACCAAATGAACTAATCAAGCGTTAAGCAATGGTAGAGTAGAACTACCCTAGTAGAAAAAATAAAATCCCATGTAATACAAGAATTTCCAAAGAACTGGCATAAGAAGTACAACTAAAAGGATATCTATCTCACACTTAGCCCACAAAACTAAGCTGAAGAGAAGTTTGGCCCTGGGAGTAATTTCTAACAAGTAGATTAATGCATTTACTCCAAGATACACTTTGGTATTACAGCCCTTATATTATCACAAGCATGATTCAAAAGAACAGAATTTTGGGCCGGGGATTTAGCTCAGTGGTTCCGACACCTGCCTCTCAAGCGCAAGGTCCCAAGTTCGATCCCTGGTACCAAAAAAAAAAAAAAGAACAGAATTTTAAACACCTACAAATTCTAAGAGTGATCTAAAGTGAGTAACAAGTTTCAAAAAAAAAACCAGGTCACTGGCATTGGGATATATGTATGTCAGCAGCAATCTATACTTTATGAAATGCCACATATCTACACTCAAATACTGAATCACTGAGAAAATACACACAGATGACAAGGCAGATAAGATAGGGAGTAGAAAAGTTTGAAGGTGTTCTAAAAAACAAATGTGGTATCATCAACTCTATATATCCAACTGAGAAGTAAGGCCTTCAAAGTTATATATTATTTTTTCTAAACCTATATTCTTTTCAAAGTGTTTTGTTGTTTGTAGTACTGGAGATCAAATCCAGGGCCTTTACATGGAACTACAACCCCAGTCACCCAACCTTTTTTGAGACAGGGTCTCTCTTGCTGAACTGCCAAAAAAAAGCTGGGTTTGAATTTGCAATAGAGTGCTAGGATTACAGGCATGAATCACCACACCTTACCCCAAATTTTAAATTATAACAAATTGTAGTTGTTTGAAAAAAAGATCTAGCTGGATGTGGTAGCACACGCCTGTAATCCCAGCACTCAGGAGGCTGAGGCAGAAGGATAGACACAAGTTTGAGGCCAGCCTAGGCTACATAGTGAGATCCTATCTCAAAAACTAAACCAAGGAGGGGGACCCCAAACCAAGGGCTGCGGATCTAGCTCAGTAGTGCTGCCACCTGCCTCGTAAGTGCAAGGTCTGGAGTTTGATCCCTGGTACCAAAAAAAAGTAATGAAGAAGGATCTAATTTTTGTTGTCGTTTATTGAGAGAAGGTCTACTACACAGTTCAGGCTGCCTTGAACTTCCTATGTAGCCCAGACTGTCCTCAAACTCATGGGGACCCTCCAGGCTCTTCTTCTAGAATGCTGGGATTATAGGTGTATGCCAACACATCCAGCTCAGAGGGATCTAATTTTGAGGGCTGTTTTCATGACAGGGTCTCACTACATAGCCCAGGATGGCCCTGAACTTGCAATCCTCCTGCCTCAGCCTCAGAGGCTAGGATTATAGGCAAGTACCACAATGCATGGCATAAAGGATTTAATTTTCTGCAAAACAGCCTCAAAGTCATCTGGAGCCAAGTCAAGCAAATAAGGTAGACAGATGATCTAGCTATGCTTCTGATTTTAAAAATGAGATGGAACTTATAGGGCTGGGGATTTAGCTCAGTGGTTTCACCGCCTGCTGCCCAAGCGCAAGGACCTGAGTTTGATCCCCAGTACCAAAAAAAAAAAAAAAAAAAGAGATGGAACTTATAAAATAGATGATGTGGAGCAACCATATGCCAGCAGCATCTTTCAAACAGTCTCCAGGGGTGACATTCTGGGAGAAGAACCACTGTACAGCCTGGTATAGTGGTGAATGTCTGTAATCTCAGCATTTAAGAGGCTGAGGCAGGAGGACTGCTGCAAGTTTGAGGACAGCCTGGGATACATAGTGAGTTCAAGGCCAGCCTGAATTAGAGCAAGACCCTGTCTCAAAAAACCTAAAAAACAAAAACAAAAAACCACGGTGCAAAGTTCTGCCATAAGACTTTTCCCTAGGGCCTTATCCACAGCTGGCCTCTGCCAAGGAACTCCACAAGCTACTCAGAGAAGCCTCAGGTGGGTGCCCTCATTTCTCAATATCCTTTAACGACAAAAATCCTAAAGCTCTGAAAATTTGAGGGCATCTTTTTTTCCTTTTTTAATACATCTTAAGGATAATTTGCATTATGTAAATTTTCTTATGTAGATTGAATGGGTTAAGGATAACTTTTATAACTATTCTTAAATAAGCAGCATTATGTAGGCAAACATTCCCCCACCCCCAGTACTGGGGATCAAACTTAGGACCTTGTGCTTCAGAGGCAGGCATGGGATAGGCAAACATTCTTACAATCTTCTTCATACTTTTTTTTTTTTGGTACCAGGGATCGAACTTGGGACCTTGCGCTTTTGAGGCAGGCAGCAGAACCACTGAGTTAAATCCCCGGCCTTCTTCTTCATACTTTTAAGTAAGTAACTTTTAGTAAGTTACCTTATCATTTCATTCTCAATTTATTTTCCCTATACTCCAATAAAAACAAAGTATGATCCCTGGCATCCAAGAATATCAAAGGAAAACAAAAAATCAAAGGACAGTGGGGACAAAGTTTTTACTATTAAAACAAGCATAAATGAGCCAGGCATGAGGCTATGTGCTGTAATTCCAGCACCCTTAGAGGGTAAGGCAGGAGGATGGTAAGCCTGAGCCTAGCCTGGGCAAATTGAAAATAAAGGGTTGTGGATGCAGCTCAGTACAAGCTCTGGGTTCATTCCCCAGTACGACAAAAACAAAAATGATGTGTAAGACCAAGAAGCAGAAGGGCCAAGGATTTAGCAAGTGCAAGGTCATGAGTTCGATCCCCAGTACAGAAAGAAGAAAAAAAAAAAGTAGATGAGCACGCACAGAACAACTGATTCAAAAAGTATAGTCAGTGGAATACAATGTTAACCTGGGGAAACAAGCTTTAGTTCTGGCTCAATTACAAATCTGCTGCATTTTAAATTTTGTGAAGTTTATTTTAATAAATGTTTACTACTTTTCATCCACAATTTTGAAAGAAAAACTGAAAACAAAAATACAACAAATTACACAAATGGACAAACATATAATTAAAGGTGTTTCTATTCCCAGCCTGATACTCCATCAGTACTTCATTTAGTTACTTTGTGCAGTTTTACTAGGGAGAAAGGAAAGCAGGTACATTTTGTTGGGTTCAAAAAGCGGATGTTGAAAAAACTTGCATATGGAGACAGATGGCTATGAGAACCTACAGATTGAGATTACATATAGTCGAAAAAAAAAAAAGATTACATATAGTCTACCCAACAAGTCTGCTTATCACCAGCATATTTTAATTTCTTCATAAATACAAAACACCTAACCTTCCATAAAATATGTCAATCCAACCAGGCATGGTGGGGCATGCCTGTAATCCCAGTACTCTGGAAGGCTGAGGCAGGAGAATCTCAGGTTAAAGCCCACACTGAGCAATTTAATAACTTAGCAAGACCGTCTCAAAACTTTAAAAAAGTCAATGCAGCGGGCTGGGTGCTCAGTGGTTCCAGCACCTGCCTCAAAAGTAAAAGGTCCTGAGTTCGATCCCCGGTACGAAAAAAAATTTTTTTTAAGTCAATGCAGACTTTTTTTTTTTTTAATCTCCTAAGGAATTCAAGTTGATACATCAACTGTTCCAAGTTGCTACACTAATGTGCTAGAATATCTGAGGACAAAACAAAACTAGTAATTAATCATGCAAGAAGACTTAACGAATGAGTAAAATTAAATATGTGCCGTTTTAACTTTTTCTGCCTGCGAGGGATATGAATTTTAACTTTCTCAGTTGATGTAGACTTGAAGTATTAAGAGTCAGTATGTAAATGTTTATTTAATGCTGAACTCAGGGATACAGGAAGTCAGCTACTAAAGAGCAGTTACTTTAGGCACAGATATTTATAAACCATCTGCAGCGAGTGACCCAGGATTCAATTACAACATCAACCCTCACATTTCAGCGTATGGGCAAATTACCAGTCGAGTCAAGAATAAATTCATTCTGCCCTACTGGCGCTTTAGATTGGATTGCACAATCCCGGGGGCTGAAATGCCTTTCCTTAGCCCTAGAGCATCAGGTACTAAATGGTGTATGAAGTTAGCTAGCGTTGGGACATTTTAAAGTGGGAGGGAAACTCAAGGATGGCCTGAACCAGCGTAGACAGCCCATACTCTCGAATTCAGGAGTTTGTCACTTCACTTGAAATCGGGGTGAAAATAAGTTTCAGTCCCTTTGAGATCGCTGAGCACATAAAGTCAGGCTGCTACCACACACTCCAAAGAGCTGGGAGAGTCTAAGCCTGACAGAAAAATTACACGGTGCCGAATTCAGGTCTTTTCCGCTCACCGCGGGGGTCCGGCCCCAGTAGGGTCCGGACGCGGAACCCTGGTGTGTTTAGGGGCGCAGCGAGGCCCGGCGGGGGCGGCGAGCGCGCTTCCCCCCGCCCGCTCGGGCGGCGCAGAGGCGCGAGCAGCTCAGCCAGCCTTGCAGAGGGAGCTCTCGGCAACTCTGGGGTCCCTCTGCTCGCAGCCGCAGCAGCGCCGCCTGCGCCACTCGGCGGAGACGGAGACCAGCGGCGGCGACGCGCGGACTAGGAGCAACCGCCGAGTAGCTGAGTGGCTGGGGACGCACACAGGGCGGCCGGGTAGGTTCCGGGACCGATCGGGCTGGAGGATAGGCAGCCCGAGACGCGTCCTCTGGGATCCGACACCCATAGGACGCTGGGAACCGGCAGGGCGCGCGGTGGCAGAGGATCTGGGTTCTTCAGCGAGGCAGGCGCTGAAGCCAGGGCGCGGAGATCAAGCCCCAACCCGGGCCACTCGCCGCGGGAGGGGCGGAGGGCAGAGGGCGGGCCGCGGCCGGGTAAGCAGCCGGGCCAAGAGCCGGCCTCGAGGGCAGAGACAAAGGAAGGAAAATGGAGTCTCCGGGCGCGCGGGCCTCTATCGTCGCAGCCACTGCCGCCCGAGGCCTAGCATGCAAGCAGAAGGAAGGCCTAGAGGGCGGGCGTGGAGGGGGGGAGCCGGGCCGCGACAGCGGCGGGCAATGGCGGCGGCCGCGCCGCAGCAGGGACGGTAGAGGGAGACAAACACCCCCCGGCGGCGGCGCTGGCGCCGGGCAGCCAGCGCCGACCGGAGCGGCCCCATCGTGACACCTAGAGGCGGCCCGCGAAACCTCCTCCACCCCGGGCCCCCTTACCTCCGCGCCACACCCCCCGCGGCGCCCGCTCCGCCGCCGCTCCACCGCTCCGGCCACCCGGCGTCCCCGGCTAGCTCCGCGCGCCTGCACCGGCTACCGCTACCGCCGCTACCGCCAAAGAAGCAGCTCCGCGCACGGTTTAATCGCTCCACAGGCTCGGACACAAAATGGCGGCGGAGCGGTGCAGTGCGCCTGCGTCGGCGCTGCCGGGGCCGCGGGTGCTGATAAGGGAAGGAACGGGTAGGGGGGGGCGGCCGGGCGGCGAGTAGAGGGCGGGGGAGGAAAGGTGAGGGGAGGGGTTGGCGCAGGGCAGCATGGGAGGCAGCCCCAGGCGCCAACTTTCAAAAGCGGGCGCGATGGCGTCACGGGACGCGCCTCGAGTCGCGTAGTCACGCCGCACGCGCCCTCCCCCGATCGCGCGTGGGCTCTGCCGGCGCCTTGGCTTGCGGGCTTCCTTTGGGTGGGGCTTTCTGGGCGGAGGCTGCCACCTCCTGGCGCTCTCGGATCCTGTCCTCCTTGACCGGGTTTGCCAGTGGCTCACTCAGACCCACTAAACCTTACAGGTTTACAGGGTCGGGGGAATAAGGGTGGCAAGAGGAAGTCGCGCGGAGCACAGCCGTGGACCTGAGGTGACTCCTGGGGCCAGCTCCTCCCAGTCTCCGCCCCAGCTGGGCCTGACCCGCCCTCCAAACTCGGCCGGCCAAAGAGTAAGGCCCGGCCGGTTCCAGCGCCCTCCCAATTCCTTGAACACAGTCTGGCGCGAAAGAGCGATGGCAAGAAGAGCTGTACTTGTCTAGTAATTTTTCGATGATCTCTCTACTCTAGAACAGGGCTTCTTCCTAAAACCGGGTGGGGTGGGACGAATGCTTCCTTTGGGTGTCCGCATGCCGCCTCAGCCCTGAGAGCCGGAGGAAGGCTAAACTTCATGCTTTTACACGATCACGGGAGTCATTTTTTGCAGAAAGGATTTTCTGTATTTGTCTTGGCGTAATTCTGTTATTTTAAAACGTGATTTCTCGTCTTTTCCCGAGAGCTGTTAAATTCTCTATGGGGTGGAGTCCTTCAAGCCCCTCCTCTCGAGGTGTCTGCGGACCCTGCCTAACCAGCTGTAAAATTAATTGAAGCTGATTGCGATGTGTTGGTGGCTTGGAGAGTAGAACCTTTTAGTACTTAAGGGAATGCGGCTGAAAACTTCCAATTCTCTTGCTTTAGATATCGCGGATAATGAATGCACCTAGTGTCAAGGAAGTGGCTTCTGTTCCATTCAGAGGATTTCTCTGTTGTTAAAATGCTGGCCCAATGTTGACACAGTTTCCTCCCCTAAGGCATCAGAAATCTGGATTTTTAAAAATGTAAAACCTTCAGCTTTTTAAGATGTTGAACCACCACCACCACCCCTTTGCTGGAAAATTGAACCTTGCACACTAGGCAAGCACTTTACTGTTGAGCCACATCCCAAGCCCTCTAAATCAGGTGGGAGTTTTTTGTTTTGTTTTTTGGTACCGGGGATCAAACTCGGGTCCTTGCGCTTGCGAGGCAGGCGGCGGAACCACTGAGCTAAATCCCCGGCCCCTAAGTCAGATGTTTTTAAACATAATAAGCTGATTCAACTGCAAGTGAAGTCTGCCAGTTTATTACCCTTGACTTGAAAGAAAGAGAAGAGAGATTCCAAGACCAAGTTCTGGAGCATTCCAACATTAAGGAGGCAGAGAGGGAGCCCCCAGGAGGACAGAAGGAAATTGTTGAGTTGAGGAATCTGAGGGCAGAGAAGATGACAGCTAGGAGAGACATCAGCTGTCTTGTGCTGCTGAGTGTTCTAGTGATCTTGGGCCAGAGGCATGACTATTGAATTGGTTACCTGGAGAATGTCATTGATGACCTTAGACCTATTCATGTGAGTCAGTTAGGAATGTTGACTGGAATGGGTTGTGAAGTGAACAGGAAACAGGGAATAGAGACAGCACATGTAGGCATCTTTTGCTGTGAAGGATGTAGAGAAATTTGGGGATGCATGTAGAAGGATGTGAAGTCAAGGGAGGAGGTTTTTTGGTTTTGTTTTTTTGTAGTGCTGGGGATGGAACCCAAGGCCTTGCACATGTCAGGAAAGAACTACCACTGAGCTACATCCTCAGCCCAGGAGAGATGTTTCTAAGATGGTAGGGTTTATGTGTCTTTGGGAGTGATAGATATAGTGGGGACAAAAGGTGGGTGATACAGGAGAGAGAAGCATTTGACCTACAGAGGAGTAAAATCCATGGGAGGATCTAAGGAAATAGGAGGGATTGACAGGTAGAGACAAGGATGCTTCTACTGATAGTAGAGCCAATAAAGGTGAAGACAAAAGTAAATGCAGAGGAGAGAGAAAGTAAGGCTTTAGTAGGACTGCCTTGGTAGCATTAGGGGCACATTTTAAGTTTAAAGTTAAACCAGATGGCCCAGTGTATGGCTTTTCCCCAGCAATATTCAGCTGTTTATGTACAAACAAAGAAAAAAATAGTTTGGTTTCTCAAAACCAGGATCCAAGTTTCTTTACCCCCAATCCTAGTAACTAACCTTAGATTAGCTATTCTAGAAATGTGTACATTTGAAAAATTTACACATGAGCCCTCTTTCTAGAAGTCAAATTATCCCATCTCTTATGTACACTTTGGGATTCGAGCATAAAGAAAAGATTTAGAGAGGAAAATTACCAAACAGATACCTCTGAGATATTTGCATTTTATATTTTCTTTGCTAAGGATACTAAAGTTTGGAATTTAGATACTAGAAACAGTAATAATGCAGATTTGCACTGAAGCCTTTAGCTTCTGGGCTGGGGACATGTCTCAGTGGTAGAGTCTTTCCCTAGCATGCTCAAAGGTCTCTGTTCAATCCCTAGCACCTCAAATAAAAATAAATCTTTGGCTTCTTTTTTCTTTCACCTTTCTCTAGGATTTTACCTCATATTATTTTAAGTGTGTGCTGCAAGAGCCAGGTGTGGTAGTGTGTTCCTCTAATCCTAGCACTCGGGAGGCTGAGGCAGGAGGATCACTGAGAGTTCAAGACCAGCCTGGGCTACATAGTGAGACCCTATCTCAATAAATAAAAACAAAAAAGCAAACAAAAAAAAGTAAGCTGTAAGAATATCTACTATGGCTTTAATGGAGCCACATACATGGTAGTATATTTGAAGAGTAAAATACCTCAACTATTTTTACAACCATATATTACATTAACTATATTTACAACTACATGACCTCTGAGGCATCAGAGCAATCAATAATAGGGCCACTGTGTTTGCTCTTGCATACACATTGTAGGGTGTACTTCTTTTCCTCCTTTTACTTGGCCCAAACTTGCTCTGCAGAGCCTGTTTTCCTACCTTTAATAAAACTTTGCTACCGTTAAATAAAAAAAGAAGAAATCAGGGCCGGGGATTTAGCTCAGTGGTTTCGACGCCTGCTGCATAAGCGCAAGGACCGGAGTTCAATCCCTGGTACAGAAAAAAAAAAGAAGAAATCAATAATGGAGTCCAAGTGGCTTGGAGCTTGTTTTCTGAAGACAGGGATCCTATGTGCTGCTCTGACAGAGGGCTAAGAAAATGCTGAAAGTCACAGGGAAGAGCTGGGTGTGGAGGCACACTCCTATTATCCCACCAGTCTGGGAGGCTGAGGCAAGAGGATTACAAATCAAGCCCACCTTAGGCAATTTAGTGAGACTCAGTCTCAAAAAACTAACAAGGCTCTGGAGATGTACCTCAGTGCAAAAGCCCTAGGGATTTTGTTTTTTTTATTTGGGGGGGGGGGTTATTTTTTAAAGAAAATAAAAATTACTAGAAGGAACAAATGAACGTTTTCTTTTCTTTATAGGAAATCCTGATGTGTCCTCCTTTGTGGAATCAACTCCCAAGATCAAGAAATGGAAAGCCAAAAAAAGAAAGAAATGGAAAGCCAAACCAAAAAGATAGGATATTTCAGGCTGGAAAGAAATATGTGGAAGCTGGATGTGGCGGTGCACCCCTGTAATCCCAGCATTTTGGGAGGGTGAGCCAAGGGGATAGCAAATTCAAGCCTAGTCTGGGTAACTTAGTGATTTAGCAAGACCCTGTCTTTTTTTTTTTTTTGGTACCGGGGATTGAACTCAGAACCTTGCGTTTGTGAGGCAGGTGCAGCACCACTGAGCTAAATCCCTGGCCCAAGACCTTGTTTTTTTTTTTTTTAAAAAAAAGGTAGATCAGTGTGAAGGCCCTGGATTCAATCCCCAGAACTACCAAAAAAAAGAAAAAAATCTGGGCATGGTGGCACAGCCTGTAAACCCAGCACCGGAGAAGCTGAGGCAGGAAGATGGCTTTGACTTCAAGGCCAGCCTGGGCTACATAGTGAACTCAAAAGCCGGGTGTGGTGGCACACGCCTATTATCCTAGCACTCGGGAGGCTGAGGCAGGTAGATCACTGTGAGTTCCAGACCACCCTCAATTACATAGTAAGTTCAAACCCAGCCTGAAGTACATAACAAGACCCTGTCTCAATAAAATAAAAAATAAAATAAAATGGAGGAAAATGTAAGTGGAACTCCTGGCATAGGTCTAAGTACCAGTACTCATACAATAAATATGAACTGTTGTTATTCTTTCATTATATATTTCCTGTTACCCACCCTTACTCCTAAATGCAATTTAATCTTTCTAGATTTATTAATAGAATCAGTTGTTTCTGACCAAGTTTTCCCTGGCCTTGGAGTCATTCTTTCTGGGAAACACATAC
The DNA here is from genome assembly GCF_053883595.1 of Heterocephalus glaber. NCBI lineage: Eukaryota > Metazoa > Chordata > Mammalia > Rodentia > Bathyergidae > Heterocephalus > Heterocephalus glaber. The sequence goes on from NW_028258137.1 coordinate 18,527,613, forward strand.
TTTGTACAGTGATTCTCAGAGCAGTTCTATTTCCAAGTTCTTCCTAGGATCCCTTTTTTTCAGTTTTTTGTTTTTGTTTTTTGGGGTTTTTTTGGTACCAGGGATCGAACTCGGGTCCTTCCGCTTGCGAGGCAGGCGGCGGAACCACTGAGCTAAATCCCCGGCCCTGATCCCTTTTTTTCCCCTATAAAGTTTGCTGTAATGGTGATCATTTGCGTGCTTTTAAAAATCTTTTAAGCCAGAGAATCTGCTATTGTGTTGATTTTCTAGGTAACAATGGACAAGAATCTTCACTTTGATATAAGGCCTAAAGTTACACATGAACCCTCTTGTTGTTTCAGTACCTATTGAAGATGTGTGACAAGTGATCCAGTTCAGCAAAAAAAATTTTTTTTGCAGAGCTGAGGATTGAACCCAGGAAAAGCATTCTACCTTTCCATTATATCCCTACCCCTCCTTCAGCAAATATTTATTGAGTACCTCTTGTGTATAGCAGCCTATTTTAGTTGCTGGAGATTTAGAGATGATTTAAAATAAAAAGGGCCGGGGATTTAGCTCAGTGGTTCCACCACCTGCCTCGCAAGCGCAAGGTCCCGAGTTCAATCCCCAGTACCCAAAAATAAAAAATAAAATAAATAAGCTGGGCATGGTGGCAAATGCCTATAATCCCAGCACTCAGGAGGCTGAGGCAGGAGGCTTGCCACAAATTCCAAGCCAGCCTGGGCTACATAGTTCTAGGCCAGCCTGAACTATATAGCAAAACCCTATCTCAAAAAAAAAAAAAAAAAAAAAATCCAGAAAAAATAAATAATTATTTCAATAGCTTTTATAACAGGAAGAAATGAATTTACAGAAAAACAAGCAAATCATTCTCCAGTATTATCTCATTTCAGCTAATCTAAAGTACAGTATTACTAAGAATTGAGAGCCAGGCATGCCAGCACACACCTGTGGGAGGGTGGGGCAGGAGGGTCGCCAGGAGTTCAAGGCCAGTCTGGGCTACATAGCAAGACCCTGTGTTTAAAAAAAAAAAAAATTAATGATAAGACAAAGATATTGAAGTGAAGAGCCAAGATCAAGGGTATAAAAGTACACAAGAACATTGGAGGACAGTAAGTCATCCCACATCATTGGGCTATAGGTAGAGTTAATAATGCTAAGCCTCATAAAACATTTGGAAAGATTTCAGTGTCTACTGACATCAACTCCCAAGACCAGCCACTTTCTTTTCATTTTTTTTGTTTGTTTGTTTGTTTATGAGACAGGGTCTGACTTTGTAGTTCAGGCTGGCCTTTAATTTACTATGTAGCCCAGGCTAGCCTCAACCTCTCAGCCTCCTGGGTGCTGAGATCGCAGACAAGCGCCACCATGCCTGTCAGACCAGCCAGTTTCTCCTAACATTTTTTTTTCTCCCACCAGTATGGGGATCAAACTCAGTACCTTGAGCTTGCCAGGCAGGTGCGGCACCACTGAGCTACATCCCCAGCCCTCCTCTAACAATTTTTAAAAAGACTTACACATTATCTCCTGTCCAGACCACAGGAATATTTTTCCTTACTGTATTAATGCCTGCTTTTTTCAGAATCCTGTGAAAGCCATATTTGTCTTTGATCTCAGCTCAAGTGACTCCTCTCTGAAGTTTGAAAGACTTCACCTAGCCCTACATCCCATGCTTGAGAAGTAGGTTAATTTTGTTCTCTGTGCTCTTATCTGTATTTTCCAAGTATACATCAATCATCCTTCAGTAATCTTTCTCATCTGTACATTTTCATTTTGAAAAATACCATCACGTCTGCCTTTTCAAATGATACCGCTCTATTTTTTTTTTTTTTTTTTTTTTGTACTGGGGATTGAACTCGGGATCTTGCACTTTCCAGGCAGGTGGCGGCACAACTGAGCTAAATCCCCGGCCCTATAGCTCTATTTGATAAGCCAGTTTTATCCTAAATTCAAGAAATGACTGGCCAGGGATTTAGCTCAGTGGTTCCTCTGCCTTCCTTGAAAATGAAAGGTCTCAAGTTTGATCCCCGGTACCAAAAAAAAAAAAAAAAACCAAGCAAAAAAATGAGCCTGTGCGTGATGGTGAACATCTGTAATCCCAGCACTTGGGAAGCTGAGGCAGGAGGATTGCTGCAAGTTTGAGGACAGCCTGTGCCACATAGTGAGTTGAAGGTCATCCTGGACTATATAGTTCCTGTCTCAAAAAAAAAAAAATGAAATGACTTGCTTGGGGTCTTCCTCAGCTTCTTGAGTACATGAATATTCAGATCTTTAATCCTTCCACCCACTCAGTGCTGAGATTATAGGTCTCTACCACCACATCTTGTTTAGCATTTCTGTTTTTATAGCAATCCTCAGGAGCTGATGCTTCAGTTTTGAGGCTGCCTTGGAAAGGTCTCTCAGGTGTGCTCTGGGCCTCCCTATTCCCTGACCTCTCCCATTTTTTTTAGTTTGTTGGCTTGTTTTGAGATGGCATCTCAGTAGTCCCCAAATTGCCCAGAATGGGCTCAAACTTTCGATCCTCCTGCCTCAGTCTCCCAGAGTGCTGGGGTTACAGGCATGCACCACCACACTTTTTTTTTTATGGTATTGGGAATTGAACTTGGGAGCTTGGGCTTGGGAGACAGACTTGGTGCCGCTGAGCTACATCCCCAGCCCACCACACTTTTTTTTTAATGCTTGTTGAGGATTGAACCCAGGATGCCTCATGCATGACAAGTACATTCTCTACCATTGAACTACACCCTCCCTCCTTCACTTCTCCAAATTTTCTGTGATCTGTTTAAGGGAAGAAAGGATTTTGCCCCTAAACCAAGATGGACAATACTGCTTCAACCCAAAGGAAAAGCTTTATTGTGGAAATTTCAGGCAATTTGGGCAGGCAGGTAGCAGAGGTATTAATCTGTAAGTATGTCCTGAGTAACCGCTCAGAACTCAGGTTTGTGCTGCAGGCCTAACAGAGATTGATGCTCGTAAGGGGTGTGTTTTGAGTTTCCAGGCTTTTGCTGCATTTGAACATATGGTACTTTCCTGCTCAAAATGTCTTAGGATTGCTTTTGAGATAAGAGTTGGAGAATTGGATACAGGGAGCCCAGAGCTAGACAAATTTTAGAGGTACTCATGAAAAGACATGTCATAACCACTTACTGTGTTTCTGGCTTTGTCTTCAGGGGATAAGGGAGATGCAGACTGATCAAATAGAGAATTGCCTGGCCCCATGCCAGACCTGGTGAATTTAAACCTCCACAGAAGTTCTCAAGTCAATCTTAGAACCGAGTATGTTGGAAAGACCTAACCTGATTTCATTTACAAGAAATATCCAGACTAGGGAAACCTATAGAGACAGAAAATACATTAATAGTTACCTAGATTAGGGGGTGGACCCTGGCAACGATAGCTAAGTGGTGCAGGGTTATCTTTTTGGGTTGGTTAAAATAGTCTAAAATTTGTGGTTGATGAAAAGATTAGCATTAAAAAGAAACCATGTGGCTGGGGATTTAGCTCAGTGGTTCCAGTGCCTGCCTCGAAAGCGCAAAGACCCGAGTTCGATCCCCAGTACCAAAAAAAAAAAAAAGCCATGTAAAAAATAAATTAAAATAGTCTAAACTTGTGCAACTCTGAGTATAGTAGAGGCTATTAAATTGTACACATTATATGGTTGAATTACATGGTATGTGGATTCATGGTATGTTAAAAACCAGGCAGGCATGGTAGCACATTTCTATAGTCCTAGCATTTGGGAGGCTGAGGCAGGAGGATTGCTGCAAGATTGAGGCCAACTTGAACTACATAGCAAGACTCTGTCACAATAAATAAATAAATAGGCAGTTGTAATGGGGTATGATTATTATACCAGGGCAAATGCAGGTCCAACTTCTAAAACAATGTGTGATGACTAAGGGCTGTCTGCTAAGCTGGCATGAGCATGGCAACAGCCAACTATGGCGGGAGTGGTACCAAGCTCTGGGTGAGTGAGCCCAGTCAGTGGTTCAGGGAGGCTCCAGTATAGAGTGAGAAATTAGAAATGAAGCAAGAGAGGTGAATAAACTCTAAACAGCTTTGTGAGCCAGGTGAAATGGGCTGGGTTTTTGCTGCAGAGAAAGAGGACCTGTGATGGTAGATTTATCTTTTAGTCATCACTCTGTGTCATGGAGAATAGACCAAACAGGCAAGACCAGAGGCTGGAAGCCTGTATAAAGGCAACTTTAATGTCCAAGTGAGAGGGTAACATGTCCCAAACCTGAGTACTGCCAATGGGGGTAAATAGAAGTAGATGAAGTTTAGAAATGTTTAGTGCATTTAATTGAGAGGGTTCTGATGACCAGGTGAGGCGGCAGAGGAAAGAGTCAAGGATGTTGCCCAGCTGTATGGCTTGGATACTGAGATAGTGATCCAAGAGCCCTAGAGAAGAAACAGGTTTTGAGAAGATGTTAAATTTGATTTTGAGCATGTTGAATTTGATGTTAAAAAGGAAGTGTTCAGTGTTCAACCAAGTGTGGTGGTGCACACCTGTAATCCCAGCACTTGGGAGGCTGAGGCAGGAGGTTCACCATGAGTTCGAGACCAGCCTTGGCTACATAGTGAGTCCACTGCCAGCCTGAACTATATAGCAAGATTGTCTAAAAAACAAAAAAACAAGCTGGGCATGATGGCACACCTGTAATCCCAGTACTCAGGAGCCTGTGGCAGTAGAACCACCATGAGTTTGAGGCCAACCTGAGCTACATGTTGTGCTCAAGGCCAGCCTGAACTATGAAGCAAGACTCTGTCTCAAAAAAAAAAAAAAAAAAGTGAGAGCCATGTGCATGTTTGACATCCAGCTTCACATGTAAATGGAAGCCAGAGGTAGTACCAGGAGTGTGTTCTATCAGGAGAGCAAGAAAGGGGGCCTGGGATTTAGCTCAGTGGCACCACTCCTGCCTCACAAGTGCAAAGTCCTGAGTTCGATCCCCAGTACCCCCCCCAGAAAAAAAGAGAGCAAGAAAGGGCCTAAAGTGGAACCCTGTGGAGTAACATTTAAAGGGACACCTGATGAAGAGGTCATAAAGAAATTCAGAGGAGATAGCTGGAAACATAGATGTTAGCCATAGCAGTTGAGCTGCTGTTAGTCATCATTTATCAAGTGTCCATATAGCTTGAGTATATGGCAAGTTCAGAGACAATAGACTTGACCTTTGATATCAAACAGACTAGTGGCTTTCACGAGATCACAGCCTCCTGGACCACAAGGCTCCCTTCTTGCAGGCCAATGACAGTCTTATTTTCTCAATGATAGATTGTGCTTCCTTGGTTTCTATGAGGCATTGGAGTCTTTCCAAGCTTACCCTCATGTATCATCCAGGCCCAGAAAACCCAGGTCCAGCAGCCCAAGAGCCTTTTGTCCATGGGGGATGGATGGCCTGAACAGGACATTCCAGGGTTATCTGTAGGATAGAAGGGAGGGAACATGACATATGCCTGGGGTTCAGCAAGTGGTACCCACACAACAGGCACAGAAACACACAAGTAAGGCACCCCCGCTCTGTGGGCGAGACAAAGAAGCAGTCCTTTTCCCACATGCCAGCCCATCTGCTTCTTTGCCTTCACAAACATGTCCTTTTTTCTTTCTTTTTTTGGTTCTCTACAGCTTTGAGTACATGAGGAAGAAGAGTGGGAAACGAGGAAAAATAAGGTTGGAAGAGGGCAGGAGGAAAGGAGGGGCGTAAAGGCAGGCTTCACCTACAACCAACACAATAAATTCTATCCTACATCAACTCAGCCTGGCCTCTGTTTTTTGTTTTTTCTTTTTTTGCAATGCATCCATAACAGTTTCCTTTGGGGAGAGTCAGTCCTGAAGATGATGGTCAAGGCATGGCTGTGGACTCAGGTGATGGGGCACCTCTCAGTGTGTCACAGGCCTTGGGGGCCCATGTCCACCTGTCCCCTCACTGAGGCAGGTACAGGCATAGGATAGCAGGGCACAGGCTTTCTCTGCCCTGGTATCCGTTACTCCCAGGGCATCAGGCTTCCAGTTGTTCTGAGTCTGAGAAACAAGTGTCTCCCCATCCTGTGTGACAGCAGGGCAGGAGGTGGCGGGAAGAGCTTTGGACAGCTTCGCCTGTGTAAAGACCTGTGGGAGACACCTGTGGGGTTGAAGGTACCAGGGGAGGTGGGAGGACAAATGTTCTCCCTATCTTCTACTATCTCACGACTGGAGCCTGGGCAAAGGAGAGAAAATAGCCTGACTACAAGTCACAGATGGAGAGGGGTCAAGTGGTTGTCCTAGAGTTGATTTATGCTGCTCTGATGCAGAAAGTCTTAAAGGGCAAAGGCTTGAGGGTCTATTCCCTTTTGCCCTGGTCTGATAGTTCACCTTACTGTGCTCACAGGACCCACCTTGACTTTCACACGCACCCTCCACTAAAGCTGAATACTCAGCTTAGGTCTCAGGACCCTCCTTGTAGAGTACAGTCAGGAATTCTTTTCCTTCCCAGCATTGGAAACCAGAGGTTTTCAGTGACATTCCCATTTGACCCCTGGCTGGGAAGATTTTTTTATCCTCTATTTCATGTCCAGACCCTTCCCTGTTCTGTGGGTTGAGCCATGAGCTTGTGGTAGCTCTCACCCCATCTGCACTTTCCCAGGACCTGGTCAGCCAGTATTTGCTTCCTCTTTCCCCACCCACCACCACCCATAGTCCTGCCTCACTTAGTGGGCCTTTTGTGGGGTTTCAGGCCTGAGAGCCTCTTGGTGGTTCTGGAACTGCAATCCACCTGCAAGGGCCCAGAGGGCAAAGCTGTGACCAATTACAGGCATTGGCTTGGTCTCTCTCACTTGATCACCTTATCTACCCCGTCACCCCAGCTGACCACCCAAAAAGCTGAACTGCACTGTCCCACCCTTCATAGTTAAAGAGCACAGGGCTGTGCCAGTGTGTGAGTGCTATCTGCCTCCCCTCACCCGTCTGCCTGCCACCACCCGTGAGCCACCTGCATCCAAACACAGGTGTTTCCTGTGCTCCTTCCTGTTGCCCGTTTTTTTCAAAGTGGTTTCCCCAGCAGGTGGTTGAGGCCCCAGCCAAACAAACCTCTTCATACAGTTCTAAAGCACTGGGGGTAGGGCTCCCCAGGGATCTAGGTCACATCCCCACCTCCACCTTGTGACTGTTGGCACCTCCTTGGGTCTTCCGGAGTGTGGGCTCACATACATTCCCCGTGACACCTCTGTGCACATGCTGTTACACTGCTGTTGTTACAATTACAGACACTGGGACACCAGAGTGGGCTTAGGGGATGGGAGGGTGCCACCCATGCACTGCCTCTCTTGTCCCTTGTTGGTGGATAAGGGAAATTCTGAAGGAAGAAGGATGAGGGTCTATTTCTCTAGCTGTGGGCACGAGCTTCCCTCAGGCTCTCCTTGGAACAAGTCTCACCCCACACACAAGTTCCACTCTCAGGACTTTTTTTTTTGTTTTGGTACTAGGGATCGAACTCAGGACCTCACGCTTGTGAGGCAGGCGAGGTGCCACTGAGCTAAATCCCCAGCCCTCCCTCAAGGCTCTTAACCTCCTGGGTTAACGAATTACTGTGCCAGGCAGCTCTGGGGGAGGAGGGCCCTCTCCTGGGATCCCTGCTTCCCGAAGCAGCACAGTCTGCTGGTTGTAGGGCCATAGGTGTCAGCAGGTTTGTTATTACAGAGGTGGCAATTCAGGGTGGGAGGGGACTTGCTGTCCTGGGTCACAGGGCAGTTGTCCGGGTCTCTGACCTCCCATGCCCCATCTCCTCTCCCTTCTCCTCAACCTCCTGGAGTGCCTTCTGTGTCTCTGTAGGAAGCTGCCTGGGCAGAAGGGAATACCCAGAAGCCTGGCATGTTGGTGAGGTACTGCTGCCCCCTTGTGGCCAGAAGCTCAGCCACACCATGCCAGGTTTTCCTACCCACTTCTTTGCCCCTTGGCCACAGTGGTTCTCAGGACTGGTACCCTTTGGGCCTTCTCTGGGCCAGCTCCACAGTCAGATCTACTAGGGGCCCATAGTTCCCAGGCCTAGCTTTGGGCTGAGTCTTTTCGGCAATACCTCCCACTCTTCCCCTGCTTTCCTTTCCAAGCCCAGTTCCAGCCTCTGGGCTTTCTTCCACCAGGATTTCCAGGGTAGATGCACAGGCGCTTGTCACTGAAGCATGGACACACCAGTGTCAGGAAGGGAACATAAGAGAGATTTAGAGCAAAGGGTCAGGAGTGCAGCAGGCCATATACGAAAGGCATTTTGTTTTATTTTCTGTAAAACTCTGTAAATAAAATACAAAACCAGGGATGTGGTGAGGCAGAGGCAAGGTGGCCAGGCCCCAGACACTGTTTGTGGCAAGGGATGTGCTGAGCTGAGCCTAGGAGGCACTTGACTGCAGGCACTGACTCTACCAACCCCAGGGGCAACAGAATATATTAGATTTTCATTGATAGGAATCTGTGGGGAGGGGTGTCTGGAGCCAGCCCTCACCCTCCCTGCCAGTGCCTGGTGAGCCCTGAAAGTGGGGGAAGGGCCCTAGAAGCCAGCGGATGGAGAGTTTAGAACGCTGTGCTGGCCATGCTGCCAGGCCCAAATATGCGGGGCAGGGCATCCAGTGACTCCTCCAGTCGTCGATGGGCTGACTGTCCTTCTTCTCCTGTAATGGGTAAAAATGGGATCAGGGGTGGCCATAGTCTCACGTCCTGGCCCTTCTACCCCGACCCTATCTCACCTGTCCCCATCAGCCAAGATGTCCCAGAATCTACTTGACCTGCATCTCCCACATCCCCAGCCTTACCACACTGCTGCAGGCTCTGCCGGGCAGCTTCCCTCACAGCCTCTGTGTCTGTTTGGCACAGATACACCAGGGGCTCAATGCCTTCAGGAGCCTATAGGGAAGAGAACACTGAAGTGGGCTCAATGGAGCAATGGGAAGTACTCAGGGTGGGAGTGCTGGGAGTGCAGAGAAAGGGCTGGTAGGTTGGTAGGAGTCACCTTGATGCAGCCCAGGGCCAGGCAGCCAGCCACTCGATTATGTACATCCTCATCCTCGAGCTGGTCCAGGAAGCACAGGAGGGCCTGGGCAAGGGTGGAAGCACAGACTTAGCCAGACACTGGGAGCCTAGACCTCACACCTTCCCCTCAAGAAAGCTGTGCCCACTCTTACCCTCTCCCGGAAGGTAGGGCCCAGCGACAGGCTCCGGAGCTGGGTGCTGACAGCAGCCATAACCTTGTTGTTGCCATGGACAAGCAGGGAGCTCAGGGCCCGAAGCCCATCCCTTCGAAGCCGTCCTTCAGGTGCCAACCTCAGGGCCTTCAGCACAATAGCCTGGTCATCAGAGTTCAAATTCCGTACCAGTAACACTGAAAGAAGGAACAGGGTGTTGGAAAAAGGCAGCAAGGGAGGGAGCATCCTTATCCACACCCTCAGACCCACCCACAAGATTAGGCCACTTTATGTTCGGAGTCACTGCCTCACCCTCCTCAGCGGTCTCAGTCACATAGGCCTCCATGGAGGTGCTGTCCAAGGCTTCCACGTAACTCCAAAACTGAAAGACGGTGAGCTGCTCCCCAGGACCTGGCTGGGGCCTCCTGGGCAGCTTCTGCCCTAGGGCATCCTCCACGAATTTCACACAAACTGCAGGAGGCAGTGTCACATGAGTTGGACCCAGGCATTTGGGAGAAAGAGAATGCACCCAATCCCATACTCATGTCCAGGGATTCCTTTTTCATACTCTACTTACCTGGGACCAAGCCTTTACCCTTTCTCACTATTGCTCACAGCTAGCATGTCTGTGAGGGCTGATCTGGCCTTCCCTGAGGTCCCTATCACTAGGGAGCCAAGGAAAGACAGAAGGGGCAGGTAGGCAGCTCACTTACCAGCCTCAGCTAAGCCTGGCTGGCGCATGGAGAGACGGGCACCATACTGGGTGCAGAAGGTAAGGAGCACCTGCTCCACAGGACAGATGAAGGGGCTGAGTCCCTCTGTGCACTTGTCCCAGAAGATCAGGAACCCAGGCTTACAGGCTGAGAACTGCACCACTGTGAAGGAGTGCAGGAAACCACCAGAAACAGAGCAGGTGGGTGGGGGGAAGACAGGCACATAAATGGGGTAGGGAAAGGTAGGAGCTTTGGGGAAGACACTAGAGCCAGAACCCAAGGGGCCCTTTACCTTCCTGGGCAGAAGTGGCAGGGATCTCCCATACCCTGCTGAGCTCACACACTGCCTCAAACACTCGGGCTTCCCGAAGTAGCTGCTCCAGGGCCCGTGCCTCCTGACAGCGCAAGGGCCCAAATGTACCCAGTTTCTGGAAAAAAGGGTGGCCAAGTAGCTCAGACCTCAGGAAGGGGTTGGGACTACAAGTCCCGGCATGCAATGGGAGAGTCTTGTGGCAGTTATTCCATTCACCAAGAGCCAGATGCCAGGGCTCTGGGGCACTGGGGGTGTGGAACTCAGAGGAACAGAGGACCAGATCTGGAGTGCACAGTTCCTGGGGCACGGAGAACAGCAGGGGAGAGGAGGGGAGAGTCATTAGCCTCACCAGCAGGAGACGACTGCAGTGGTACAGGTGCTGGACCAAGGCAGCATCCAGAGCTGGACACCCCGTGCTGAGGGGGTGGGCAGTGAGTGAGTCTATGCTCTCCTCAGCCCCACCCTCCAAGCTGCTTGGGGGCCTGGGGAAAAAATGGGGTCAACCACCCCAAGAGCACACATCACCATCTGGTCCACAGCATTTATTTTTATTAAGTTCTGCCCATCCCAGAATAGAAGAACAGACAATGCACAGACAACAGACAATAGGTGAGTTCACAGAAGACTTTCAAGAGAGTGAAGGGGATGTGATCAGCAGGGAGTAGTGGGGGTCTTTGGTCAGCCTGCCCAATGCCACCTCCAGCTAGGACCGCAGGGGCTCCCGGGACTTGGATGGGCGGGAGTAGTGTCACAAGCGGGATGGTCTACAAGACACGGACTGCAAGGGGTGCAAGGCATGGGGCCTTGACCTGGGAAGCAGCAGAGGGAGAAGGGACTGGGGACGACTTTCAAATGGGAATCTGCAAAGGCCACTCTGGGACTGACAGCTGAGGGACTGGTGTCTCCGGAGGAGTTGGGGTCGAGACAGAGGGGGGCGATGCTGGGGGATGCAGGGTGCACAGGGAGGCACTAAGAGAACTCCTTCACGGGGTAGGTCCAAGGTGAGGCCATGTGAAAGAAGAGGGCCAGGTGGCTCACTAGTTGCTGGGGATCGGTGGGGGAGGTACACATTGCAGAGATGAGGAGTAAGGCAGCCAGAAGCTCTGGGGACAGATGGAGTTGAAGATGTGCGCATCCAGGACACATGAGGTATACATGGGAAGAGTGAGCACAATCTATCCTCACGAGCTCCACCTGGCCCCACCTCACCTGTTCCCATCTTGCATTTCTCCCAACTCATCTGTTCCTCTTCTACCTTCATCACTTTCTCCTTCATTTCTTTCCTCTTGCCTAGCCCGTCTTGCCTAGCTTTCTCACCTGTCCCCAGGACCATCATGGTCTTCATCTTCATCTTCATTGAGGAAGCTGAAGCTCTCCAGGGCATGCTCCACAGTGATGCTGAGACTGGAGGCCCGGCTTCGAGTCAGGCCTTGTCTCTGCTGAGGTTATAAAGGAGGTCAGAGCTACTCCTACCACTTGGCCCCTTCCCTGTGCTGCCCCAGGCCAGCCTAACTTTTCTCACCATAAGCAGGCTCTCCAGGCGAGTCACCTCCTGCTCCAGGCCTTGCAGCTCAGGGAACTGGCCCCGGTAGTCATCCAGGGCACCCATTAAGGCCCCCAGGGCATCCTCCAGCCTCTTGTCCCCAGCCCCTCCAGCTGCCCCTGTGACTGAAACTTGAGCAGCTATAGCCGGGCTAGGTTCTGAATGCTCGGGTTCAGGGACTAAGGGTGAGGGAGGAGGGCTTAGGTTCTGAATAATAGGATCTAGGGGATCTGGGACAGGACTTGGGTACAATGTGCTGGGGGTTATGGGGTTTGCCTGAGAACAGGGAGGGGAGGCTGCATGGCTACAGGGTAGGGGGTCTGTGCCTGGGAGGCTGGGGCCTGCAGAGGGACTAGGGTGTATAGGAAGGTCTTGAGGAGAGAAAAGGCTTACATTTGTAGTGGTCTGGACTGGGCCCATGGCATTGCGGATAGGACTTGTAGTGGTGTGAGTTGATATCTTGGCTTTGTGGGTGAGGTTTGTGGTTGCAGGAGTGGGGCTTGAAGTAGTATGGGTGGGACTTGTGTTTTTTGTAGGGCTTGGAGTAGTGTGGGTGGGGCTTGGGGTAGTAGGGTCGGTGAGGGTTGGGACAGGGTGAGCAGAGCTTGGAATAGTGTGGTTGGCACTTGGGGTAGTATGGGTGGGGCTTATAGTGGTATGAATGAGGCTTGGAGTAGTGTGGGTAGAGACAGTGGTAATCTGGGCTGGGCCTGTACTAATGGGGAGAGGGCCTGTAGTGGTGAGGGTAGAGTCCATGGGCTTATGGGTAGAACCTGTAGTAGTGGAAGTGGGGTTTGGAGCACTGTTGACAGGCCTTATGGAACTACAGGTGGAGCTTGTGGTAGTGTGGGTGGGCCCTGGCAGATGAGAAGGGCCAGAATCTATGGCCTTATGAACTGAGTCCAGATGTGCACATGAGGCAGGATTGGATGCACTGAGGGTGGGGCTTGTGGCAGAACAACCCACATCTAGGGGAACATGACTAGCGTACTCCCCGTGGGTGGGATCTGGGCGTGTAGGTGGGGTATGACCCTGGGCTAGGCTTTCTGAGCCCACAGCCTCCACTGAAGCCTCAGCCAGGGCGGCATCCACACTAGCCTCACTGATGTGGCTCAGAGTCCGGCTGTAGGGAGCATGGCCATTGGCCAGGGATGGGGCTGTGGTCCCCTGCTCATCCAAAGGCCCAGAGCTGGGAGTCTCAGTCCTGCAGAAGGCAACTTGGACAGGCAGGGGCTCAGGCTGCTGCACTAGGGGCTTAGGGGTTGATGAATGTCGGGCAGACCCTGAGAGCTGTGGACTGGATGAATCATCTGAAGATTCGGATGACAGGGACCATGCCGTCCCATTCTCCAGCTCCTCCTGCCGTCTTAGCATGTTCTGGGAGAGAGACAGACAGAGAGAGAGAGAGAGAGAGAGAGAGAGAGAGAGAGAGAGAGAGAGAGAGAGACAGAGACAGAGAGAGAGAGAGAGAGAGAGACAGAGAGAGAGAGAGAGAGAGAGAGAGAGAGAGAGGAGCATTTCAGGATAATCCCTAAAAATCCTCTGGGAGATAGTGAGGCCTGGGTCTGGGCTGTGACTCACATAGAAGGCCTGCTCCCGAAGTGAGGGTGTGTCTGGTGGGCTCTGGCTGTAGGTGGAGAAGCGTTTAGTGACGGTGGAGGCTTTGTTGACAGTAGAAGTGGCTGAGGGCTGGTCATCCTTGTCAAAGGGGCTGGGAAGGCAAGAGACTCTTGTTAGCTTGCCACAACCCTCCTGCCCCTGCCCCTAAACTGTTCTGCCCCACGAACCTCCATGTAACTTCCAGGCTGAGCTTGATGGTGCCAAGGTCATTGATATCCACAGCCACAACCTGGGGCAGGGCGGTGAACAAGTCCTTGGTCTCACAGGAGACGCTGCCCACAACTACATGGTTGGCCAGACCCTTCAGTTCTGTCACCTATAGTCAAGAGTACATGGTGGGGTCACATGAGTACATGGGCCATGAGCTCCTGGGTGAGATCAGAGGTCTAGATTTGCATAGCAGATGTAAGATGGTCATTGGGTCAAAAGGCTTTTGGGAAGGTCATGAGGATAGGAGTTCTTAAGAGTCACGGGGCCACGGAAGCTTGAAGCAATCTGAGAGCAAGGGGTTTATAGAGGTCCATGTTGGTAGGAGCATTGATCTCAAGAGTCCACAGCCCTATAGGGGCTCAGAGGATCAATTATTCACCAGGTCAGAAGATCATGGAAAGGTTACAGGGTCAGGAATCATAAAGATTGTTCTCAAGGCCACAGAGACCATGAGGAAATCCAGGATCATAAAGGTCATGGAGCCACACATTCATAGGGCCATAGAGTCACAGCAGTAAGGATCTCAGAGTCAAGAGAGTCCAATGAGTTCACAAGGTTATGGAGTTCACAGAATCAAAGTGTCCTGGGCACCTGGGCAGAAAAATCACCTTGATGGACAGGAATTCCATGATCAGAGGAAGAAAGACAGTTTCTTCGCTGTCCCACACCTGCTTCCCACTACCCTCAATGCGGCCCCGTAGTTTCCAGCGCTGACGGCCATATTTCATGCAGATCTGGGGAAACAGGCACGATGAGGCAGCCCTAGGGCTTTTGACCCTTCCACCCCAGCCCTCCCCTGCACATCCTCATACCTCATACTGATCACCCACACACAGCCTGGCAAAGCCAGCCAGCCCTAGAATATGGGGAGAAGTAGATGAGCCATGTTGGCAGAGCCTGACCACACTTCCTCCCCTACAACTCAGTACCTTTCATCCGAACATGAAACTCGCCCAGCTGTGCCTCCAGCTCGCTCTCCAGCAGACACATGCTCTGACAGGGAGAAGCACGAATAGGAGAGAATGAAGAAAAACTCCACTCTCATCAGCCCTGTTATATCCTGTGCTTCTGCCAACAGCATTCATCCCTTACCTCTGTGTACTCTCGATGACTCCGAGTGGCCTCAGCCAGGCTGTCTCGGGCTTCTCGGCTCCCTTGAGACCCTGTACTATAGGCCCGGACCATGTTGTAAGCGCCATCTCGTAGTCGCCGCTGGACACAGTATGCTTCGTACAGCTCATCGATCTGGGAAGATGAATAGAGTAGTAATAGGGGAACTAGGACTCACCACTGGGGTTGCTCATTCAGGCCTAGCAAACCCCTCCCACCCCAATCTGCTTTGTTATCACTCCCATCCCTCTGCATGCACGCTGCACAAAGTACCTTGCTGGCATGGAATTCCAGTCTTCGTAGGAAGCGTTCAATGGACTTGACTTGCTGGGGGAGAGGTGGGTCAGGAGGGGTCTGAGGCCCAAGGCCCTTTCCCTTCCCCATGAGATAACCCCTCCAATACCATTCTATATCCACTCACCTTGTCCAAGTCATACAAGAAACCCTACAAAGGAGATGAGGGAGATGAGACATTCTACCTAGGAGGTATGAGGAGGATCCTTCCCCACACAGACCTACCCCTCCACATCTAGCAGAAGTGTTCCCTCCTTTGGCAAGCCCTGACCCCTTCCCTAAGACAAACCCTGGCCCTCTCTTTTGTACCATTACAACATACTCTCTTGCTGTCCTATGTGGGCATCCAACCTCTCCCACTGGAAGCTCTTGTGAGCAGAAACTGGATTCCAAGCAGAAAGTGCACAGAAAAGAAGTTGGGGACAGAAACCCTCTCAGCCTTTCCTGATACCCCCTTCTGTACTCATACCTGGACTGAGTCATCCCGGAAAATAACCCCGATTTCACATAGGGATAGCCCTGCCTAGCCCCCTACACCACACAAAAGGCATTAGACCAGGGCATCCCTAACATCACTCACCAGCCGGGAATTCCTCTTGGATTCCTTTATCTGCCCCTGGAGCTTCTCTTGCTCCTGCTGGTGCACTTCCAAGTAGGCCCTGGGAAAAAGAGGTGATAGGTCAACTTACCTTTCAGACTCAAGATGCCCAAGGTACCAGTAGTAAACAGGGAGTGCCTGGCTGGGGCAAAGATGGGGGTTGGAGAGGGATCCTAGGACAAGAGGTGGGGAAGATAGTTGCTTGCTTACGTCAGGCCCCGTTTAAGGGCAGTGTACACCAGGTCCAGCCGCTCTGGCTGCGGCACCTTCGGGGCTGGATGGGCCACACCAAACATCCTGGATACCCGGGAGAGCCCTGGGGCCTTCCGTGGGGGCCCTGGTGGTGGTGGGCTGAAGACTGGGAAGCTCCTTAAAAAGAAGCTGCTCCTCAGAATAGGACCAACAGGAGCCCCCCAAAGCCTCCCCTCAGACCCAGTCCCGACCCCATCTAACTCCCTTGACACCATTAAGAACCCGTCCGCTCCATACCTGGGCCCTCGCTTGTGGCTGCCGAGGACGCCTGCGAAGGACTGGCTCCTACTGACCCGGGCGCTGAGCAGGCGGCGCTGCGGCCGCACTGAGAGGGACATCATGGAATGAGTCCGCGCGGGGCTCCCTGGGGGTAGGGGAGAGGGTGTCCAGAAGCGGTCAGGTCCCTGAAGTCCCCTCCCCAATCCCAGGTTCTAGGGCTGGAGCTGGTTCTTCCTGGTCACCAGGTACAGATGCGCCAGTGGGCTCTGGTCTGGTTACTCTCAGTCCCGCCGGCCCTAGCGCTAATGACAGGGCGGCCGCGGGGGACTCGGCCTCCGACTCAGCGTGGCCTCGGCTCAGCCCCTACTTCCTGCCGAGGTGCGGGCTCCGCCTGCTGCGGGGCAGGAAGGGAGGGGATCGCGCAGGGACCCTCCTCTGGCTGAGAAGGGGCAGGAAAGGGGCGGGGCGCGCGAAGAATGTGCGGAAGCGCCTGTTTACCCGGGGGCGGGGCGGCCTTCCCAGCCTTGCCCCAGACGCCCTCCCCCAGGAGGACCAGAAGCCAGGGTCCCCCACCCCAGGAGGCCGCGAGAGGTCACGGAGCGGGGCGGGGCGCACGCCGGGCCCCCGCAATGCTGCCGGACTGGCCCTGCCTGTGCGGGCTGAGTTCTCGCGACCCCCCACCCCCGCCTCCAGCCTAAACTGCTAGCTAGATTCCCATCTGCTCCCAGGCGCCACGACGCCAGAGCCCTCCCGACTGGCCGCCGGGGATTCCCAGGGTGGGGGACAGTGACGAGAAGTGCTCCTCCCTCCTCCATCTTCCCGGGGCTCCGATGTGGAAACTGAGTCACAGACGCACGCGCGCCTTCACCCTTAGCCTCTACAGACCCCCACCCGCCCGGGCGAAATACACAGAATCCAGCCTCCACCCCTATGGCCAGCCCTGGAGCCTTCGCAGCCCCATGCCGGGTCTTACCTCTCTTTTTCGCGTCCATGGTAGGTCCCGGACGGTCCGGATCCGCGCTCGGCCCCCGACCCCGACCCCGCGTCCCCACCCGCCCAGGGCCCCTTGGTGCCGGCCCCCTGGGCTCCACGCTCGCTCGTGCCCAGCCGCTCTTGCTCGGGCTTCAGCTCGGCTTGGCGCCTCCCCTCCGCCCAGTTCCTGCCTCCTGACTCAGCCCGCCGGGATGGGGCGGGACGGGCTGGACTAGGGGGCACCAGGCCTTGGCCCATCTGGCCTCCCGGGAGGAGTGACTAGCGGTTCCCCTCGGGGAGGGGACCGCCGGGGTCTGGGGGTCAGTATGAATACGGAGGGATAGAATGAAGGGGTAAGAGGGTATAGAGAATAATAAACTGAGAGTGCCTCTTGAGGGCTGCTGAGAGAAGGCTGAACATGCTGAGAGCTAAGAGTTAGGGTTAGTGTACAAGTTTGGAGAGAATCCTGAGGATTCTTAATGGAGGAATTGTACCAATGGAGCGCAGAGTAGAGTGCTGAGCCTGAGGGGTTGAGAAGCTAAGAATGAGAGGGATTGAAAGTGTGGGACGATGGGGCCGGGGATTTAGCTCAGTGGTTTCGCCACCTGCTGCGCAAGCGCAAGTACCCGAGTTCGATCCCCGGTACCAAAAAAAAAAAAAATCAAAACAAAAAAAAGAAAGTGTGGGACGAGGTCAACCCATATTATGAGTTGCTGCCACATGAAATTTGCAAAGATGGAAATGGTGTCCAGAATCTCAGCGCCCCCCTGCACCATCCCACCCTCACATCCACAGAAGGGGTGCTCGGTCTGGACACTCCCTCTCCTCCTAGGCCCAGAGGAAATAATCAGGTAGGTTCCTCTGCCTAGGCAGGGCCTCCTCTCTAGTGGAATCTGCATCCTAGGACTGAGACCTCCACCCTTCTTGCCCCAAGTTCACATGGGCTCCTCAGGTCCTGAATTTCCTTGCTACTGGCTCTTTTCTGCCTCTGGCTCTTTTCTGCCTCTTATGCTCTCTTTTGTATCTTTTTTTTTTTTTTTTGGTACCAGGAATTGAACTCGGGACCTTGTGCTTTCGAGGCAGGCACCAGAACGACTGAGCTAAATCCCCAACCCTCTCTTTTGTTTTGTTTTTTGTTTGGTTTTTTTTTGGATTGAACTCCGGTCCTTGCGCTTTCGAGAACCCTCTCTTTTGTATCTTGCTTCTTTCAGCCAACGTTATGTCTATAAGGTACAACCATGCTGTTTCATGTAGTTGTCTATTTTTCATTCTTTTTGCTGTATAATAATTCTGTTTTATATTGATGGGCATTTGGATAGTTTCCAGAGTTGCTTCCATTTTTCTTTTCTTTTTTTTTGGTACCAGGGATCGAACTCAAGACCTTTAACTTGCAAGGCAGGTGGCAACACCACTGAGCTAAATCCCCGGCCCTTGCTTTCATTTTTCATGTGACAGTAACTTAAGCTTGTTGGTGATTTGTGGACCAAATCTGAAACACCCATATTCTGTGGGATGGGAGAGAGACTGGGATCATACAGAAGGATTTATTGGGTGAGAAATGTGAGCCTGGCTGAGGTTGAAAATTTTTCTGTGGTTCCAGCCAGGCTGCTGTGCCAAGAACTTTGGCCACCAGGCTGTGTGCAGGTGCAGTGAAGATATGGAGTTGGTTGCAGGATTAGTTTCTGCCAGGTAGTGGAGGCATGAGTGCTGAAGATACTAGTAGCAGACAAGTGATGATGGAAAAGTGGCTGTAAATCCCGGCTGAAAGGAGGATATGCAAGGAAGATAGGGAAGAGAAGGTAGGAGGAAGCTGGCAGAGAAAGAAAGCAGAGGCAGACTGTGAGCTCCATGCAGGGTGGTGTCTGTGAAATTCTGGGCTGTATTTCCAGTGACTGGCACATGCTTGGCACAAGGTTGTCATCAGTGAATAGTTGAATAAATAAGCTGACGACTAGGGACCAGAGATCTCAGGTAAAAAGCCAAGTGTGAGAGACTGGAGATTGTACACAGTGTTGAGACTTAGCAAAGGGGCATTCCAGGGCAGGTGGTAAGGCTGTGGTGTCCCCTGGGGGCATGGCTAGGGGAAGCAGAGAGGCTATTGTGGGGCAATCCATGAACCAATGGGTTCATGGTACCCAGTCTTCAAGGAGGTAGGGGAGGATAGCATTTCTAAAAGTGGGGTCATTGGGCCTCTTGCAGCTGAATCTGCAGAGGAGTTGGTGGGTTTATTGCAAATCCAGAGCCTTGGACCCATGCTGGGTTGGGAAGAAAGAAAGCACTGCAGCAAAATTGGTCCTCAAGGAGCAGGACTGTTTGTGGGGTGGAGGAGCATCCAGCCCCTCCAAGGTCAGGGGATGGGGTGCCCCAATGGACCCTGCACATGGTGGCTTCTATCCATGCTGGAGGTGGAGAAAGGATATTCAAGAGATGGGGCCAGGGATTTAGCTCAGTGGTGCTGTGCCTGCCTTGTAAGCGCAAGGTCCTAAGTTCCATCCCCGATACCGCAAAAAAAAAAAAAAAAGAGAGGGCCAGGGGATTTAGCTCAGTGGTTCTGCCACCTGCCTCGAAAGCGCAAGGTCCTGAGTTCGATCCCCCTGTACCAAAAAAAAAAAAAAGATACAAAAGAGAGCACGCCGAGGATTTAGCTCAGTGGTACCATGCCTGCCTTGAAAGTGAAAGTTCAATCCTTGGTAATAAAGTTCAAAAGTAACCCAAATAATCTGTGGCAACAAAAGTTAGACTAGTAGTTCCCTTTGGGTTGTTGTGACTTAAAGGGGGCACAAAGGGTCTTCCAAAGTGCTGACAATGTTCTATTTCCTACTCTGGGTTCTGTTTCCTGATCCTGCATGCGTGTGTTCCATTGCAAAAATGTTAGCAAGCTGTACACTTAGTAGTTATATACTTAGGGCTGGGGATTTAGCTCAGTGGTGCTGCTGCCTCCCTTCCAAATGCAAGGTCCTGAGTTCAATCCTTGGTACAAAAAAAAAAGGAGATATATACTTTATGTATGTGTGTGTATTGTATATATACAGTTTTTTTTGAGATGCAGTCTCACTGTGTTGTCCAGGCTGGTCTTGAACTGCTGGACTCCAGCAAACCTCCTGCCTCAGTCTCCTGGGTAGCTAGTATAGAACAAGCATGCATCACTATACATGGCTATTTTCTATATATATTTCAATATAAAGTTGGGTTTAAATAAATAACTACACGGAATGGGGTTATAGCTCAGTGCCAAAGCATGTGGTTAGCATGCTCCAGGCCTTTGGGTTTTTGGGTTTTATTTTTTGTTTTTGGTACTGGGGATGGAACTCAGGACTTTGCACTTGCAAGGCAGGCGTGGTACCACTGAGCTAAATCCCCAGCCCACCAGGCCTTTGGGTTTGATCCTCTGTGCCACACATATACACACACAGTAAATAAAAAACTAGAAAAAACAAAAAAAGACCCACTGTGAGCTCTATGCTTTCCCCTAGCTACCACATTCTTTACCCCATCTCTTTTCATTTCTTTTTGACAATTCTCACTGTTTACTTTAGGCTAACCTTGAACACACTCACTATGTAGCCCAGGCTGGCCTCTAACTCACAGTGATCCTGTCTTAGCCTCTCAAATGCTGGGATTACAGGCAGGCGTCAACACCTGCACCTCTGCCCTCCTGTCTGTGCTGAATTTCTGGAATAACGGTCTACCTCTACTTCCTCACCACACCTACTCCTCTTCCCATTCTGGTGGCCTTCTGCATTCACCGCTCCCCTGATTGGTCCAGGCTAGGATGCCAGTGACTGTCCTGTTGCTGAATTAATCCCATGTCTAATGTATAGTTCTTATCCTGCTTGATCTCAATAAAGCTTTTGACTTGGTGGCTCCCTTCCTCTTCCTAAAGCCCTTCCTTCCCCTGAGTTTCAAGACGCAGCATGCTCTTGGTTTTCTACCTACCTCTCCAGCCACATATTTTCTTTTCCTGCAGGGTTTCTCTCCCTGTCCCCATCCTCAGATGGGCCTCAGCCTCCCTGCTGTTAATCTGTGTACATCTCTCTTAGCTCAATGCCATCTAAATGCTACCACCTTCCTTACCTGTCCCTCACCCAAACCACTCTTGTGAGCACTAGGCCTGCCTGCATATCCAACTGCTTGCTAGATGCCTCCCACAAGCTGACAGTGCACAGCGGGCTGTAAAAGGATGTGCTGATTTGAGGTCCCCAAACTGAATTTACCACTTTTTCTCCTCAAACCTCTTCCTAGTCTCCACACCCCTTCAGCACACGGGTTGAACTTGCCCATCAACTGGAGACTGGATAAAGAAAATGTGGTTTTTTTATAAAATGGAATACTACTCAGCCATAAAAAATGAGAAATTAGAGACATTTATAGCTAAGTGGATGCACATTGAGGCAATACTCTTAAGTGAAATAAATAGGACACACATGTGTAAATACCGAATAGTTTCTCTGGTGTGAGAAACTGAAAGTGTAAATAAGGACTAAATGTATAATAGGTCATGTGAAATAGGAAGAAAAGGGGCAAAGGGGAAGGAAGTGGGAGGGCTAAGGGAAAGGATAGAAGGGAATGGGATTAATATGAGAAAATGGAAAAATAGGAACAAAATTTTTGTAAATAGGGAGGGCTGGAGGGGTTGAAGGGAGGGCTGGGCAAGGGTGAAAAACAAGAACCAAGAGAGACTATGTAAAGGTGCAAATTTCCAATGATGAATGTCATTATATTGTATACCTAAAATGTACCAATTATTAGAATGAATAATCGATAATGTAAAATAGGAATAAAAGGTCCAAAGGGGTAGGGGTAGTGGGAGGCACAGGGGAAAGGAAAGAAGGGAAAGGAAAAAATGATGAGAAATGGAAAAAATGGAAATAAAGTCTTTGTAAATAGGGAAGGGTGGAGGGCGTGAAGGGAGGGCTAGGAATGGGGAAAAAATAAGAACCAAGATGCATTATGTAAAGGTACAATTCCCAATGAGAAATGTAATTGTGTTGTATACCTACAACGTACCAATAAAAGAATTTAATACAAAAAAACACACACACAAAAAAACAAGGGTTGAACCAAGGGCCTTGCACTGAGTTATATTCCCAGCCCCTCCCTCTTTTAATTTTTATTAATACAGGGTCTCACTAAGTCTTTAAGTTGCCCAGAGTGGGCTCCAACTTTCGATCCTCCTGCCTCAGCCTTCCAGAGTGCTGGCGCAGACATGCACCATAGCTCTCTTCCTAGTTTTAACTTGCCCAAAGCGTCCCCACCATCTATGTGGCTGGTTGTTCAAGAAAGACTGGGAGAGCCATTCTGGGCACCTCGGTCAGTTCCACTCATCCAATCAGATACCCACTCCTGACAGGTCAGCTTTTAAATGTACCTGGAATTTTCCCCCTCATTTCTACCCCTATGGTTAGAATTCTGGTCCAAACCATGACCAGTTCTCCTCTAGAGCCTTACAGTAGCCATCCAATAGGCTCCTATCTTCCTTCCAACCTGCAATGATCAGTAACAAGCCTGTCATCTGGAAATTCTAGTTACCTGACAATGCCAAAATGCTATGCTTAACCAAAAAAAAAGCTGTGGTTTTTGAGTGCCTTCTATGTCACACACGGTACTTGACACCATTTCATTTAATTCCAGCAACAATTCAAGGAGTTTAAATCCAGTTAGCCCAACTTCACAACCAAGAAACTGGAGGCTAACAGGCTATATGACCTTGGACAAGATAATTTCTTAAACTTTTAGGCTTCAGGTACCCATAAAATGAGTATAAACCGGGCATGGTGGCACAGACTTCTAATCCCAGCACTCAGGAGGCTGAGGCAGGAGGATCGCTGAGAATTTGAGGCCAGTCTGCATTACATAGTGAGTGCAAAGCCAGCCTGAACTACATAGCGAGACTCTGTCTCAAAAAAAAAAAAACTGGAGGATTAGCTCAGTGGTGCCGCCACCTGCCTCCCAAGCTCAAGGTCCTAAGTTCAATCCCCAGTACCAAACAAACCAACAAACCAAAACAACAAAAAACCCCTATATATATATATATATATATATATATATATATATATATATATACACACACACACACACATATATACACACACACATATATACATATGTACATATACACACATATATATACATATGTACATATATACACATATATGTATATATACACATATGTGTATATGTGTGTATACACATATGTGTGTGTATATATATATGTGTGTGTATATATACACACATGGTGAGATACCTCCCTCTATAAAGAATGCTTGAGGAAGGAAGAATTGTATGTGAGATAGGGAAGTTGAAGTATACACTACCTCACTGTTAGCACAACAAATATTAACTGTTGTTATTATTACTATTATTATTAATAATAATCAGCCTGAGATTACACAGCTGGTAAGTGGCAGAGTGAGAATTCAAAATCAGGCTCTCTCACCCCAGGACTGTAATCTTTTTCTTTTTGAGACAAGTCTCCCTATGTAGTTCAGGCTGGCCTTGAACTCTAGACATAGCCCAGGCTGGCCTCCAACTTGTGGAGATCCTCCTGACTCAGCCTCCTGAGTGCTGGGATTATAGGTGTGTGCCACCACAGCCAACAGGACTGTAAATCTTTTCTTTTTAAAACCACAGTATATTTATTTATTTATTTAGTGGTACTGGGGATTGAACCCAGGGCCTTGCATATGCTAGGCAAGCATTCTACCTCTGAGCTACATCTCTAGCCCAGGACTGTAAATCTTTAATATCCTTCTATTCAGACCCTTGTGAAACATTCACAGCCACCCCCTGCCCCAAGGTAACACCCAAACTCTAATATGATCCACAGGGCCTTCCTGGGCCTGTCCCTTCCCTCCCCTTTCTAACAACTAGAAGATTCTTCACCATCCCTAATTGCTGCTGTACCCTCTTCCCACTGATCTCGGCTTAATCAACCCTCTGTCCTTCAAGTCTGACCCTCTTAACTTCTTCCTCCAGGAAGTTTGGTCTGGATTGGTTCCCCCTTTTGGTGCCTCCATAGCTTCCTCTCTCTGATCCCCAAGGCCACATAACTCAGTTGTCAGTTCTCCTTTAGGGTCTGTGTCCCCACCACACTGAACCGCGTGGGGGCTGGGGCCTGTCTGCTTGGCTTGCTATCTTCTGGGCCCTCTACCAGGGCCTGAGCCCTGGGAGATGAAAGGGGGAAGGCCCTGAGTGGGGAAGCTGGGCTGTCTGGACACAGGAACAGGATCCTGATCTGTTGCAGAGGTAGATTTTTTTTTTTTTTGTACCGGAGATCAAACTTGGGACCTTGTGCTTGTGAGGCAGGCGCTGGAACCACTGGGCTAAATCCCTGGCCCTGCATGGGTAGATTTCGAGTCTGTGTCCACTCTGGCTCCCTTACCCTACCTAAGATTCTCCCTTTCCCCACTTGCTAATTATTATTATTAGTATTTTTTTTTTTTTGGTACCAGGGATTGAACTCGGGTCCTTTTGGTTGCAAGGCAGGCTGCCAAACCACTGAGCTAAATCCCCAGCCCCCCACTTGCTAATTATATCAGACATCATCAGCAAGTGGGATTCTGGTCCCCAGGACGGGGCAGGATGGAGGTCTTCTGTGTTTCTGGACTCAAGGGTATGTGGATTGTCCCATCGATTTTCTTTCTTTGGCTAAGGCTCTGCTGCCACCTATCTCTTAGTCCCCCAGGAACCAGTATGTGTTGGTTCAGCTGGGGATGGGGTGTGGTGTGTGTGTGTGTGTGTGTGTGTGTATGTAGATGGGCAGGATCCTGCTAGGAGTGGATGGAAAAGGCTGAATCCCTTCAACTAAAGGAGAGGGGCCACATCAACTGGTGGGAACTGGTTTTTTTGTTTGTTTTCAATATTGGGGATTCTCACTGAACTGTATCCCTAGCCCTTTGTTTGTTTGTTTATTTTTGAGACAAGGTCTTGCTATGTAGTTCAGGCTGACCTTGAACTTTTTTTTGTATGGGGATCAGACTCAGGACCTTTTGCTTGCCAGGCAGGTGAGGTGCTGCTGAGCTATATCCCTGGCCCTTTGAACTCACTATGTAGCGCAGACTGGCCTCGAATTCTCGGCAAACCTCCTGCTTCAGCCTCCCAAGTGCTGGGATTACAGGCATGCACCCCCATGCCCGGCCTAACCCTTTATTTTTTATTTTGAGCCAGGGTCTCACTAAGTTGTCAAATTGCCAAATTTGGGCTGGATCTTTCCACTTTTCTGCCTCAGCCTCCCAGAGTGCTAGATTAGGGGCCTAGGCCACCACACCCTGCTGCGACTGGCTGATAAGAGGCAGGGGTCTCTAAGCGCATCTCATCCTTACTGTCTGTTGACATGGCAAAGAATCCAAGTCCCAGGTTTTAAAGGTTACAGGGCTTGCAGCACAGCCAGCTCACGGTCTACAAGACCTGTTTCCAGACCCCAGTCCTCCCTATGCATCAAGACTGGCACACTAGTGTGGGGTAGAAAATGCAGCCACTGGCCCTCCCTGGCTCACTGCGAATATGCCAAGCCAGTCGTCTCTCAGGGAGTCCCCGGTCCAGTCCCGCCCAGTCTTTGGGCCACCCCTGACCGAGGTAAACAGACGCTAAAAATAGCCCAGGGAAGGGGCGGCAGCAAGAGAAGAGAGGGTCGTTCCTGAGCCTGCCCCTGTCGCCATGGCAACTGCCCCAAACCCAGCTGCTGATGTCATCTCGCAGCTCCCAACCCAAGCAGGTAGGGAAGGAGGAAAGGGGGGTTGCGCGGCCTGGGACCCCCACCCCGGAACCCGGCGGAGGCGGCCGAGTGGCCTCACTTCCTGCCGGCCTCCTCCCTAGTCAGCTGGTCACATTCCCTGTCCCGCCGCGCGCCACAGTAGTCGCCGCGCGCCTCGGCAGTCGGCAGGCCTCCCCAGCCTGCCTGGTTTGGCCTCCAGTCTGAGCGGTGTCGAAGGAAGGGGGCCAGAGTGACTCACTCGCACCCTCCTCGCCGTCTTTTTCACCCGGGCAGAACCCAGCCTGCCGCCCACCCAGGCTGGCGTCCTGCGTGCTGCCCAGACTCCTACCCAAGCGCAGGCCCCTGGGACGGCTCATTCTGCTCCTCACCAGCTGCTGCTCCCAGGATGCAGGAAGGGCAGAGAGATGGGAAAGGGAGCCGTGCCAGTCCCCTTTGTCCTGCTGGAGTATACTGTACCTCAGTTCCAATTATTGCACATCCTCACCACCATCCCTGCCACCGACAACGCTATGTAAGTGGATGTTACAGGGGCAAGGATTTAGATCTCAATCCTCTTCTCCCTAAACCAGTGGTGTGACCTTGAGAATGTTACAAACCTCTCTGAGCCTTTCCGCATCTGCCAGATGGTCATAACCTTCCTAAAACGCGGCAAGCCCACGGTGCGACTCCACATAAGGTGGCCTGGGCACCGCTATTGTTATATTAGACTGCACACAGTGGGTGCTCAGGAGCCAGCCTAGACACCCATCAGGACTGGCTTGAAGGGTCAGTAAGAGAGGCCGTTTGGACTTCACCCAGGAAAGGAGGCTAGCGGGTGCTGAGGCTGACTTGGCAGGGCCTTTTCCCCTGGTGAACAGCCCCTTCCCCAAACCAGTTCTGCAGCGTGACCAGGCCTGGCTGCTTGCGGAGTTGCCACAGCAGCTCCCGTCCAGAGCCAAGGTCTGTACCCCGAACCGCGCCAGGACGATCTCCTGCTGGGCGCAAAGCACGATCCCTGGACAGCTCAGGCACCTCGCGCTGGTCCCAGAGCGGCTTAGCCTGGCCGCTGGGCCAGCAAGATGAGCTCATCTCAGCGGCCGCCTGCACCCCGGGTCGCCCCCTCCGCGGCGCGGACAGCGGGGACTCTCAGAGGGCGCCCGATCGGGGCCCAGGCCAGGCCTGAGCCTGGGGCAAGCAACGGCCGCCGAGGCCCAGCTGTGGGAGGGAGGCAGCACCCGGCGGGCGCGGCAGGCCCGCAGGCGGCGGGCTTTTGTGGGCGAAGCTGCGTCCTCTGCTCTGGGGGAGGGGAGGAAAGACGCGAGGCGGCCGGGGTCCCGGGAACGGGTGAGATGGGACCCGGCCGCAGATAAAGGGCCCACGGGGCGGCGTTGATCCGGGAGGCACCGGAACCGCCGCGCCCGACCCCTGCCCGGCCCGCGGTCCCCCGGAAACGCGCGGACACTCACATGGCTGCGCTGGCTGAGAGGACCTCGCGCTCTTGGGGCTCTCGGTGCTGCCAGGCCTGGTAGCGCTGCAGCTGCCGCTGGCGCCGCCGCTGGCGCCAGCCCCTCCCGTCGCCCCGCCGCCTCGCCCCTCCCCGGGCCCGCTGGGCTCCACCCCCTGCGCTCTCCCTAGGCTTCTGCACCCCGGGAGGCGCCCACAACTCGCTCCGCCCTCTCGGGTGTCCGGGCAGCAATGGCCAGCCAGTTACCCACCACCTTGTTGGAACGGTAGCAATTGGGGAGTCCCCGGGTTTCCTGGGAACCGCGCTCAGATCTCAAAACAGGGGGGAAGGGGGGCGCTAGGGAGCCCCTCCTGTTTTTCCTCTCCCTACAATCCTACTGCTCTAGAGACCTTTCAGGCCCCTTGTCTGTGACTACCTTAAACAGGTTCTGGAGCTGTTGGCTTGGTTGAAGGAAGGGATCAGAGCCAGTTTTGGGGAAGGCAACTGGGAGGCTGTAAGTCTAGCCATCTGACACCAGCCCACCCGTCTCCCCGCTGTAGGGTCAGACTGCCCGGCTGGCTGCTAAGTCTGGTCTAATAGCCAGGGCGTGCATGCACCACCCCTGGGGTACTGGTTTCTGGGGATTCTCAGGCTTTGCTTCTAGGTCATAGATGGGGATGCTGGCAGGGGCTGGGTATGCAGATTTGGGGCACGTGTTGGCCACGGGGCTAGAGCTTCATGTTTTCCAAAGCTGAGGCTGGTATGCTGGCCTTCCCCAGGAGTGGGTTGAGGTGGAGCTGACAGCTGACCCTACACTGCGTCAAAGACCCAGTGCCACTCCCCCACCCCTCCCACTAATCAGACACCACTGGGCCTCTCCATCCCTGTGCACCCTGAACCCTCACTCACCCTTTGGCCTTCCCAGATTCTGCCTCCTGCACCCCTACATATTTAGAGGTGGGCCAGGCATATCCAGGGGCGTGGTTTGAGGAATTTTAAGAGGTCCCTGAATATCCTCTCCTATCCCACCTTTTTTTAAATTTCAGTACTGGGGATTGAACCCAAGGCTTTCACACTGAGCTACACTGCCCCCTTTTAAATATTTTTTGTTTTTGTTAATTTTGAGACATGGTCTTGCTAAGACACAAAGTTGCCCAGGCTGGGCTCAAATTTGTGATCTTCTTGCCTCAGCTTCCCACAATGCTGGGATTATGACCATTCCTCTTGATTCTATCTTCTTAATATGTGTTTGTGGTGGTGGTGGTAGTGGGGTTGGGACAGGGTCTTCCTATACAGTTCAGGCTGGCCTTGAACTTACCTGTACCCTAGGCTGGCCTTGAATTCACAGTGATGCCCCTTCCTCAGCCTCCTGAGTGCTGGGATTACAGACATGTTCCACCACATCCAGCTCCTTGAACTGATGATGTTTCTGCCTCAGTTTCCTGAGTAGCTAGAATTCTTGCACAACACCTGGCTAAATCCTCACTTTTTCTTTTCTTTTTTTTTTTTTTTTTGTTAGTACTAGGGATTAAACCCTTCACACTGAGTTACTCCCTCTGTGGGCCAAGGATTTAGCTCAGTAGTTCTGGCGCCAGCTTGGAAAACCCAAGGTCCTGAGTTTGATCCCTGGTACCAAAAAAAAAGAAAAAAGAAATGAGTTACTCCCTTCCTTTTAAAATTTTATTTTGATGCACTCCTATAATCCCAGCACTTGGGAGGCTGAACAGGAGGATCACTATGAGTTCAGCCAGTCAGCCTAAGCCACAGAGTGAGACCTTCTCTCCAAAAATAAAATTAAATTATTTTGAAGCCAAGCGTGGTGGCTTCACATCTGTAATCCCAGCATTTGGGAGGCTGAGGCAGGAAGATCCATGGGAGTTCAAGGCTAGCCTGTGCTACAAAGTGAGTTCAAGGCCAGCCTGAAATACATATCAAGACCCTGTCTCAAAAAACAAGCCAGGCCAGAGATTTAGCTCAGGGCACCATGCCTGCCTTGCAAAGTCCTGAGTTCAATCCCTGGTACTGGGGGAAAAAAAAGAAAAGAAAAAGATAGGCATAGTGGCAGATGCCTGTAATCGTAGCACTCTAAAGGCTGAGGCAGGAGGATCGCTGTGAGTCCAAAGCCATCTTGGGCTACATAGTAAATTCTAGGCCAGCCTGCACTGCAAAACTAGACACTGTCTCAAAAAAAAATAATCCTTAAATCACTAATTTTGAATCATGAATCAGATCATATCAATCCTTTGCTTACAAGGCTTCAGTGGTTTCTGTTGCCCTCAGGATAAGTGTAGACTGAGATCTGGCCCTTGATGACCTCACTTCCTTATCTTCCATCTATTCTGTGCCCAGCCTGTGCTGCTCTGGCTTCCAGTATACCAGCCTGCCTGCAGCTCTAGGCTCTGCCTTTTCTCCCAAGCTCTCTTCTACTTGGGATGCTACACTCTCTACCCACTTGGAAAATATCTCCAATGCTCCCCATCTCCTGGGTCCCATGGCTTCCCAGTCAACTACTCCAAACACTGGTCACTGCCTATTGTCCCTGTCTGTGGCCAGACAGACCGGGTACTGATGGCCCTTTCCCCCTGTCCAGGGACCTTAGGTGCTGGAAGCCTCCTAGGCCCCTCCCCAACAGTTGGTGAGCTGGGCCAGGAAACACATAGCCAAAAGCCTCTTCATGGAGGAGACGCCTGAGGCTCTGGAAACTTTCCATGGCAATATGTTTAGGAAGGGCTGAGTCTGAGCTTCAGTTCAGCTCCCTGAGTCATAGTCAATTTGGCTCTGCCTGAGTCAGGCATTGCTCTCTGAGCATATCCTCTGCCCAGCACTGGGCTGGAGGTTGGAGTGTGTGACAAGGAATCACAGGTAGTTCTGGTGAAGAGTTCACATTCTTGTAGGAACAGACTTGGGCCCGAGAAAAATCTCTCTAACAGACGGCAGAGGGTGGTGAGAACCCTAGTAAGCTGTGGGTGCTCACACATGGTGCTGCCTGTTCCACTCTGGAAAATTAAGCTTCCAAAAATCAAAAAACCCAAGGCTTCCTTTGCCCCAACTCACATCCCCCATGGGCTACTGCTCTCTGGTATGCAGCTTCCCTCCGGCTTTGCTTCTTGAAGAGACGCTGTGACTGTGGCCACATCATTCATTCATTCGCCAGATATTCAGCAAGCATTTGTGGAATGCCTGCTGTACAACCGCCCCCCTGGGGAGACTAGGGGTGAGGCCACCCCTGCTCCTGCCCACAGGGATTCACAGTCAATTGGAATAAGTACATCCCGAGCCCTGTACCTTCTGTGTCACAAAGCTGAGAGGGTGCATACATGAGCATTCCTGTGTCTGTGTGCACAATGGTGTGTATGTGTGACTGTGTATGTGCTGGTTAGAAAGGGCTTTGTGGGGAAGGGGCTTTAAGCATTGCCTATTTGGGGGCTCCCTATGAAGGTGGGGGGCAGGTCCTTGGAAGAGCAGGATTCAAAGCCCAGGAAGAGGAGCAGCTTCCTCTGCTAGAGAGGAGTGAAGGCCCAACATAGCTGGAGAATTGTGCATGTGTGCATTGGGGAATGGGCCACTTAGTCATGAGAGCCCTTGGGTGCTGGGCTGAGGAGCATGGTTTCACTCTCAGGGTGATGGGGAGCCTGGGCTTTAAGTTGGAGGACTTTGTGGTCATATCTGTACCTTGGAAAGTTCACTCAGGCCCTGGGCATGGGGTGGGGTGAGCAGCAAGGAGTTATTAACATTTCTAGTTGATCCTGGCCTGGGTCCAGGTGGAAGTAGTGGGGCTGGAGAGAAGAAGACATTCAAGGGATGTTCCAGAGGCACAATGCAGGGCTTGGTGAACCGTGGGATATGGGTCTGGAGAGAGGGAGGCATCCTGGCTGATGCAGGAACTTTGGGTCTAGGGAATGGGTAGATGGTGGTGTTTTTCCAATAGAGTGGGGAGGTCTGGAAGGTCAGGGTTAGGGGGAAGGTGACGTGGTCAGTCTGAGCAGGTGGCATCTAAGGGTTCTGAAGTCTTGAGGGGGTTGAAGAGGCAGCAGGAGATGTAGACAGAGGAAAGAAGGGCCTGAGTTGGAGACAGTGGCCTCCTAAGCCAGGCATGGTATACACTCCTGTAATCTTAGCACTCACGGGGCTGAAGCACAAGGGTTGTCGAAAGTTCAATGCTAGTCCAGCCTACATAGAGAGTTCAGAACCAGCCTGAATTATGTAGTGAGACCCTGGCGAACCCCCATCCCTAGTGGCCTGCTAGAGCACTTCAAAGTGTGGCGAGGACAGGGGAAGACTTGAGAGCTTGCTAAGTATGAGGCTATATGCCTACACTCACGACCAACTTCCCCACCCCTCCAGCCCCAGCCTGGACCCTACCTTCCCTGATGTGTGTCAAAGGATAAAGACCAAGAATGCTTTCTCACATTCAAATCCAGGCTTTGCCACTCTCACCTTGTGTTTCTTGGAGCCAGTTCTCCTTTCTGATGCTTTAACTGCTCATACATTCATCATTAAAATTACAATTTGAGGCCGGGGATTTAGCTCAGTGGTTTTGCCACCTGCTGCACAAGCCCAAGGACCTGAGTTCAATCCCCGGTACAAAAAAAAATTAAAAAATTAAAAAAAAAATAAAATTACAATTTGAGAGCCAGGTGTGGTAGTGCACACCTGTAATCCCAGCACTTGGACAAATAAGGCAGGAGGATTGCAGCGAGTTTGAGGCCAGCTTGGACTACACAAAGTGAGACCTTGTCTCTATTTTTTTTTCCTTTTTTGAGAGAGGGTCTCACTATGTAGTTCAGGCTGGTCTTGAACTCACTATGTAGCCCAGGCTGGCCTCAAACTCTCAACAATTCTCCTGCCTCAGCCTCTCAGAGTGCTGGGGTCACAGGTGTGCACCCACCATGCCCAGCTGAGATGTGCTTTTTGTGTGTGTATGTGTGCGCTTCTGAGATTGGTGGTGATGAACACAATGTGTTAGTAAATAATCTCAAGAGTAGAAATTGGCTGGAGTGGTTTACCGTAGTGTTGTCAGTATGTATCAAGTTGTCAAGAGCAAACCTCCCTCTCACCCTATCATTCCTCTTTGAGAACTTCATGCCAAATAAATAGTTGCTCAAGCAGGAAAAGATCTGCGCCTGATATGTTGAGCAGTGGCTGGTTTAATAGGGCTAAGTGGATTACACAGCCCGTCAATGGGAGGGAGAGGGTTGAAGGGCGTTCACGCAGGCCCTGAGATATTCCGTGGCCACTGAAAGTGGACATCAGGCAGGGAATGGGCACTCTGTATGTTCCTGGCCTCACTCTGGATGCTGGGGACACAGTGGCAAGGTCCGTGCTGTCCAGGAGTTTATGCTCTAGCCAAAGTAGGGACAGACAACAAATGAGTTAATATATCAGAGGGAGAGAAGAGCTGTGAAGAAAACAAATCGGGGTGATGAGGTTTGAAGTGATGAGGCCGAGAGGCTACTTTAGTCATGGTGGTCAATGAAGTCTTCTTTGAAGCAGTGACATTGGAGCTGAGGCCTGAATGACAAGAAAGACACAGCTGTGGATTAATCCAGAGAAAGTGTTCCAGGAAGGGGGAACAGCGAGGGCAAAGGCTAGGAGGTAGGAATGAGCTTGCTGTATTTGAATCCTGTAGGCTGGAGGAGAGAAAACCAGGGCAGGGTAGGACACGATCTGGTCAAGGTGGGGAGTCAGAGTTTTATCTATGAAATGTGCTCAACAAAGAAGCACCTTACAAGGGAGAAAGCTCCAAATCAGCCTGCGCAGCAGGAGTCCCATGGATTTTCTTTGTATTTACTTATGCTACAAAAAGTTTGCAATGAACATGGCATCGCTTTCTAAAGCAGCATGGCCATCCCTTACTGGTGCATTTCCAGGCTACCTCCGCACTGGGAGGTGTAAGTTTCTAGGCTGGGTGGGCCGCTTCTCTGGAGACTTGCTGAAAGACCAAGCTGTCTGTGCCTTTGTCTCCGCTGGTCCAGCTTCGGCCTCCAGGGGGAGCTATGAAAAGGGCCGTGCTGGGCCGATGTGGGCAAGGGGCGGGTGACTGTGTGTCCCACGGGCTGGGCTGGGCGTTCT
Organism: Heterocephalus glaber; assembly: GCF_053883595.1. Taxonomy (NCBI): domain Eukaryota; kingdom Metazoa; phylum Chordata; class Mammalia; order Rodentia; family Bathyergidae; genus Heterocephalus; species Heterocephalus glaber. Next base: position 18,560,812 of record NW_028258137.1, read on the forward strand.
TCCTTCCTTCCTGACACCCTTTCCTAATGGACAAGTGGGAGGGATGTCCTTGCCTCTCCCAGATCATAGGATGAGCTGCTCCCTTGGGACCCTTTCAAACCGGGGGGGGGGGGGGGGGGGCGGCGGCTGACAAAGGTTGCGTGTGTGGTGTCTAGTATATTTCTGTGAGTTCCTACCTCTAGGAGAAGTGCTCTAACCGAGACCTGGAGGGCATGGAAGGGTGTATCCCAGTCACCAGGCATTTGGCAGCCCCCTCCTTCCACGGGACAATGACCTAAGACACCACCAAGGATTCCCAAATTGACCCCTCTGCTCTTTGCCACCCAACCATTAAGTCCAGAGTTGGTCTTGGGCGCCGCCGTGTGGGAAACGGGCACACTACAGTTACAGACCTCAAACAGCACCGTCAACTCTCAGGGAGCATATGTGAAACGTTAGTTACTGGGATGTGCAGTGCACAGCCTTTTCAGTCTGGTGCAGCCATCTGTTCACACTCAAACTGGTCGCAGGTCATGGACTGCCACTGTTAAAACCTTCACACCCCCAAGCCTGTTCAGGAGTGACAAATGCATCCTGTTCTTTTGCTTCTCAGTCCTCTATGTTACTTGCAGCTGATCCTCCCCTCTTTTAAAAATTATATATATTTGAGATAGGGTTTTGCTGTGCAGTCCAGGTTGGACTTGCACTTGCAGTCCTCCTCCTTCAGTCTCCCAGGTGTTAAGATGACAGGTGTGTGCCATCCCTTCTTTGAAAGCTGCCTTGGCTTCTGTGACTGCTCCTCCTGGATTGCTAGCTACTTCTCTGGGATCTCTCTTCCTGCTTCTTGGGGAGCTGAGTCCCCTTTCCCTTCCTTCCTGGATACTTCTCTCCAAGGCATCCCAACAACTTCTAGGGCCTTGTTTCTGGACCCAATCTGATACCTTGAGTCTCAGCTCTCCTATATCTCCCTCTGTTCTCACCTTCTTAGGCACTCCCAAATTCATAGTGGAAAATCAACCTTTTCTCCTCACCTCAGAATTGGTCTTTGGGCCAGGATGTAACTCAATGGCACTGCGCCTGCCTGGCAAGTGCAAGGTCCTGAGTTCAATCCCTGGTACCAGAAAAAAAAAATTGGTCCTCTTGGGTCCTCATGTGACCTTTCTCTAGACCTTTCTTCTGACACCCGGTTAGCCCCCAAGAGAGCCCCTTCTTTCCCACTGCTGCTGTCCTGCCCTGGGTCAGACCACCACCTGCACCTTCTGTACCATGGTGAAACCTTACTGTCCTTGGTTTTACTGTGCTAATCCAATCTCCACTGGGCCGCTGGATCACTTTTGGATATTGAACCTTATCCTTCCTCACTGGTCTGTCCTCTCTGGGCAATTCCTAGCCAGACTAAATTTTTTTCTTATACTGGGAATGTAACACAGAGCCTTCACATTAAGCTACATCCCTAACCCTTAAAATTTTTTGTTTTGTTTTGAGACAGGACCTCACTAAGTTGCTAAATTGTCCAGGTTGGGCTCAAACTTGCCATCCTCCTGCCCCACCTTCCTACAGTGCTAGGATTGCAGATGTGTGCTACTGCAGCCAACTAAGGCTGAATTTGTTTGTTTTTTCTGAATACATCCAGCTTCTCCATGCCTTTGCTCAGGCTAGTCTGTGCACCGAGACACTTTTTCCTCTTTCTTTCACCTGGCTAATTCCTGCTTACCTGTTAGGTCTCAGCTGGACCACCACTTCCTGTGGGATAGCTTCACTGGACCCCAGGCTGGGTCAGGAACCTCTTTCTTGCCACCCCTTCAGAAAGGTCCTCCTGCTCCTGCCCTCTCCAAGGCCAGATCTAGGTTGAGTCCCTTGGCTCTGTGTCCATTTCCCACCCTTAGAAGGCCTAGATCTCAAAAGCTACTGAGGGTTGAGATGTAGCTCAGCAGTACAATGCCTGGCTGGCAAGCTCTGAGTTCATTGGATTCCCAGTACCAAAAAGGAAAAAAAAAAAGCTATTGAGTTCTAGGGAGAGTGAGGCTGTGCTTGAAGGTCACCACAGTGAACCAGTGGCCAGGCTGGGATGAGACCCAAGGCTCTTACCTTCCCCTTGTTTCTCCTCATGCCACTGTGAGCTGAGTCAGGATCTGTGAGGGGCTAAGGAGCCTCAATAAGAAGGGATTATCCTAGGGAGAAGGAAGCCAGGAGCCCATGCTCTTGAGTGCCCAGGATGCTGTCCCAGGAAGCCGAGAGGGCTGGTGTGCATGTGACCGCATGTCAGCATATCTCCCGAGAAGAGAAGGCCTAGTGCAACTCCCTTCTCCCACCGGGCTGCACAGTGGGAGTGGTGGCCCACATGTTATTCAGGGAGGGCTTGAATTCCTGAAGGGTTCTTCTGGCAGCTGTTGTGGCCCAAGGTTAATTATTTCCTCTGCATTGCACAGAAGAGAATGTGCTGAGATGGGACCTCTCCCACCAGGCCTTGGCTTCTTCCCAGGGCACTGATCTCTGCAGATCCACTCTTCTTCTACCAACCTGAAGTCTGAAGACCAGCCTGGTCTTTCTTCAGGCCTGGGCACGGTCTTGACTCCTGCCTCTTCCTCTTAGCTGAGACTGCTTTGCAGGGTTCCACCTCAGGCCTTTGCTCCTGCTGTGCTCTCTCTGCCTGCTCCAGGGGTGGACCCAGACACTTGCTCAGGGAGCTCATTAAACATGATGAACTTATTTGTTCTGTAAATACACAAAAAGTGCTGAATATGCTGCCTGGCACTTAGGAGACGCACCCTTCACCTTACTAAATTTGCTAAGCAAACAAATAACCCAAAATAGAATAGAAAGCGTCCATCCGGTCTTGGGCCCCTGTTTGCAAAACTGCTCTCCTTGCAGTTCTTTGGGACAGCCCTGCTCCCTCTGCTCCACACCTCTGCTCAAATTCAGCCCAACCTTCTTTAGATCTGAACATTCCTCCCCCAGGGTAGAGAGGTCTTCTAGATGCTCCACAGTGGCTCCCACTCTGAACCTTTTTCTTTGTCATTTAACTTGCTCAATGACGGTGAGCTCTTCGGGGCTGGGGACCATGGTGACTCACTCATCCCTCCATTCCAGTGCCTTCAGTGGGAGCTTGATGGGTGCTCAAGGATGAATAGCTGTTGGATTTTGAATGACTGGAGGCCATGGGCACTGGGATACTTTCTCCCTCTCCCAGAACCTGGCTGAATCCACGCCATCTCTGTGGGAAGTTCCAAAGTGCCCAAAGGGACAGACTCTTTCTCCTTAGAACTGTCTGGATCCTTGTAGTCCTTTAGTCTTTTTCACTGTTGTTTTCCTCCTGAGTTCCCAGAATAGCGTAGTGGCTTGACAGTTTCACACTAAAACTGAAAAATTTCCCTGAGATTCCTCCATGCCTGTTTCCTGGAATCTGTGTTCCATCTCCCTTGGCTTAGAAAGCCTATGACTCATTTACTCAGGCAGCAGTGTCTTCTCCACTGGGATTTCTCACAGGAAACCTGAGAGCAGCAGGAACATCGTTTTTTTCACTCCACCCACTCTTGGCCCTGGCCTTTCTTTTCTTCTCTCTCTCTCTTTTCTTTCCTTCTTTCTTTTTTGCTCTGGCTTTTCTTATCTAAAACCCTAGATTTTTTACATCATGAGAGTTAGTAGAGTGGTTAGTTTTTCCCTTGATCTAGGCAGCCTTCATTAAACCAGGGCCCTGTACCCCTAGGGGCTCAGCCTGGAGCCTTTGCAGAGCTTCCAAGACTCCAGATCTCCAAATCCTGCAAGGATAAAAAATTACCTTTGTTAGTTTGCTAAATTTCTACATAATGACAACCTCTGGGTCTTTCTGGAAATCTAGAAAACTATAGGAATATTTCTAATGTATTTTCAAGACGCCAAGCTTCTTGTCCTTCCTAGGTACCCAGGAGACCCACACACACACACGCACACACACACCCTAATACTTTAAAAATTTTCAAATGTCCCAAGTGTTGGGGCACACACCTGTAATCCTAGGACTCAGGGAGGCTGAGGTAGAAGGATTACAACTTTGAGCCCAGCCTGGGCAATTTAACAACATAGCTAAATTGAGGCTGTGAAAGCTCTGGGTTCAATCTCCAGGACCCCTCCCTCCCCTAAAAAAGTTCAAAGGCAGGGCTGGGGATTTAGCTCAGTGATACCTTGCCTGCCTCACAAGCGCAAAGTCCTGAGTTCTATACCCAGTACAAAAAAAAAAGGTTCAAATGAAAACTGTAGACTCAGCAGTCTGCACACAGCCAGCCTTCATATCGGCCCCCTCAGAAGGACTTTGTCACCTGTTGAATGGGAGAGAATTGTGCAGATGTAGTCATACTCATCCCCATGGCCTGAGTGAGTGTGTATTTATGTGAACTTTGAGAGAATCTATGGCAGCTGGCTGGGGGTAGATGGGATTTTAGGGACTGTTGATACAATGGGGCTAATATCTGAATGAGGACATGCAATATCTCAGTAGGAGTTTGAAAGGTTGGGTGTGCATTTGTGTTGAGTTTCTGTGGGCTGTTGAAGGCTGTTTGGATAAAAAAATGCTTTGCAAATGCATCAGTAAATCAAAGCAGAATGATGCCATGTGGAGAGGGAGTTAACCAGGCTTATATGAAGTTTGAAAAACAACTCTGGAGGAGTTCACTAACTCTTACATCATCACCATCAGTGACATACAGTAACAATAGCCATCACTTTTGAGGAATCAGTATGTGCCAGGTACAGCCGTAACACATCAGCCACCCCCACCCACAAAAGTTGTCAGAATCAAAATGGACTCACTTATGCCAAACCCTAGCAAAATGGAGTCAGGAAAGGGCTTTCATGCACACATGTCTATGACAAAAGCTATTGCATGGACTCTGTAAAGCACAACCTTGCACAAAATCTACCACAACCTTACACAAAAAAGATTTCTAGGCAATTATAACTTTCCATGACAGCCCCTGCTATGTTTCTGAGACACAGCATGTGGTTTTATTTTTCCTTTAACCTCTTTTTGTCTTTACTCAGCCTGAACTCACTCTGCAGAGCCAGTTTCTCTCCACTCTTCACTTTTACTTTTTCAAATAAACTTTGTCAGTGTTAAAAAAAAGAAAGATTTCTGGCAAAACACATAGTCAGCAAATGCCTATTCAACCTTAGAGTGATTCCACCCTTGTTGATGATCTTTGTAGACAAGGATAATTGTTGGCAAAACAACTTATGTTATCTTCCTCATTTTACCTTTAAAAATCCTTGTCTTCCTTTGCCTCCCTGGGTTGTGCCTATGATTCATCATAGTATGTGTATCCTGGATCTTATAATCCCCTGTTTATTCCTGAGTAAATTCGTTTCTTTGGTGAGCCACTCTCTGTGATGTTATTTTAGGTTGACACGTTTGCTTTGCCTAGTCTTGGGAACATTTTACCCAGGCCATAATTTGTTGGACTTAGTGTAAAATGTAAATGCAAGCACTTCATTCAAAATTATTATTATTATTATTATTATTATTATTATTACTGGTACTGGAGATCGAACTTGGGACCTTGTGCTTCTGAGGCAGGTGGCAGAACCACTGAGCTAAATCCCCAGCCCTCAAAATTATTAAGAATTTCAAGATGGTGACAGAGAGCATGTAAATAAGCCTGAGACCCTTTTAAGCATAGAGCCCAATGCAACTACACAGATGTCTCAGGCCTATAAAGCCAGCCCTGGTTTCACTACTGAATTATACCTGATGGCTAATGTGACCTTTAATGGGGAGATTCTACACACTTGGCCCAGGGTACAGTCTGTCCACTTGGAAACCAGTTGTACACCAGTCTAGGGGTTTCTCCCTGTGCACTGTGACTGCTGATGATTAGCTATCCTGTGTGTACATGTGTGTGTGTGTTGTGTGTGCACGTGCATGCATGCGCATGTGTGATTAATGTTGTGAGTTCTGTGCCTGGATGTTTCTGACTGATGTCCACCATCCCTGGAGGAACCTCTTTTATTGTAATCAAGTCAGACTCCAGGAAGCAGAGCTAGGCACCCAGCCTGGGCTAATTCAGCACAGACTGGGGTTTTTCAGAAGTCTGATCAGTATCCCCGAAAGGAAGACCAAGCTATGGAGCCATAACCCTAAATAGAGGAGACTGAGTTAGAGGCTCTGGGAAGGTTCCAAAAGTGGAGCAGAGGGCTGGGGATGTAGGGGGTGGGGTGGGGTGGAGAAGCAAAAATGAAAATGCGGCCACAAGGGGTCGTGCATTTAGTTTCTGTCAATTACAATCATTTTTCTCATCACAAAAGCAGCGTGGGGGGAAAAAAAGCAGTGTGGGGCTGGGGAGGTGGCTTAGTGGTAGAGCATCTGCTTAGCATGCATGAGAATTCTTGTTTCAATCCCTAGCATCACAAAATAAAAAAATAAAACAAAACAAAATAAGCAAAGTGTACTCATTACAGAGCATCAAGAAATAGGCCAGGTGTGGTGGTACACACCTGTAATCCCAGCACCTTGGGAGGCAGAGGCAGGAGGGTCACAAGTGTGAGCCCAGCCCAGACAACTCAGCAACATAGAAAGACCGTTTCTCAAAATAAAAAAATAAAGGGCCAGGGATTTAGCTCAGTGGTTCCGTTGCTTGCCTTGCAAGCATAAGGACCTGAGTTCGATCCCTGGTACCAAAAAATAAAATAAAATAAAAAATAGAAAAATAAAAAGGGCTGGGGATGTAACTCAGTGTGAAAGCTCTAGGTTCAATCTCCAGCAATGCACACAGGCACACACACACACACACACACACACACACACACACACACACTATAAGCAAGCAAGAAGCAAACAAAAGAAAAAACCCCAAATATCATAGAGGAATGGATGGTAAGTGATAAGTAAGTATGTAGTTCTAATAATAGAATCATTAATTTGATGATAGGATCTGGGTAGTGGCTATATAGTTTGTAAAAGAAGTTTTTATATAATTTGAAAATTTATATAATAATAAGTTGTAAGAAAAACATAACCATGACCACCCCACCCAGAGTCAACCATGTTTCATATGCCCTTATAGAGTTCTCCTTTAAGACCCTCTTTTATGTCCGGCATGGTGGCACATGCCTTTATTCCCAGCATTTGGAAGGCTGAGGCAGGAGAATCGCCATGAGTTTGAGGCTGGCCTGGACTACATAGCAAGACCCTGTCTCAAAAAAAAAGCCAAAAAACAAATATAAAAGATCGTCTTTTATGTTCCTATAGACATGTGACTATTTTCATATTTTTTGTTTTGTTCCAACACAGGTGAAGTTGATTGTTTCCATTGATTATTCCAGTTAAACTATCTTTTTTTTTTTTTTTTTGGTACCGGGGATTGAACTCAGGTTCTTGCACTTGCGCAGCAGGCAGAAAAATCACTGAGATAAATCCCTGGCCCTAAACTATCTTATTGGATTGTAATTTAGAAAAGTACACACATCACAGTTTCACTGAGTGCATTCTCTTGTAACCAGCACAAGCTCCCAGAAGCCCTCTTGGTGTTTTCTTCCAAGTACTTATGCCTGAGTAATCATGTGCTGGTTTCTAGCAGTATTGATTCATCGTAGCATATGTATCCCGGATTTTATTTGTTTATTTACTTATACTGGAGTTTAAACATAGAAACTTTATAATGACCTAAATCCCCACCCCACCCCCTCTTTGTTTTTTGGGGTTTTTTTTTTTTGGTACCAGGGATTGAACTCAGGACCTTGCACCTTCCAGGCAGGTACCGGAACCACTGAGCTAAATCCCCAGCCCCCCCACTTTGTTTTTTTGAGACAGGGTTTCAATAAGTCATTAAATTGCCCAGGCTGGGTTAAATTTGCTATCCTTCTGCCTCAGGCTCCCAGAGTGCTGGGTTTACAGGCGTGTGCCATTACACCCACCTTATTTTTGCCTTTTTTTTTTTTAAAGAGGATCTCATTATGTAGTCCAGGCTGGCCTCAAATTTGAAGTGATCCTCCTGCCCCAGCCTCCTCTGTGTTGAGATTTACAGGTGTGCACCACCATGTTGGCTTATTTTTGTCTTTAAAAAAACCACTTTTATTAGCTAAGAATTGTGGTACATGCCTGTAGTCCCAGCTACCTGGGAAGTTGAAGTAAGAAAATTGGTTGACCCCAGGAGTTTGAGATCAACCTAAGCACCAAACATGGCAAGATTTCCATCTCAAAACAAAACAAAACAAAAAACACAAGAAAACAAATGAATGTATTTCAGTGGTAGAGTGCTTGCTTAGCATCCATGAGGCCCTGGTTTTGATCCCCAAGACTTCCAACAAAACAAAACAAAAAAATTTTTTTTTTGGTACTGGGAATTCAACTTAGGACCTTGTGCTTTCGAGGCAGGCATCAGAAACATTGAGCTCAATCCCCAGCCCTATAACAAAAATTTTTTTGTGCGTGTATGTGGTACTGGGGATTGAACGTAGAGCCTTCACATTGAGCTACATTCCCAGTCTTTTGAAAAATTTTTTATTGTGAGACAATGTCTCACTAAATCACTAAGTTGCTCAGGGTGGGCTCAAACTCATGATCCTCTGCCTCAACCTCCTTCCACTAGGCCTAGCTAAAACAAAACGAAAACCTTTTATTTTATTTATTTATTTTTTTTGGTACCAGGGATCGAACTTGGGACCTTGCACCTACAAGGCAGGCGGCGGAACCACTGAGCTAAATCCCTGGCTAAAACAAAAACCTTTTAAGCAATAATTTTGTTGACTGCTCAAGCATTGAGGCCCTGAGAATACCAAGTTCCATCTGCCATCTTGGAAGATCTTTACAGATTAGGCCCTTGGCTGCCATTCTGATTGATTCTCATCTTGAATTTCCACTCCTTCTGAAGTGAAAGCTCCTACATGGCCTTTGCTAGTCTATGACCCTGTTTCCATTTGTCGTAGGAGGTATAGGCCAGTGACAGTATTTCTAGACTACGGAGAGAGGAGCCACCACTGAGCTCTCATTGCTGTTGGAGCTGCTTTTATCCGTGTGGGTATAGGAAGGGTCATCTGGGCTCCCCCAAAGGATATAATAGCTGATCAATGTTCCAGTTAAACTGTTAATATTCCATTAAACTCACTATGTAGCCCAGGATGGCCTCAAACTCTGGCAGTTTTGAGCTGTCTAGTGAATAATGTGGGTCAACACATTTTCCAAGCTTCCGAGAGCAATCCCATTACAGTATTAGAACTGTCTACTGGAGCTGTCGCCAAGGCATGAAATCCTGTGTCTCAGAAGAAAGGCCTCACCTCTCCAAAGTCTCCTTTATCCACATTTGTAGTTCACTCGTCTTCATGCAGCACCCCAGGATCACGCCTGGCCTGCTTTCCCAGTTCTCTCCAGTTCCAGTAGCTGATTTGGTTTCAATCCCCTACCCCTTCTCTTCCCTTCCCAGTCTGTGTTTTCCCTTTCAGACAAAACTGGAGTTGGCCCCAGTCTGCTGGCTAGGAGGGATGGCACAGCTAAGAGTGAGAAAGGAGAGCATTGTCTTCCAAAGAGCCAACCTAGATGGAAGGCTGTGTGTAGTTTGTTTTGTTTTGTTTTGGTTTTTGTACCGGGGATCGAACTCAGGACCTTGCGCTTTCAAGGCAGCCGGCAGAATGTGTATAGTTTTAAAGCAAGGGGCCCCTCTGTCCTCCAACACAGGTGAGGTTAGTCACATCTGTGGGACTTAATTCCCATGTTCAGGGTTCAGAGTTTCTGAGGTTTAGGGTTTTCAAGTGCATCTACCTAGATAGCTTCAGCAAATCAAGGGGTCCCAACCTTCTCCTGTCATAGAATGGGCTTCTGCACATCCTTCTCTGAAGTTCTGCCATTCTACACTTGAGTCCTGCACCTGGTGCAGTTCTGTCCACTTTCTGGTTCCATGACATGAAGGTCCTCTTACTGCCAAGAGACCATGAGACCCTCATGCATGGTTTTCTCTGCTGATTAATAAATTCAAGAATCTAATTTTCTGTTTAAACATGCCAATAATGCTGAGGAATTGATTCAAGGTGTCTGGCTTCCCTCATGCTCCAGTGTGTCATTGCCATGGTAAGAGTTGGCACATCTTTCTGAATTTTGTCCCTATTCTCCTTGGCTAGTGTCTTAGCACATCACTGCAGTAGCCTGAAGTGGCTCTCAGATGCCACCTCCCATTTAGAATGAGGTTCTCATCATATGACCTGGTAAGTGTTTAATTCCAGAATTCTTTCTTTTGTGTCTGCTTTCTGGGACCCCTCCTGCTACTGCCTGTCTTGAGCAAGTGATTTATTGAGGGAGAGCTCTGCTAGGATGAAGAATGAAGGAAGTGGAAGAGAGCAGGGGAAAGTTAGGAATGGATTGGTTCTAATTTGGAGTCAAGCTTCACCCAGACAGTACAGGACATCTGGAGAGTGAATTAAACCACATAGCTGGTCCCACCATGAGGCAGAGGCTGGCTTATTAACATTAGGCTATAATTAGTTGTGGCCTGCCTCTGGAGAAGGCAGGACTAATATCCAAGGTAGAAGAATCTCTTGAGGATGAATATCAATGGTAAATTGCTTACCTAGCATGCATGCAGCCCTGGGTTCAATCCCTAGTACAGAGAGCGGGGGTGGGGGGTGGGGGATCCTTCTGCAGAAAGACACACCAGACTGCCCATTCTAGTTTGGGTTATGTAATTTTAGTTTAGGTTGTAATTCCCTGTTCTTCTCCCAGGTAATACTTACCTCAATTCTAATACAGAGTACAGTATTATGCTCATCTTCTGTTTATTAAAAAAAGGAGGACCTACTTAAGCCAAGGAAAATTCTACAAATAAGGGGAGAGCTGAGAGCTGTGAGCTGTCAATACATGCATCACCTGGACAATGGTGGAATAATTCTGTACTGGGTGTGAAAGTGGGAGGCAGAAGCCAAAGAGGAGGTTCAACAGGACTGATGAAAGCATCCTCCTCCACTAGAGGAAAGAATCCTGCTGGGCTACATGTAATTTGGACTGAGCTGACTCTGGGCTGGCTCCTTATGCATTCTTTGAGTGTACCTGGCCACAGCAGGTGTCCCAAGTCTCCTCACCCTAAGAAGTCCTCACTCAGACCCTCCCACCCCAAACATCTCTGGAGAACTGCTGGTTGCTCCACTGAAGGGCCCATCTGCAACCTGTGAACATGTAAACTTCTCTCCCAGACTCAGAAAAAAGTGGTGGAGTCTGTGCACAAACACACACCCACACCCACACTCACTGGCATTCCTTTTGGGATCTGAATACATTTAGCTATTTCCTGCCTGTGGAGGGGCTGGGTCATGTGGGATAAAAATAAATGGGCCAGCAGCCTGGTGCAGTGACACACATTCATAATCCCAGCTACTTGGGAGGCTGAGGCAGGAACAGCACATGTTCTAGGTCAGTCTGAGCAACTTAGTGAAGCCCTTTTTCAAAATAAAAACAAAAAGGACTGGGGATGTAGAATAGCAATCCATGGGTTCAGTTTCTAGTACTGCAAGAAGAAGAGGAGAAGGACAAGGAGGAAAGAAGAGGAGAAGGAAAAGAAAGGAAAGGAAAAGGTAGGAAAGGAAAGAAAAGAAGAGGGCTGTGATTGTGGCTCGGTGGTAGAGTACATGCCTAGCATGTATAAGGGCATGGATTCAATCCCCAACACCACTGCACATACACAAAAAAGGCCAGGTTTCTTTCACCACAAAAATTTAGCTATATTTAGAGGCAAATAGGGAATAGGATAGGCAAATGCATCTACAAGAGACTCTGCTAAGCATGATCCTGGTATGGCACCTGGGCAATGGGTGCAGCCAGGGGAACCAAGGCAGGAGCCTCACACTGACAAAATAAAAAAACTTTTGGCTGAGGAAAAGGCTTCAGTGGAGTCAGTGTCTGTCTGTCTTCTCCTACCCAACCCTGTTCTGAACTGGGAGTTGGACAAAGGGCCTTCACACTGATGTGTCCCCCTCCCTTTTTGAGATAGGGTCTTGCTAAGTTGCCATGCTGCCTAGCCTGGGGTTGACCTTGTAGTGATTGGCCTGCCTCACTCTCCCGAGTGCTGAGGTCACAGGCATGCGCTACCATGCTCAGCCTCTCTGTCTCTTTTTGAGAAGGCTCCTTGTGCATGCTTGGATGGCTCCTGGCCAAGGTATGAACTCCAAATCTCCCTACCCTAAACACTGTTTTTCTTTAGGCCCTCCTTCCAAAAGCCCCTGGGAGCTTTCCTTGCTCCATTAGAGGAGCCAGGTCCATTCCTCCTGAACATACTGACCCCTTTTTCCACAGCTTCAGAGAAGAGACTTTGTGCCTCTCTTTGGAATTGTCTTTGGACTCTTGGCTATACTTATCCCCATTTTCCATGGCGAAGAGGTTGGTTGCATGGGTATATAAGGACCCGCCTCTTTTTCTACCTACACAGTTTTAAGGGTCTCACAGACAGTGGGAAGCTGGGTAAACACATGGATCCTAAAGAGTCTCTTCAGCCCCATGTTCCAGTAGTTCCCCAACAGTGCCCTTGTGACAGGTGCCAACTGTGACTAGGGCTAGAGTTGGTGCAGCAGCTGCTGGCACTGTTCCAGCCACCCAACTGGTGTTTGCCACCTGCTAGGATTCCTATGCACCCCAAGCACAGGTAAGAAGGTGACAGGGGCCAGACTGGGATTGAGCTAGGGTAAAGGCTCATAGGCCTTATCCTGTCTCCTTTCCTCTGGAAAAACAGGAACAAAACCTGCACCTCCTTCAACTTGTTGAGGGCACAGCGAACAATGGGTCACTCCTGTCCCTATGGTTGGATTCCCTGCCATGGCCACTTTCATACCTTTACTACATGGTCTCTACCATGGTGCTTATACCTGATTTACACTTATCTCAGTCTCCCTCTTAAACTGGCTTCTACACAGGCATAGTTCTGACCATTCTGAATCTCAACTAAGTGAGCTTTCCCTGAAGAGACTGTGGCTGGCCCACTCCCTACAGATGAAGGCATAAAGCCTGTGACATCTTCAGCTGATTGCAAGGAAGATGTGGTGAAAAGGGAGACCCTTTAAACAGTAGTTCCCAGACATGAAGGTTTCATGTTTTATCCCAGGGTCAATACATGGTGCAAGGAGTTACCATCAGGAGGCGGTGGGGTGTCAAGCAAGAAGCAGAAGCTAAGGAATAAGGGAAGGGAGGATCAGGAAGGGTCCTGAAGCCAGTTCTGCCCCTTGTTTCCAAGGGTGCTGCAGACCCTGCATCAATTTAGTTAGCTGAGAATGAGGTGAGGGAGCTTCTGAGAGGCAAAGGCTTAACCCTGCTTGTCACCAATGCTGTGCTATTGACAGTCTCATGCCTGGACACAGAGATGGCAACCAACATGCAGCTGTCATATCAGACCAACATTGTGGGGCCCCCAGCTTCTTGGCCGGGTAAGCCACATCCTCTCCAGATACTGGCCCAGACTAGACACTGCCCTTGGGCTGCTGATCTTTCTCTATTCCTGGGAACCTCAGGTAGGAGAGGGGACAAGGGCAGGACCAGGCAGGAGGAGTCTTGCTCCAGTTCCCCTGCTCTCCTGTTGAGTTGCATAGACCTTTCTGTGGAATGAAAATATCACCTTTGTTGCTGGATGTAGAGAATATTTACTGCTAGGGCCTTGTTCCTTCTTCTGTACCTCCTTTTTCTGCCCCAGGCCTTTGGTTTGCTGCTGAGGAAATCTGCCAAGATCCACTCCCAGAAATAACTGAGTTGGGCACAAGCTGCCATCTTCAACCTTTGCAGCACTGCCAGCTTTATGCCAAAATTCTGGGTTGGGATTATAGTGACATCTTGCCACTGTAGTAAAATAAAGAGGACAGGGGACTTTGGTTGCATCTGGAATCTTCCTGGGTTGACCACAGCCCTTCCTAGCTCATGGCTCTTCCAGACTACCCTGAATGCCCTGACCTGGTGCCAAACTCTGGTCTAAGGTGAGAAAGGTGTCCGATGGGCCAACATCCACTCTGGGTGGGTGAATACTAGGATGGGCCAATTCAGGATAGGCCTCACAGAAAACTATGAGCATCAGTTTTCTAACCTCCAACATTATAGCCCTGCTGGAATCTGAAAACGTTATATACTCAGGAAAGCTTGGTGAAGTTGTCACATCAAGTGGGGCTAATGCCTTTGAATTCCAGTTTTTAAGGGCTATTAACGGCAGGAAGGGCACATATTATCATTGGGTGAAGTTGTGCAAGATGGCTACCTAAGGGAATTTGGAGGATTGAGTCTTGGGGTTCAGGCTGCAGATGGAGGAGGCAGATAGTCAAACTTGGGGAGCCAGTGCCTGAGAGTGTGGGAAGCTCTGGAGGAGGAGGGTGTACTCAGGAAGAGGATGGATTGGAGGAGGGGCAGATCCCTACACAGGAATCTTTGGGGCATCCACATAAGTGTCACTTCCTGAACATGGGTAACTGGTGGATGGCATTCAGACCCCTGAAGGTATAGAGTTCAGTTTCTCTGGGCTTCTTCCTGACTTTGGTTAATTCAGCAGATTTGGCTATGGGCCCACTTGTAGTCTCAGCTGAACCATGAGGGTTGTGTGCTCTTTAGGCAACCTCTGATGGTGAACAGAATCCATCCAGACCATGGTGGAGGTGATGGCCCTGCTCACAAAGAAGCAGGGAACTTCTGGGACTTGCAAGGGCCAACTGAGTTGACCAGACCACAGGAGCTACAAGAGACTCAAATTCTTTGTGTTCCCATCCCCAACCATTTGTGTTCCATCCCCAACCCTCACACGAACCCTGCTTTCTGAACTCCAAGGCCCTGAGTAAGCCCTAAGTACCAGGCTCCGGCACACAGGCACTCAATACATATTTCACAGATGAAGAAATGAGTCTGCCTCCTCACTGGTTTATAGGGCCAGGACATATTGGTATTCCCTGAGGCTGAGCTGTTCTGCCTCTGACACCCCAGATGCCCCTTCTCACTCCTTAGTTCCCAGTGTTCAGCCACAATCTCATATGAGGAAAGCATTGGCTTTTGGAGCTAGAAATGGTAGTAGGAAAAAAGAAAGAAAGAAAGGAAAGAGAGAGAGAAAGGGAAGTAGGAGCTGGATGTGGTAGCACATGCCTGTAATCACAGCATTCTGGGAAGCTGAGCCAAGAGGATCATAAATTTGAGACCAGCCTGAGCAACTTAGCATTTTGTGAGACCCTGTCCTGAAATAAAAAAATAGAAAGGGCTGGGGATGTAGTTCGGTGTGAAGGCCTTGGGTTCAATTCTCAGTGCATGTGCGCACACACACACACACACACACACACACACACACACACACAGAAAAGAAGAAGGCAAAGAGAAAGAGGAAGGGGAAGAGGAAGAGGAGGAAGAATAGGAAGAAGAAGAAATAGAGAGGGGGCAAGGTTTGGGGATGATTAAGCACATATTTATTGTGCACCTTATATCTATTATTACACTGTAATATGTAATGAAATAATTATACAGCTTACCATAGTGCAGAATGAGTGGAATCTCAGCTTGTTTTCCTGCAACTAGATTGTCCTGGGTTGGGGTGATGGGAGACAGTGACACCCAAATTGTGTTGCTTAAATTCAGTCTACTCTGTAATCTTCATTTTGGTTGCTGTCACTGCAAAAAAAAAAAAAATCCTACAAAGATAAGACATTGGAAATGAAGGTGTTATGGCTTGTGTCTGGGGTCCCCCAAAGCGTCATATGGTCATAGATGGGCCTTTTTCAAAGGTGGCTTGATCTAGAGCATGCGATGCTCTGATTAAGGGTGCATGATTACTGAATTAGTCCACTGATAGGTTTGACATAGTTCTGGGTGTGAGTGCTACCCACCGTATGGGCAGATAGCCTAGATAGAGTATAAATGTACAGAAAGAAGCTGCTATTGCCACTTATTGCTTGATTGTCGTTTGTTGCTCACTTACGGCCTTGCTGTCTTCTGCCTGCTGCCCTGCTTTGCTATGAACTGTTTCTTCTCTGGGATGCCCCTCTGCCATGCCGCTCTGCCTTTGAGCTAGCCAGATTATGGACTGAAACCTCTACAAAGTGTGAGTTGAAATAAACCTTTCCTCTTTTAATTTTAGATGTCAGGTATTTTGTCTCAGCAATGAGAAAAGTAACTAAGACAGAAGGTAAGCTTTTCAGTACTTTGGTGGCAATGTCAGGATGTTCCACCTTGAGTTTAATCCAGAATATTTGGAGATTTCAAGTTGTCCCAAACCTATATATTTTTTTTGGTACCGGGGATCAAACTCGGGTCCTTGTGCTTGCAAGGCAGGCAGCGGTACCACTGAGCTAAATCCCCGGCCCCCAAACATATTTTTTTTTCCCAAACATATTTTTAAAGCCACAGTCATTTGTGATCTCAAGCAGTTGATCCTCTTCTAGCTCAATGTTGATTCACCTGGCTTATCCACAGGTAGGTTGGGGATCTATTCCTTCCCAGTTCAGGGATCTTTTATGGTTGGGAAGTAATGCTCTAACTCTTGAAAGTTGACATATGTGATCATGCACTGGCTCAGGAAAGAAGGCTCTGGTTCATTCTCTTTCAAAATCTCTTTTAATGTTTGAAAATCCCAATGTTCAATTTTCACCTCTTATAGTTGAGGTCTAGAATATTCCCTCAAAGCCTCCTATGTTCAGATGTGGGACTTTGGAAAGTGATTGGATCATTGGGGGTGTTATACTCATCAGTGGATTAATCCACTGAAGAGTTCAGAACTGAATGTGCTGTTAAAAAGTAGGGTATGGTTGGAAGGGGTGTGATCTGGAAGGGGATATCTCCCTACCTAGCTCCTCCTCTCTCTCTGCTTCTTGGCCACCATTATGTGAACAGCTTTCCTCCACAAATCCCTTCCACCATGCCCTTCCAACCTAGGAGCCAGCTAACTATGCACCAAGTCCTATAAAACCATCAGCCAAAATCAATCTCTGCTCTTTTAAATCGTGGGTGTCTAGTATTTTGTCCCAGTGATGAGAAAGTGACTGAGACATCACCCCTATACTTCCAATTTGGCTTTGAATGCAATCATTTTATCTGCCAACTTGAACACAGTTATTCTCCCTTTAAGTGGCAGATTGAGTTTTTTTTCAGTAGGTTGAATATGTCACATGAATAAGCAAGTTTTGCAACCCATTCTGTGTCACTGAAATGTGCTTTCAGTGGTAACTGTTTCTCTAAATCTCTAGAGTGACTCTAGTAAGTAAAAAACTCTAGCCTTTAAAAGGTGATCTGCCTTCAGAAAGCCACCTCACTTCTGTATATAAGAGAAGATGTGTCTGCTCTGTAACCCTCTCCTCCCAAAGCTGCACAAAGAGACTGAGTGAAGAGCATGTACTTGAATGTGGTTTATAATTTTAATCAAATCCTGTGAAATGTTGTTAAAGTTGGAGGACATTTTCCAGCTAGCTAGCATTTCTTTATGGGTGACACAGTGTTTAGACTCACATTCAGAAGCGACCTTATTGACCAGAATAATGAAACCAGAACAGCCAACATCATACCAAATGGACAAAAACTAAAAGCTTTCACTTGAAAATCAGAAACAAGATGGGCTGAGGATTTAGCTCAGTGGCACCGCACCTGCCTGGCAAGTGGAAGGTCCTGAGTTCAATCCCTGGTACTGCAAAAAAAAAAAAAAAAAAAAAAATCCAATCATGAAAATCAGGAACAAGACAAGACAAGGATGTCCACTGTCACCACTCTTGTTCAATATAGTCCTGGAAACATTAGCCAGAGCAATTAGGCAAGAGAAAGAAATAAAAGGAATAAAGATAGGAAAGGAAGAAGTTAAATTATCATTATTTGCAGGTGACATGATACTCTACATAGAAGACCCCAAAAACTCCACCAAAAGACTTTTAGATTTGATAACCAAATTCAGTGGCATAGCTTGATACAAAAGTCAATTGCCTTCCTATACACAAATAACAGACTCACAGAGAGAGAAATTAGACAAACAATCCCTTTCATAATAGCATCCAAAAAAAAGGAAATACCTAGGAATTAATCTAATGAAGGAAGTAAAAGACCTCTCATTGAAAACTACAATACTCTGAAAAAGGAGATTGAAGAGGACATCAAAAAATGAACTGCTGCCTGCCCCACAAGTGCAAGGACCTGAGTTCAATCCCCGGTACCAAAAAAAAAAAGGAAAAATATCTCTTGTTCTTGGATAGGAAGAATCAATATAGTGAAAATAGTCATACTTCCAAAATTGTTATACAGATTCAATGCAATCCCAATAAAAATCCCAACAGCATATCTCCAGAATTAGAAAAAACAATCCTAAAATTCATTTGGAATCAGAAGAGACCTAGAATAGCAAAGGCAATTCTGGGCAACAAAGGCAAGGCAGGGAGGCACCACAATATCTCATTTGAAATTATACTACAAAGGTACGATGATAAAAACACCATGGTACTGGCAAAAGAACAGACTTGAGAATCAATAGAACAGACTAGAGGATGCAGAAACAATTCCAGACATATTCAGCCACCTTATCTTTGACAAAGGAGCCAAACACTTTCACTGGAAGAAAGACAGCCTCTTTAATAAATGGTGCTGGAAAAACTGGCTTTCTGCATGCTGAAGATTGAAACTAAACCTATATCTTTCACCACACACTAACCTAAAATTGAAATGGATCAAAGATCTAAATATTAAAACAGAAACACGAAATATGCTGGAAGAGAGAATAGGTAGAATGCTTGGGGACGTAGGAATAGGCAAAGACTTCATGAACAAAACCCAGACCACACGGGAAATACTACAAAGAATCAACAACTGGGACCTCATCTTATTAAAAAGCTTTTTTTGTTTTTTTGGTACCAGGGATTGAACTTGGGTCCTTGCGCTTGCGAGGCAGGCGACGGAACCACTGAGCTAAATCCCTAGCCCGTTGAAAAGCTTTTGCACAGCAAGAGAAACCACCAACAGAATAAAGAGACAACCCACAGAGTGGGAAAAACTTTTTATCAGCTATTCTGATAAAGGACTATTATCTAGAATACATAAAGAACTCAAAAAAATCAGACCTCCTCAAATTTAAAGACCCAATCCAAAAATGGGAATCTGAAATAAAGACACTTCTCAGATGAAGAATTAGAAATGGCAAAAATGTTCAGTATTACTGGTCATTTGTGAAATGCAAATTAAAACAATGCTGAGATTACACCTCACTCCAGAAAGAATGACTGTTATCAAGAAATCAACCAATAACAAATGACGGTGGGATGTGGGGAAAGAAAACCACCCTCAGTGGAGGAAAGATAGCCTATTTAATAAATGGTGTTGGAAAAACTGGATTTTAACCTGCCAAAGATTAAAACTAGACCCATATCTATCACCATGCACTAAACTAAGATCAAAGTGGATTAAAGATCTAAATTTTTTTTTTTCTGGTACCTGGGATCGACCTCGGGTCCTTGAGCTTGCGCAGCAGGCGGCGAAACCACTGAGCTAAATTCTTGGCCCTAAAGATCTAAATATTAAAACAGAAACACTAAACTTGCTGGAAGATAAGTTAGGTAGAACTCTTAAAGATATTGGCATACGAAAAGACTTTATGAACAAAACCTCAGTAGCACAGGAACTAGCAGAAAGAATCAACAACTGGGATTTCATCTTATTAAAAAGCTTCCGCACTGCAAAAGAAACCATCAACAGAGCTAAGAGACAACCTACAATGTGGGAAAAAAATTTTAGCAGCTGTACCTCAGACAAACGACTACTATCTAGAATATATAAAGAACTTAAAAAAATCAGACCCCCTCAAATTCAAAGATCCAATTAAAAAATGGGCATCTGAAATGAACAGACAAAGAAGTAAAAGCATCAAACAAATATATGAAAAAATGTTCAACATCACGGGTCATTTGAGAGATGCAGATGAAAACAACACTGAGATTCTACCTCATCCCAGAAAGAATGGCTGCTATCAAGAAATCAACCAATAACAAATGCTGGCAGGGGTGTGGGAAGAAAGGAACCCTTCTCCATTGTTGGTGGGAGTGCAGACAGGTGCAGCCATTGTGGAAATCAGTATGGAGATACCTCAAAGAACTAGGACTAGAGGTCCCATTTGACCCAGCTATTCCCCTGCTGGGTATCTTCCCGAAAGAATTAAAAGAATCATACTACAGTGATATATGTGCACCTATGTTTATAGCGGCACAGTTTGTAATAGCTAAAGCTTGGAAACAGCCCAAGTGCCCATCAACTGGAAGCTGGATAAAGAAGATATGGTTTTTGTTGTTGGTTTTTTTTTTATAAAATGGAGTACTACTCAGCCATAAAGAATGAGAAACTACAGAAATTTATAGCTAAATAGATGCATATTGAGGACATACTCTTAAGTGAAATAAATAGGACACGTGTAAATACCGAATAGTTTCTCTAGTGTGAGAAACTTAAAGTGTAAATAAGGATTAAAATGATTAAAACCAATAATTGAAAATTTGAAATAGGAAGAAAAGGTCCAAAAGGGGAGGGGAAGTGGGAGGGAAAGGAGAAAGGATAGAAGGGAAAGGAAAAATTATGAGAAAAGGAAAAAATGGAAACAAAGTCTTTGTAAATAGGGAAGGGTGGAGGAGGGGAATGGTTCACAGGGAATGGGGAAAAAATAAGAACCAAGATACGTCATGTACAGGTACAAGCACCCAATGATAAATGTAAACGTATTGCATACCTAAAATGTACCAATAAAAGAATTTAAGCAAAAAAAAAATACTGCATTGTTTCTCTGGTTTAAGAAACTGAAAGTGGAAATAAGGACTGAAATGTATAATAGGTATTGGGAGATGGGAAGAAAATGTTCGAATGGGAAGGGGAACAAAGGAGGAGGGAGGGAGGAAGGAAGGGACAAGAAAAAAAGTGAAAATAGAAGGAAAAAATGGAAACAAAGCTTTTGTACATAGGGAGGGAGGTGAGGCGGCTTGAAGGGGGGGAATGGGGTAAAATAAAATAAAGTTTATTAAAAAAAAAAGAACCAGAAAGCTGTCCAGTCACAGCAGCTGCTCTGTACTGACACAAAATGACCAATTAGGTTTCTGGACATGCCATCATTCAAGGATTTGAATAGTTCTTCAGCTGGGTATTAGATGGCAACAAAGCCCACATAACATATCCGCATAGGGCCGGGGATTTAGCTCAGTGGTTCTGCCACCTGCCTTGTAAGCGGAAGGACCTGAGTTCGATCCCCGGTACAAAAAAAAAAAAATATCCGCATGCACATTTTCCTGAAAAATATATCACACAAAGCAACCATTGTTGCCTTGTTGTCAACATTGGTAGACTTGATGAACTGGATTGCATTCCATGGTGACTCATTAATTCTAACAACCATGCTTCAATATCCTCTGCTATTTCATCAATTTGTGTAGTTACGGTGCTAGCTGAAAGTAGAACACATGCCACCATTTGAACTGCGTTCTCTCCTAAAAAGTTCATGACAAACGTCTTTAGCAGCAGGCAAGATCAACTCTTCATCAAAGTAAGGGGCTTTTTAGCTTTAGCTATGCGGTGAGCCACTAAGAATGATGATCTCAATAAGGACACACTTGATGAAGGGGTAACATTCAATTACTGCTTCTATTCTTCATGGTTTTTTCCCTCCTTAACAAACTCTCAAAAGCTTGCTTTTATTTTTATGCATATTTTTGGGTTTTTTGAGACAAGGTCTACTATGTGGTTCAGGCTGGCCTTGAACTTGTGGCGATTTATTGGGGGCCAGGGATTTAACTCAGTGGCATAGCACCTGCCTGGCAAGCGTGAGGTCCTGGGTTTGATCCCCAGTACCAAAAATTTAGTAATAATAATAATAATAATAATAATTTATTGGCCCTGATAACTGAAAAAGTCCAAACATAGGTTTGATTTCAGATGAGATTTGATCTAATACTTTGTTTATAAAAAAAACCGCACATTGGGCCAGGGATTTAGCTCAGTGGTTCCGCCGCCTGCCTCACAAGCAGAAGGACCCGAGTTCGATCCCCGGTACCAAAAAAACCAAACAAAAACAAAAACAACCCCCCCATCTTCTTTATCCAGTTTCCAGTTAATGGGGACTTGGACTGTTTCCAAGCTTTCGCTATTACGAACTGTGCCACTATAAACATAAGTGCACATATATCACTGTGGCATGATTCTTTTAATTCTTTTGGGAAGATACCCAGCAGAGGGATAGCTGGGTTGAATGGGACCTCTTAAGCCTAATTCTTTGAGGTATCTCCATACTGATTTCCACAATGGTTGCACCAGTCTGCACTCCCACCAACAATGGAGAAGGGTTCCTTTCTCCCCACACCCCCGACAGCATTTGTTATTGGATGATTTCTTAATAGCAACCATTCTTACATCTTCATCTTTTTTCATCCACTTCTCCACTCTTTCTCCCTCCCTCCATCACTTGAGCCCATTAACTCTGGAAAAAGAACTTTCTCTTTGTTTTCTACTATGTATTTTGTATTATTCTCTTCAAATTATTTTTATTTTGTTACTCTTATAAGACAGACCATGTGATATTTAAGCTTGTGAGTCTGATTTTTTTTTTTTTTTTGGTACCAGGGATTGAAATCAGGACCTTGCACTTGCGAAGGCAGCAGAACTGCTGAGCTAAATCCCAGGCCCAAATCCAATGTTTTTAATTCTTAAATTGTTTCTTGGTAGTACAAGTTTGTAGTACATGATGATTACATGTATGTTGAGGAGTTGGTACATGTTCATAATTTGTGATATGGTTTTAACCCTTCCCCTCCCCTCCCTGAATCCACTGGACCTCTTTGTATATAGTTACAGTGTGTCTGTACTACATGATGAGCACATTCTTGATAGGGACTTGGTGCATGTATACAGCACTTCACAATTTGTCACTCTTTTCTGATCTCATTTCCCTCCCTTCCTTCCTCCTATTTCTCAGTTCATTTCCCACATGCCAAACATTCATTTTGATTTTTCCTACTGCATATCTTTTATTCTACACTTCAGTTATATATTGTGGTTCTCATTTATGAGAAACAAGGTATTATTTAAGCTTGTGTGTCTTATTTACTTCACTTAATATTGTGGTCTCAAGGTGCTTCCATTTTCCTACAAATGGTATTATAGACTCTAGACTGGACTCTAGAAACTCATGTTTTCTTTAATTTGTTCTGAGACTCATTAATAGAAGATAGTATTCTCGAGTTCCCATAGTTTGTATACATTTTTGACATTTCTAGTGTCATTGCCCTATGATCTGATAATATGCATGCAATAATTTTGATTCTATTATATTTACATAGGAATGTTTTATGGGCCAGTATATGGTATAGACTTATTGACATTGTTGTCTTCAGTGTCTCTGTGATGCATAAAATCATTAGTCATGAGCAGCATATTTGAACTTCATGTCTGTGATGTGTGAAATACCGATGCTAACATGTGCCCCTCACCATGCAAGAAACGATCACTATGAGGTTTATGGCTTTGATGAAGATCAGTGTTCTCTGTGCTTAAATTTTCTTTGTAAGACTGGAGGAATATCTTAGACTTTTCCTGAAAGTTTTGTACTCATCTTCAATTTGATGGTCATCTGAGTTTCTTCCTATGGCAGCCAGGTTCCTAAAGGTTTCCCACATCACATCTCTGTAGAGCTTCTTTTAGGATGGATCCAGCAAAGCCCACTCCTCCCTGGTGGAGTTCGCAGCCACATGCTCAAAGGTCACTGCCTCTATCGCGTGGCTACCAGTCCCCCAGAGTCCTTCCCATGCAGCCTGCAGCCAGCAGAAGTCACATAAGGCGGTCTAGCCCGCTGAGGGCTCTCAGCGTCATACTCAGGACACTCGATTGGGCGCCATCACACCAGAAGTCAGCAGCAGCAAATCTTTATCAAAAATATATCTCCATAAGACTTGTTCTACAAGAAATGCTAATGGAAGTTCTTCAAACATCAACTTATGCTCCTCTTACTTTAAGTCTTAACCCTGGTTGAAGAACTTTTTCCCTTGTCCTTGAAATCACAATCTGTGCCCTCAGAGCTGACTGGATTCCATACACGTTGCTCTTTCGAGGCTGTGAGGCCCTAAAGTCTTTTCTTTAAATCCAATGGTGAGAAACAATAGCCTCAGAATGCCCCTAGTGGATAAGGCAAGAGGCACCTCTCTTTGAGGATGTAGTTCTTTAATATACCCTACATCATAAACTCTAAGGGGTCATTCATTTATTGTTAGACATTCCATTATTTTATGAACCTCTAATAAAGGAAAAGAAAAAAAATGTTCTTTATTAAGGTGCAACACAGTAAAATAAACCTCTCTCTCTCTCTCTCTCAATGCTAGGGATTGAACCTAGGTGTACAAATTTTAAAAGTGCAGTTTAATGAAAATTTACACTGTGTACCCAACACTCCCATGAGACAATGTGAGAACAGCACCCTTGGGGATAAGAAGTGTAATGCAGGAGGAAAAAGAAGAGGAGGGGTGGGGTTCATTCACATCTCTTTGTCTTTGTGACCCTCTCACTTTTCTCTTCCCTGGAGTCGGGGCCCCAGCCTCACCAGGTAGGCTCTGCACCTCAAGTTCTCCCAAAGCCTCCAACCAGAACACACTACATATTTCTGAAGGTCATTTTGCCAAGATAATAGGAAACAGGGAGATAGATCTTTTGCGAAGGGGCAAGGGATCAAGAGATGGAGGGAGGGGGGAAGGGAGGGGGAGGAGAGGGTATGAGGAAAGAGCTGAGATGTGTTATGTACATGTTCCAACTCCCCATGAGGAATGTGATCATTATGTACTACAAACATGTACTAATAAAAAATAAAAATTGAAACAAACAAACATCAGGCTGGTTCCTGACCAGTAAAATCACCCACATTGTTTATGCTCATTTACTGAGGAAACAGGCTCTAATGGGGTTCTTTCATAGACTAATGGAAGTAGGCGACTGCTATCCAAGAAGGAAAGTTAAACGTTGGGATTGGCAATTGCATCTCAGTTGCTAGGAAAGGTAAAAATAAAAATCCAAGTGAATTAATCAGGTTTACTGAGGTAGGCTATTTATGAAAAAATGAGGTTTATTTAGCTCAGTTTGAGAGGCTGAGAGTCCAAATGGCATAGCGGAAGCTTGACAAAGTCCCCATTACAGATGCCAGGTACTCCAGTCAGATCAAGTGGCCACATCTCCAACAGGAAGCAGAAAGCTGTGGGTTGGGGTGGGCTTGTTACCTTTACAACAAACCTTCAGCAAGAACTCAAAGAGTCTCCAGAGATGGTAGTTCCCCAGACCTAGGGGACCTCCCACTAGGCCCCACCTCTCTCTCTCTTTTTTTTTTTGGTACGGGGGCTCTAACTCCGGATCTTGCGCTTGTGAGGCAGGGGGTGGAGCCACTGAGCCAAATCCTCTGCCCAAGGCCCCACCTCTTAAAGGGCCCTCCACCTCCCAATACTGCCACCCTGGGGACTAAGATTTTAATCACATGAACCTTTAAGAAGACACAATTAATCATATTCAAGCCATAACACCAAGGAACACAGAAAATGTTAGAAAGGCAGAAACTTCTAATTGTAACAAAATTGGTAAATGAAACCAAGGATTCATTGTTTGCAAAATTTAATATAGATGTAATGACAGGTATACATATACACAGAGAGCTATGACAAGAAACCCATTTGGGACAGTTTATTGAGTAGAGGGAGTTGGGTGACACTGCATTGAAGGGAAAAAGGGGGTTGGAGTGGGAAAGGATATAAACAAATGTGTATTTCCTCGTCTGAACTCTACTTGGTTTTATGGGTGATATGAGTGATTTTGGGCTCCTATGGCTATAGTTTGAGTAGATGCACATTCACAACAGTTGTACAGTAGCAGTTGACAGTAGCTACAGATGTCTGCTGGCTGACTCACTCATGAAACTAACTCTGAGGAGCACCTTGGGTGGGGGTTATCATCTCCCCATCTCCAGATGACAGAAATGACTCATTTGACTCACTGACTGGGATGGGGCCCTTGAGTGAACCAAGTTTGGGGAAAAGCATGGGTTAAGCAGTAGAACTAGACAGCACAGTATGCTAGTTATGAGTCCAAGGAATTTATACTGTTCCTTGACAGTCATTCCTCAGCTTCTACTCAAGTTTCATGACTAAAGTCTCCCTTCTCCAGGAAGAGCTTTCCCTAGTCAATTCCCTCCCCACCTTCAGCTGAGGTGGATGTGTGTGTGTGTCTATGTGTTCCTAGGGACTGAATACAGGGAGCACTGAACTACATTTCCAGTCCTTTTTATTTATTTATATTTAATTTTGAGACAGAGTCTTGCTAAGTTGCCCGAGTTGGCCTTGAACTTGTGATCCTCCTGCCTCAACCTCCCAGGTAGCTCAGATTACAAGTGTGCACCACTGTGCCTGGCTGCCATCATGTTCTGATGGTTGGTTTTCTTGCTTGTTTCCTCCACTGGACCTGAGCTGGATAATGCACTGTGCCTTTGAGGGCCTTGGGCCTTGTCTGCCACTACCTATGGGGCAGATACACCGGCATGCACATGCACAGCTGAGCATATAGCTGTGCACTGGGGTGGGAGGAGGCCCCATGCCAGACATGAAGAGTTGTCCTTAGGATGGGTACTGAGTGGGCCCAGCTGGTGCCCAGAGTCCCCACCTCAACTCCCTATAGAACCTTTCCAGTCTACATGCAGTCCTTGCTCCCCACCTCTTCAGCCAGAATCTCTAGGGTTGAGGACAGAACATAAGGATTTGGGGAAAGTGCCTCATATACAATAACATATTCCCTTTCTTGAGCTCCAAGTGACTGAACCAGGATATAAACACAACTGTGGGCCTGATACCTTCATCCTATGCCACTCTGGAGAAAAGAAAGCCTCTGGGAAATGTCAATGCTATCTTTCAGAGAGGCCTCAACACCAGGTCTGCTTTGGGACAGGGTCACTAAACTGTCACTACCATTCTCAGGGAGATAAGGGGACTGGCCCTTTGCTGGATTATCTTTAAGGGTGAATTCTCTGATTCTTCAGTGTCACTCCCTACGCGCGCGCGCACACACACACACACACAGAGGCAGTAATAAGTGAATTTCTGAGCTCCAAGGATTGTTACTCTGAGCTAAACTTGAGAGAGCCCAATGCCATCCTGATCCCAGAATGGACACCAGTGCTTGTCTCTGGAAGAAGTTTGCCTTAGGCCCACACTCTGCAGAGGGCCTTCTTGCCATGAAGCCTGCACACAAACACAGTTGTTGACTCCAGGAAAAGGCTGCCTGATGGCAACCTGCTGGGAGGATTTCCTCAGGCATCCTCCTGATCCAAACAGCCTGTGTGGACCTGGGGTGCAAACCCCAATAACTCCTTCATCCTCTTCCACTATTTTGGGCCAGCCCCGATCGTACACTGGGGGCTCTAAGCTGATTCAGCTTGCATCCCTTTCCGGGTGGGCACATGTGTAATAAAAAGCCCTCCAAAGAGGAGCGGGGAGGCAGGGACAAGTGGGGACCTTTGTGTTCTTCCACATCCACAAATAGGTAGTTCTTATCGAAGACTCATGCTGATGAGACCAGCATGGGCAGAGGCCTGGCAATACAGGCCGGAAGGGAGCAGCCATTAGCACTAATGAGGCAAGCGGCCTGAAAGCTTTTTATTCTGAAGCTGTTTGCCTACCCAGGGAACAGTCCGTTCTACTTCCTTGGTTTCCAGGAACCTGAGGTGCAGAAGGAACTGGTGGACAGGAGTAGGGGTAGGGGTCTTGGGGAAGCCAGAAGAGAGAAAAGGGAGGGGAGGCGGGACCAGGAATGCAATCAAGAAGGGCCTATGTTTGGCTAGGTGGATGTCTCCCTATCCCTCTATTTCCAAAGAAATCCCACAACAGTGACGGGCCCATCACCCTCTTCATTGTCCTTAACCCAAGTTCCTGGAAGCAAAGAAAACAACGTTCCACATAGGGCCTGAGTGAGCATCTTCAGGGCCAGAAATTAAATTAAGCTCTCAGGGCCGCTTGCCTTGTTATTGCTAATGGCTCCAGCCTGGCCCCACACTCTGGGTTTGGGTTCTGTGGAAATTTGGGGGCCCTAGAACACAAACTTTAATTGGCTGCTTGAGTCCTCACTCTAGATTGGAGATGAGCACCCCTCTAGTAGGGCACCCAAAGGTTCAGGCTCTAAGGTGTGAGGCCTGAACTCTGCCCCCACCCTCCAGGAAGGGCCCCTCATATGTGGCTGCAGGGAGCAGTCACGTGTGGGTCTTTCATTAGACCCTACCATATAAGTGAGGGCACAGGTAGCCAGGAACTCGCTAGGCAAGGACGAGCAAGCAGAGGTAAGTCCTTGGGTTTGATAGGAACTCCTACTCTGGGTGGGAGGCACTCTCTTTGGGCACCTAGAGGGTACTCCTATGATGATGAGGACCTAAGTGGTGGGTTTTCCTGCTGAGCCAGGCCATGCTGACCACAGTGCTGCTGAGTTGTGCCCTGCTGCTAGCATTGCCTGAAACGCAGGGGGCCCAGATGGGCTTGGCCCCCTTGGAGGGCATCAGAAGGCCTGACCAGGTCCTGTTCCCAGAGTTCCCAGGTCAGTATGAGTAGGGGTAGGGCCGGGTGGGTGGGGCCTGGACACTCACTGGCTACAAAGTTGCCTGCCCAGGATAAGCCCTCCATCTCCCTTCACAATCTACTCGTGATAGATGGGTACTTTGTGCATGATGGGGGCTGCCCTCACATCCTCTACCTAGGTCTGCATGCTCCGCTGAAGAAAACTCCAGACAAAGCAGAAGAGGCTCTGCTGCAGAAAGCAGAAGCTTTGGCAGAGGTAACTGCTCAGGGAAAGGGGCAAGGTGCCAGGCAGGGGGCATTTAGTACCATCCCCTCTCCCTACCTCCAGACACCCTCACCAGGTGGGAGGGGGGCACTGTAGACCACATTCTACTGCCATCCTGCATGGATTAGAGCACATGAGGCCCTAGAACTTGTTTTTGGAGGCCCATGCCCACGTTCCTGCTCCCTTGCCAACGCAGGTGCTAGACGCACAGAGCCGCGAGCCCCGCACCCCACGCCGCTGTGTAAGGGTGCACGAGTCCTGCTTGGGGCAGCAAGTACCATGCTGTGACCCGTGCGCCACATGCTACTGCCGCTTCTTCAACGCTTTCTGCTACTGCCGCAAGCTGGGTACTGCTACGAATCCCTGCAGTCGCACCTAACCGGCCAACATCTGGACAGAGACGGGAGACGCAAATAAAGGATGGGACCAATCCAAAGTCTGTGGTTCTTTCGAACGTGGGCGTTGTAGGGGGGCTGGGTTCAGGGAAGAAGTAGGGGGTGTCACCTAGCCAGGAAATCACACACACCCTTACCTCAGGGCCTGGGCTACCCGTTATCTTAGCCAGATACACGCGCGCTTTTAAGGCACTAGGCACCTTTGGGGGAAGCAGAAAAAAGTCGCATTCCAGCCCTGGAGAATCTTGTGCATCAATGCAGTGAAAGCCGGACGCAGCGCAGCACACCGCAGCACACCGGCTGTTAGCAAGTAAGCATTAGGCTCCAGGGTCTGCTGGCAGCTAATTGTGACCTCCAGCAAAGTCCGCTCCTCACCGTATCTCAGTTCCCCTTTAGGAAGAGTCTGGCTCAGCAGTGTGGAATCTTTGCAAGGATAAGAAGTCCTCCCAATTACACCTTTACCCCGCCGACCCTGCAGTGCCAGGTACCCTTCACCCGGGAAAGCAAGAGGGTCCCGATCTAATTCTGCAGCCAACAGCGACATCATGCGGTCGGCCTCGGACATCTAAGTAGCTCTCAAACTGGGGAGCCAGAGGGCCGCCTCCCCTCAGCGCCCAGGCGCCACAGGGCGGTCTGTAGCTCACACCTGCGCAATGCTTGCGTTTGAAACCACCCGGAAGCCGGACGCAGCTCAGTTGTGGTCACGTGAGGGTCTTGTGCGTCACCTGACGCACTTCACAGCCCCTGGCCGACGCCGCGTCAGCTGATTTTGGAGTTGCGCTGCTTGCAGGCCGGTCGGGGCTTTCCAGGGCCGCCGCCCCTGCTGCAGCCATGTCGTTCTTCCCGGAGCTATACTTCAACGTAGACAATGGCTACTTGGAGGGACTGGTGCGCGGCCTGAAGGCAGGGGTGCTCAGCCAGGCCGACTATCTCAACCTGGTGCAGTGCGAGACGCTAGAGGGTAAGCCACGGGCCTGGGCGGAGAGGCCTTGAATAACCAGTGTGGAGTCCGCCCCGGGCTAGGAATCCGGAAGCAGGGGCAGGGTGGTCTTGAAAGACCTGGGAAAGCTGTAGCTGCCGACGGGTGTACGGAAAGGGGATCCACCTAGAGCTGCGGCTCGGCGCCTGTCCAGACATAAGCAAGGCTAGAACCGTAGTGGTTCGTTTCTGCTTGGACCGCCTCTTATCCTATCTCGTGCTCCTTTTGTAGTTTGGAAGGAGAGTATCTCTTGGGAGTGGTGTGGCGGGTGTAAAGGGTGCCCATACAAGCCTCTTAACCCAGACGTAGCCTGAGCTGTGCCCTGGGAAAGTTTAGACAAGCTAAGCGGACCCCCCCCCCCCATTGTCTTCTCTTTAACCTGCGGGCTGAGCACTCCTGGGAAATTGCTGAGCCTTGTTTGTGAAGAGTTCCTTCTAAACTGAACCGCTGGCTGGGTGGGTTTCCTAAGGAGTTTGGGAGAGTAAAGGGGTGCCTGTTCACACAGAACTATTTGGGTGAAATTCAACTCAGCCAGCGGGGGAAGGGGGCGCTGCTGTTGGAACTAGGATTCTTACACAAGAGTATCAAGAAGCAGAGTTCCCTTTTCTTCTCAGCACACAGCTCCAAAGTGAGATCGACACCCACAGGCACAGCTGCAACAGATGGACTGAGAGGTGTCCCTGTTTCTAGATTTTCCCCGAGGGTGAGGTTCCCATCCCCGATCCCCAAATGATACCTTTGAGCAAGGTACTTATTACTGGAGGGGGAAGATAGCCAGATGGTTTACCCACTGGAGAAAATTTTTTCATCAAGAAATTTAGAGGTTAAGTCACGGTGGTGCTGGCCTGTAAATCCCAGCTATTCGGGAGGCTGAGACAGGAGTGTGGCAAGTTGGTGACCAGCCTGGGCAATTTAGGGAGACTGTATCAAAATAAAAAGGGCTAGGGATGTAGCTCTGTGGTAGAGCAATTATCTAGCATGTAGAAGGCCCTGGATTCAATCCCCAGTAAAGTAAAAAATTATAGATATCATGATTTAAACATAAATCTGCAAGAAAAGTTGTTCACCTTTCTTGAGTAGAGTTGAGGAAGAAGAGAACAATTCAAGAATTGAAGGTGCTGTGAGTTTTGAGGACTGAGACTTGAGGAACGTCTTTATTTGTTAAATATAAAAATGAACACCATTGATGGTCATTTGGCATTCATTTGGCTTCTCTTCTGACATTCTTTACTCCTGCTGTTGCCTTCCTTCCTGTAGATCTTCTAGGGGCATGTGGTTGCCATCTTCCTCCATCATCCTCCGTAAACAAGCTAGGCCATTCTTCCTGCAACATTTCTCAGCACATGGACCCCCTTGTGGAACAGTGTTCAGACTGGTGGCTAGGCATTCAGAGATCCCTTACTCTTTCATACATAGTCCTGTCTTTCACACATGCCATCCCCCAGCAGGTGGTGTACATGGTGTTATGGGACTTTGAAGTCAGGCAAACCTGAATTTGAATCCCAACCATGCCAATAACTGGATTACTTTAGACAAGTTATTTTTTTATTTTTGGGGGGTGGAACTGGGGATCAAACTCACCACCTTGTGTTTGCCAGGCAGGTGTGACACCACTGAGCTACATCCCCAGCCCCCTAGACAAGTTACTGAACACTTCCAGGCCTTGGGTTCTGCATTTGGTATATTAATAGTGCCTGCCTCATAAAGATTGTGAAACATCAGCAAGCTACTGTATGTAAAACAGCACCAAGAAGAAAATCTCCAAGGACAAAGTAAGCACTCAGTGAACATTAGTTCATGTTTTCCATTTTATTTCACCTGCTGTTTGCTCTGCTTCCTTGTCCCCATGAAGCACAGTCTCTGTACCACCTCATCCTAGAAACTCTCTGTAGTCATGCTAGACTAGAATTTTGTTCTAGTCTAGACTAGACTGGCATTTGTTAGTCCTGTTTTGCAAGTGACATAGAATTTGGGATTCTTGAGACCTTGTTTGATGGAGATGCTCAGGACTTTGTAGAGCTGGGTATACCGGAATAACCAGAAGCAGACCAGCAGCCCCATTTGTCCTCCACAAAAAAGCCTTCCCTGCTTCTGAAGGTGCTATCAGAGGGCCTCCAGACCACTGTTACCGGGTATTTTTGCCTCTTTATCTCCAGGGGACATGGGAAGAAAGGTGGGAAGGGGAGAGCAAGGAACCCTGTGGTCCCTAGAGAGATCTTTAGGTGTGTGCTTGGGTGATAAGTTTTCTAATAACAGGTTTCAGGTGTTGGACAGTTTGTAGAAGGAATAGGGCATTGGGCAGAGGGTGGTTTTTTTTGTAAGAGGCAAGTATAGCATCCTAGTCTTTCTTCCTAGGTTCCACTTCAGCAGGGCACCTGCACACTGACTGCAGTCTTTTGTTAGAATGCTGTCTCTTAGGGTCTGTGAAACCTATGTACCCTTCATTGTACATTTTGCTCAGTTGTCTCTTTAAGACCCTGGAAAAGCCATTCCCCTTTGATGAACTAAGGGGACATAGCTAGGTGGTCACAAAGGCTCTCTACAATGCTGAGATTTTTCTGGATATATTGAATACCTTCTAGGGGCTGGGTCCTGTGCTAAGAATTTGGGGGAAGGCCTTAGGTGGGTTGAGATGTATGAAGAAAAATCATAGAGTATTACTTTAATTCACCTATTTTATGCCAATAGGGACTGAAATATTTGGTTTTCATTTTTTTGTTTGGTTGTTTGTTTTTGAGACAGGATCTTGCTGTATAGTCTAGTCTGGCTTTGAATTTGCTAAGTAACTCAGGCTGGCTTGAACTCTTGGTGATCCTCTGGCCTCAGCCTCCCTAGTGCTATAATTACAGGTGTGCACCACCACACCCAGATGAGATACTTTGTTGAATGATATCTTTTGAGTTTCATAGTCTGGGGTGGATGTCATCAGGACAGGGGAAGACATTAACAGATCAGTGTGATGTGGTAGTATTTACTAATGTGGGCTTGGTTTCACATGGCCCTGTGGCCATAAATGAAGTTATGCAACCTCTCACTTCTAACTTTTCATTATCTGTGAAGTGATGCTAATGATAGAATTTACCTTGTGTGGTGGTTATGGTAGTTAAATAAGATAATCCACATAAAATGCTGCATCAGTCCATTTTCTATTGCTGGTAACACAGTACCACAGACGGAGTGACTTGTATAGAAAGGAAGTTTATATCAGCTCATGGTTCTGGTGATGGTGGTCTTGCTGTCAGAGCCCTGAGGTGGGGATGGGCATTACATGGCAAGAGACAGGGAGCATGGGTATATGTATACACATACACATACATACACACACATACAGGTGTACATACATATATGCCTATGTGTATATGTTCATATATCCATATATATTTTTTTTTTCTGGTCTTTCCCTTTTCCTGTAAAGCCACTAAGAGTCAGTCATGGGGATTCCTAATAATTTGCCAAAGTTCTCCACCTCTTAGCAGCATAGTCAGATTGTTTCCATTCACTTAATGTCTCACAATAGGAATTAAATTCTAACACGTGAAGCCTTGAGGAAGACCGAAACCATCTCCAGATCATAGGAAGTGTTTAGCACAAACTTGGAACATATTAAGTTCCCAGTGTGTTAGCCCCTATTGCTATTATTAAGTGAAAAAATTAAATATGAAGGGCAGTGTCTGTGAGATAGTAAAGAAGTGTTAGAGTTTTTAAAAAAATTTTTTAGTGTTTATTTATTTATTTATGGGAATACTGAGAATTGAACTTAGAGCCTTTGGACTGAAATACCCCTCCTGCCGTTTTTATTCCTTTTGAAAGAAGGTCTTGCTAAGTTGCTAATTTGTGACTGGGCTCTAACTTGTGATCCTCCTGCCTCAGCCTCCTAGAGTGCTGAAATTACATGTGCGTGCCACCATGCCTGGCTGAGAATTTTCTTTCAAGAGCATGGCTGGTTAAGGCCCTGATAAGAGGGAGCCAGCCATCTAGAGAGCTGGGGGGAAGAGCATTTCAGGTAGAGTTCTAGATGTGAATGCAGAAATATAGTTGGGCCATTCAGAGGGACCAAAAGGAGCCCCAAGAGGTAGAATGCTGAAATGAGAGTACAGATCTTTTGGGAAGCCAGTCTTCGTCTAAAAAAAAAATCATCCTGAACCCAGGGAAGGAAGCACCTGAGTCCTTAGCAGTGGGCATGAGGGCAGAGGCAGCAATGGTAAGGAATCTCACCTTCCACAGAGGCCTGCCAAATTGGGGTTGTTGGATGTGACTAAGTGAATGTGTTTCAGACTCTGAGGAGCATATGTAGTGCTACTTCCGTATTCAAATGTGTGTTTGCTCAATTAGGAAACACTTCCTCCTGAATTTTAGCTCAATAAGACCCATGTAGTACTTTGGACCTACAGAACTGTAAGATTAAAAAAAGTCTCCATTTCTTTGGCACTACATTTGTGATAATTTGTTATAACAACAGCAAGTGAATACAGTTGCCTTGATTCTCAGAGTGGTTTTATCTGTGTGACAACTAAGATGGTCCTGTTCGATGCTTGGATGGTACTTACTGTGGGTGATGTGGAAAAGAGGCCTTTTTCTCCAGCTTTCACTACTTCCTAATAAGACAGTTCGCCTTGCTTGGAAGAGGTCAGGAATCTGTGACTGAAAGATCAACAAATGAAGGAAGAATTGTTTACAAAGAAATCAGGCTATGGTACCAGAAAAAAAAAGGAGGGGACATCTTCAAGGTTCTTTTTTTCTTCTTTTTTGGTACCAGGGATCGAACTCAGGTCCTTGCGCTCTTCAAGGTTCTTGACATTTAAGAGGAAAGACAGAATTTACACATGAAATAAACAGAATCCAATTAAATGCCAAAATGTCTGTTACATATAAGGTATAGAAGGAAAAAAATAGTGTTGACCCAAAAGGTTAATGAAATATGTAAAATAAGAAATCTTAAAGTGGATTTTGAAAATTGTGCGGGAAGAGGATGGAATAAAAATGTATGAGGTCTTCTAGTTAGAGGTCACAATAAGATGATGGCCGTCATGGAAAATGTGAAGAGACAAGACTACTTTGAATAGATGGGGACTTTATTATGTATGGCAAGGAAGGAGGAATTCAAGAAGGCATCAAGTTATTAAAATTTCAAAACATTGTCTATAAGTATTTAAGAAATTATTTTAATGAAATTAAAATATTTTAATAAAATGAAGATGTACTGAACTTTACAACTTCACTGTGTATTAAAGTTAGAAAATACTAAAAGAAAAAAGAAATGCTTTCTGAAGGGCTACTTTACCTAGAATATTGGGCAAAAACCAGGTAGGTATTTCAGGCATTAATCACAATTCTGAACCTGAACTCTCAGCCTGAGCTCAGTCTAAAACCATTGCTGTTAATTTGCCTGTTTGGCTACTGGAAATTCAGAGGTAAATCAGGTTCCAGACCCACACTCCAAAGTTTATTTTTCCTGTTTATTCTTTAGACTTTTATTATGGATATCACCAAATATATACAAATTAGAAAGCATAATACAATGAGCCCATAAATAGTAATCACCAAAGTACAGCAATGAACAATTCTTGTTATTACAGCAATTATCAGTCATTTTAATAATAGCTGTACTTGAACTGGGGGCATAGTGCTTGTCTAACACTCTTGAGACCCTGGGTTCCATCCCTAGCACTACCTCCTTCCCACCCTTGCCAAAAAACCAAAAAGAGCTCTATTTATCCCAACTCCCAGTCTTGTTTTTTTAGGTATTGAGGATTGAACTTTGGAAGCGCAGAGCTGTATGCCCAGCCACCCAACCCACCTCCTCCCTCCTCCCTTCTCCTTCCTTCCACTCCCTCTCTCCTCCTCTCTCCCTCTTCCCCCCTTTCCCCTTTTCTCCTCTTCTCCCCTCTCTCCCTTGTCTCCTTTTCCCCTCTTCTTCCCCCTTTTCCCCTCACTTCTCCCCCCGCTTCTCCCCTTTCTCCGCTCTCCATGCTCTCTGTCAGTCCCCTTTTCTCCCTTCCTTTCCTTGCCCCTCTTTAATTTTGAGACGGGGTCTTATTAAGTTGCCTGGCTCCTACCTCAGGCTGCTGGGAGTAGCTGAGAATTTAGGTATGCACCACCAACCCTGGCTGTCTCAAATTATTTTGAAGTGAATCTCAGCATATTATTGTAGCAACTCTGGATAAGGTAGTGACTCTTTAAAAAATAACCTCAACATTACTATTCTCTTTCTTTTTTTTCTTTTTTTGGTACAGGGGATCAAACTCAGGACCTTGTGCTTGCCAGGCAGACACAGCACCTATTATTCTTGCTTTAAAGAAACACCAGTAATTTGTTAATGCAATCAAATATCCATTTAGTGTCCAGATTTCTCTGATTTTCTCTCTCTGTCTCTGTCTCTGTTTCTCTTTTCTGTAGTACTAGGGATCAATCCTAGGGTTTTTGCACTGAGCTGCATCCCCAGTCCTTTTTTATTTTTTATTGTGTGACATGATTTTCATAGGTCACTGAATTGTCTAAGGTCAGCTTGACTTGTGATCCTGTTGGTTTCACCTCCCAGAGTGCTGGGATTACAGGGTTGTGCTACCATACCCAGCTTCAAGTTAAAATACGATTTATTTCAATTAGGATATAAATATGACCCATACATTTCAGTTTGTTGTTGTTCTCTCAAATATTTTAATATATAGGTTAGTATTTTTCATTTATTTATTTATTTGGGGTGTTTGTTTCTTTCTTTTTTTTTAAAGACAGGGTCTTGCTGTGTAGTTCAGGCTCATCTCGAACTCCCAGCAATCCTGCCTCAGCCTTCCAAGTGCTGGAATTACAGGTGTGTGCTACCATGCCCAGATCTTTTAATTTAATTAGTAAAGTTGTAGTACTTGAGTAATAGGTTTTCCCATCTTGAGTTTTATTGATTACATTCCTGCCATGTAGTTTAACATGTTTCTTTGACCCTAATTTTTCTCTTTTGGGGGCTGGGTATCTTGTAGGAACTCTACTAATAAACTGCATTCTCCAACCCTTTCTATGTTTTTTTCCTGTAGATTAATAATTAGATCTAGAGGCTTGATTAAATTCTGTCTCGATTCATATTTTTTTTGGTACCAGGGATCGAACTTGGGTCCTTATGCTTGTGCAGCAGGCGGTGAAATCACTGAGCTAAATCCCCAGCCCACGATTCATATTTTTAAAAAATATTAGGCAATATTTGTACTTTGGGAGGCACCTAATACCTAGGTTCTCTTTTTGAGCTATAAGAAATCACTGGCATTTGGGCTGGGGATTTAGCTCAGTGGCACTGCACCTGCCTCACAAATGCAAGGCCATGAGTTTGATCCCCGGTACTACAAAAACAAAAACAAAACAAAAGAAACAAGTGAAATGGCTCCAAGTGCAAGGTCCTGGGTTTGATCCCTGGTACCAAAAAAAAAAAATCACTGGCATATATTGACTGGAACTGTATTTAAGTATTGCAAAGTGGTGATATTCCAGTTCTATTTTCTTTTGCAGTTGCTAGCTTTAATACCACACCTGGAAACTTTGGTCATTCAGTTACTATACTTGGTTACCTCAATGTATAGTCTATATAGGAGAGGCTAGGATAATTGCTTCTTTCCTATATTTATCAGCTTTTAAAATTAGTTGAGCCAGGGATGGAGGTGACACGTCATCCCAACACTTGGGAGGCTGAGGCAGGAAGATTGCCAGGAGTTCAAGGCCAGGCTGGGCTACATATCGAGTTCAAGGCCAGCCTGAACTATGTGAGACCCTATCTCAAAAAACCAAAAACGAAAAAATATAAAATGAAATAATGAGTTGGTTTTTAAATATCATTCAGATGACCAATGAGATTTAGTTGTTTAGTATCATAACACTCTAGTGGACTTTAATATATTTCATAGGCTTCAGTTACCTTATTGATACTTGTATTGTCTCTTAGCCAGTAGCAGTTTATTCCGTTGTTTGCCAAGCCTTTTGACCAACTCGGTAGCCCTTTAGAGCTTTTTTACTACTGAGATGCCATTATATTCTAATCATAGAAAAATTCCCCTACAAACACAGTTATCACTTCTCTCAAGAGACCTGGTTCTTTTTTATTGGAAAATGATATTTAGAGACCATAATCTGAGTCCTAGGACTTCTCATTGCAATTGGGATGGTCATTGTTATATGTTTTTCTCTATGAATAGTTTCGCTGTCTTCTCAGAAATTTGAATACAGAAAAGCAAATGGCTTGCTAGATTATACAGCTGTACTCAGCTAATGAATATCAGTATACCAGGTTCCTAACCTAGAATGTTGATTTTACCTGACACTGGGCCAGTCAGTCCTTCCTGTTCTATTTTATTTTAATTAATTAATTAATTAATTTTATTTATTTATTTTTTCTATTTTATTTTTTTGAGACAAGGTCTCACTATGCAGGCTGATCTTGAACTCACTATGTAGTCCAGGCTGGCCTCGAACTTGCAGTGATCTTTCTGCCTCAGCCTCCCAAATGCTGGGATTACAGGTGTGTGCCACCATGCCCAGCTTCTCCTTTCTATTTAATTAAATTAATTTATTTTTAAAATAAAATTTATTTTATCCCTCCCCCCTCCCCTTACACCACCTCCCCTCCCTGTATACAAAAGCTTGATTTCAATTTTCTTTTTCCTATTTTTTGTTTTGTTTTGTTCTAGTGCCAGGTATCAAACTCAGGACCTTGCGCTTGCAAGGCAAGAGAAGCATCACTGAGCTAAATCCCTGACCCCTCTCCTTCCTATTTTAGTTTTTTTTTTTGGTACCGGGGATCGAACTCGGGTTCTTGTGCTTGCGCAGCAGGTGGTGAAACCGCTGAGCTAAATCCCCGGCCCTCTCCTTCCTATTTTAGAGAAATAAAATTAACCCTTGAAAGTGGGGAAAAACTCCGTGAGATCTTCTCAACTTCCATGTGAACTAGATGGTCCTAAGGATTTTGTTTTTTTCTTGTAGTACTAGGTATTGAACTCAGGTAATTACTGAGCTACATCCCCAGCCCTTTTTATTCTTTTTTTTTAGTGGTACATTTTAGATATACATAATAACATTCATCATAGGGAATTTGTACCTGTATATGATTTATCTTGCTTCTTTTCCCATTCCCCTCCCCTCCCTTCAACTCCTCTTCCCTGCCTTATTTACAAAAGCTTTGTTTCCATTTTTTCCTTCTATTCCCTTTTTTTTCTTGTCCCTCCCCTTTCCCCTCCTTTGTTCCCCCGTTCCCCTTTTTATTTGAACATTTTCTTCCCATTTCCCAATATCTATTATACATTTTGATCCTTAGTTACACTTTTGGTTTCTCACACCAGAGAAACAATGCAGTATTTAAACGTGTGTCCAATTTGTTTCATTTAAGAGTATGGTCTCAAGATGCATCCATTTAGCTAGAAATGTCTCAAGCTTGTCCTTCTTTATGATACAGTAGTACTCCATTGTATAAAAAACCCACATTGGGCCAGGGATTTAGCTCAGTGGTTTCGTCGCCTGCTGTGCAAGCGCAAGGACCCGAGTTTGATCCCCAGTACCCCCCCCCCCCCAAAAAAACCCCACATCTTTAACCATTCATCAGTTGATGGGCATTTGGGCTGTTTCCAAGATTTAGCTATTACAAACTGTGCCACTGTAAATATGAGTGTGGATGTATCGTTGAGTTATGATGCTTTTCATTTTTTTTGGAAGATACCAAGGGGAATAGCTGGGTCAAATGGAACTTCTAGTTTTAGTTTTTTGAGGAATCTCCACATTGATTTCCACAGTGGTTGCACCAGTCTGCACTCCCACCAATAGTGGACAAGAGTTCCTTTTTCCCCACAGCCCACTGTCATTTGTTATTGATTGATTTATTGATAAAAGTCATTCTTTCTAGAGTCAGATTGCATGCCAGCATTTTAATTTGCATCTCTTGAATGACCAGTGAGGTTGAGCATTTTTTCATATATTTATTTGCCATTTCTACTTTGTCTATTCATTTAAGATGCCCATTTTTGGATTGGGTCTTTAAATTGGGGGGGGTCTGATTTTTTGTGTGTGTGTTCTTTATATATTGTAGTTATTAGTCCTTTGAGGAACAGCTGGCAAAATTTTTTCCCCACTCTGTAGGTTGTCTCTTCACTGTTGGTGGTTTCTTTTGCTGTGTAAAAAGCTTTTTAATAAGATGAGATTCCAGTTGTTGATTCTTTGTGATATTTCCTGTGCGATCAGGTTTTTTTTTTTTCTGTAAAGTTTTGCCTACACCAGTGTCTTCAAGAGTTCTACCTATTCTATCTTCCAGGAGATTTAGTGTTTTCATTTTGGTATTTAAATCTTTGATCCATTTTGATTTTAGTTTAGTGCATGGTGAAAGATGTGGGTCTAGTTTGGTTTTTTTTTTTGGTACTGGGGATCGAACTTGGGACCTTGCTCTTGTGAGGCAGGCGGCAGCACCACTGAGCTAAATCCCTGACCCATATGGGTCTAGTTTTAATCTTCGGCAAGTAGAAACCCACTTTTTCTAGCACCATTTATTAAAGAGTCTCTCTTTCCTACAGTAAGGGTGTTTGACTCCTTTGTCAAGGATAAGGTGCCTGAGTATGTTTGGAGTTGTTTCTGAATCTTCTAATCTGTTCCACTGATCCTCGAGTCTGGTTTTTTTGCCAGTACCATGATGTTTTTATCACAGTAGCTTTGTAGTATAATTTCAAGTCAGGGATTGTGATGGCCCCCTGCCTTGCCTTTGTTGCCCAGAATTACTTTTGCTATTCTAGGTCTCTTCTGGTTCCAAATGAATTTTAGGATTGCTTTCTCTAATTCTGTGAGATATGCTATTGGTATTTTGATTGGATTGCGTTATGTCTGTATAACAGTTTTGGAAGTATGGCCATTTTCACTATATTGATTCTTCCTACCCAAGAACAAGAGATATTTTTCCATTTTCTGATACCTTCTTCAATCTCCTTTTCAAAGTATTACAGTTTTCAGTGTAGAGGTTTTTTACTTCCTTTGTTAGATTGCTTCCTAAGTATTTCATTTTGGGGGGATGCTATTGTGAAAGGTATTGTTTTGCTAATTTTCCTCTCAGTGAGTTTATTTACATACAGGAATGCTATTGATATTTTTTTTTTTCCCGGTACCAGGGATCAAACTCAGGACCTTGCACTTGGAAGGCAGGTGCAGTGCTACTGAGCTAAAACCCTGGCAGCTATTGATTTTTGAGTGTTGACTTAAATAGAGCTATGCTACTGAATTTGGTTATTTAATTTAGAAGTTTTTTGGTGGACCTTTTGGGATCTTCTATATAGAGTATCATGTTATCCGCAAATAATGACAGTTTAACTTCTTCCTTTCCAACTCTTATTCCTTTTATTTCTTTCTCTTGTCTAATTGCTCTGGTTAAGGTTTCCAGAACTATATTAAATAAGAGTCATGATAGAAAACATCCTTGTCTTGTTCCTGATTTTAGAGTGAAAGCTTTCAGTTTTTGTCCATTTAGTATAATGTTGGCTGTTGGTTTGTCATAGATGGCTTTTAGCAAATTGAGATAAAGATCATCTATTCCAATTTTCTGTAGGTTTTTTTTTTTTATCATGAATGGATGTTGGACTTTGTGAAATGCTTTTTCTGCATCTATTGAGATAATCATATGGTTTTTGTCCTTAGCTCTGTTAATATGGTGTATTACATTTATTGATTTGCATATATTGAACCATCCATACATCCTTAGGATAAATATGGTGTATAATCTTCTTGATGATTTGCTGCATTCTGTTTGCTAGTATCTTATTGAGGATTTTTGTGTCTGTGTTCATTAGGGAGATTGGCCTCTAGTTCTCTTTTTTGGTTGGATCCTTCTCTGGTTTTGGTATCAGGCTAATGCTTGCCACCAGGAATGAATTTGGGAGTATTGCTTCTCTTTCAATTTCATTAAGGGGTTTGAGAGTAGTGACCTTAGGTCTTCTCTAAACTTTTTGTAGAATTCAGCAGTGAATCTGTCAGGACCTGGGGTCTTCTTTGTTGGTAAGTTTCTAATTACATCTTCAATTTCATTGACTGATACTGATTTATTTCGAATTTTTGTATCTTCTTGATTTTTCTTTGGTAATTCATAGGTATCTAGGAATCTGTCCATTCTGTGTTTTCCATCTTGTTAGAATATAGGTTCTTGAAGTTGATATTGATGATTTTCTTGATTTCTGCAGGATTTGTTGTGATTTCATCTTTTTTATTTCTAATTGCATGGATTTGAGTCTTTTCTTTCCTTTTTTTGATAAAGTTGGCTAAAAGTTTGTCCATTTTATTTAATCTTTCAAAGAACCAACTCTGATTCATTGATTCTTTGTATTGTTTTCTTAGTCTCCATTGCAGTAATTTCTGCTCTGATTTTTATAATTTCCTCCCTTATACAAGCTTTGGGCTTGACTTACCCTTCTTTTTCTAGAAGTGTGAGGTTCATTAGGTTGTTTATTTGTGCTTGCTGTATTTTTCTGATACAAGAATTCACCACTATAAATTTTCTTCATAGGACTTCTTTCATGCATCTCCTAAGTTCCGGTATGTTATATTGGCATTATCATTTAACTGTAGAAACTGTCTAATTTCTTCTTTAATTTCCTCTTTGACCAATTGGTTATTCAGGAGGGTGTTATTTAATTTCCATATGTTTATGAAGTTTTTATGATTTCTTTTGCCACCGATTTTCAATTTCATTGCACTATGGTCTGATAATATGCATGGGATAATTTCAGTTCCTTTGCATTTACTTAAGCATGTTCTGTGAGCACTAAGTATGTGGTCTATTTTGGAGAATGTCCTCTGTGCAGCTGAGAAGAATGTGTATATTGATGTTATGGAGTGGAACAGTCTAGACATCTACTAAGTCCATTTGTTCAAAAGTTTGGTTCAGTTCTGATATTTCTTTGTTGATTTTTTTTGTCTAATTGATCTGTCTATTTGTGACAGTGAGATATTGAGGTCCCCCATTACAATTATATTAGTGCTTGTTTGATTTTTCATGCCTGGTAATATTTGTTTTATACAGTTTGGTGCACTGGTATTTGGTGCACATATATTTACAATTGTTACCTCTTCCTCTTGGATTGTTCCTTTTTTTTTGGTTTTTTTGAGGCAAGGTCTCCCTTTGTAGTTCAGGTTGGCCCTGAACTCATTATGTAGCCCAGGCTGGCCTCCACCTTGCAGTGATCCTCCTGCCTCAGACTCCCAAGGGCTGGGATTGCAGGCGTGCAGCACCACGCCTGGTGGTTTGTTCCTTTTACAAGGATGTAGTGACCTTCATTATCTCTTTTAATCAGTCTTGGCTTGAAATCCACTTTGTCTGCCAATAAAATAGCTACCTCTACTTTTTTTCCAGGTTCTTGTTCCATGGAGTATTGTTTTCCGTCCTTTGACTTTCAGTCTATAAATTTCTTTTTGAATTAAATGTGTTTCTTGTATGCAGCATATTGTTGGATCTTTCTTCTTGGTCCATTCTGCCAGTCTTTTGATTGGTGAATTGAGAACATTTGCTTCGATGGTTATAACTGATATGTATTGACTTGTCCTTGTCATCTTATTTTCCTGTTGTTGGTTCCCTTTTTTCCCATCTTTTTCCTTACTTCTCTTGCCTGGTGGATTCATTCTCTTGTGTTGTTCATCGAGATGTAGTCCTCATTTTCTCTAGAATGTCCTTCAGAACATTTTGGAGTGCTGGTTTAGTGGTCATGAATTTCTTCAGGTGTTCTTTGTCATGGAAGTATCTTATTTCTCCATCAATTTTGAAAGATAGTTTGGTGGGATACATCAATCTGG
Organism: Heterocephalus glaber; assembly: GCF_053883595.1. Lineage (NCBI taxonomy): Eukaryota > Metazoa > Chordata > Mammalia > Rodentia > Bathyergidae > Heterocephalus > Heterocephalus glaber. The sequence continues at coordinate 18,604,682 of NW_028258137.1, forward strand.
GATGGAGATTATTTTCTTTTAGGGCTTGAAATACTTCACTCCAAGCTCTCCTTGACTTAAGGGTTTATGTTGAGATGTCTGCTATGATTCTTATAGGCTTTCCTGTATATGTGATTTGTTTCTTTTCTCTAATAGCTTTTATTTTTTATTTTTTATTTTTTTTGGTACCAGGGATCGAACTCAGGTCCTTGCGCTTGCACAGCAGGCGGCGAAACCACTGAGCTAAATCCCCGGCTCTAATAGCTTTTAACATTCTGTTCTTGTGTTGAATTTCTGGAATCTTGACTGTTATATGCCTTGTAAATTTTTTTTTTTTTTTTTTGGTACCGGGGATCGAACTTGGGTCCTTAGCTTGCGAGGCAGGCAGTGGAACCACTGAGCTAAATTCCGGGCCCCTTGTAAATTTTTTTAATCATAGTTAATTGGAGTTCTGTATGCCTCACTTATCTATATGTCAAATTCTTTTTCCATGCTTTGGAAGTTTTCTGCCATTACTTCTGTGAACAGACTTTTTTTTTTATGTTGTTTGCACAATCTCCTGTTTTTTCATTGACTCTGATCAATCTTATGTTATTCTTTTTTGCATCATCTAGCAACTGTTAAATTGATTTTTTTCATGGTCCCTTGCTTTTGTTAAGAAATCTTTCTTTTCATGATCACTAACTGCAATCCTGTCTTCTGTATCTGATATTCCATCCTCACATTGGATTGCTCTGTTGGGTATACTTTCAGTGGAATTTTTAATCTCTTGGATAGCTGTTTGAATCTGTTTTCATGGATTCCATTTTTTTCCTATGTTGGGTGTTCATGATTTACATCATTTTCCTAAGCCCCTCCTTTTTTTTTTTTTTAATCTGTATCTGCTCTAGAGTCACTAACCATGTCTTTCATTATGGTCTCCATCTCTGTAGTTATCTGAGAGATTATTTCTGATTTGATTTTTCCTAGAGCCCCATTCATCTGCTTTGTTACTTCCACTGTTACCACATAAGAAAGTCCAGGTGGGTGGCTTTCAAATTGTTCTACCTCATTGCCTCCTAAATTTGCCTTTGGGAGCTGAAAGCCTGGGGTTGCATCTTGCTTAAGTGTCTTCTCATTTTCTATTTTATTTTAGTTTAATTCCTGGGTTGATGCTTGTAAATTGCTTATGGCAGTTAGCTTTATTGCTAGTATTTAGAATCCTTAGGAAATGACTACTTCTGAGAGATGTCTTCCAGGTATCTTTTGGGTTTTGAGTCTGTTGCACAATATTACCTGTTCAGTTTATTGGGGATGAGAAGTTGCTGCCTGTTTGGCCGTTCCCTGGTTCTTTGGCACTGGCCTATAGTATTATTTATGATCCTTAGGCAATCTCAGTCTTTGCCTGCCAGGAAAAACAACTGATTAGGACAATTCTTGGCTAAAGTAGTGCAATCAGCAATAACAATAGCATCAAATGCAGCCTAGAAAATGACAAACTTTGGTAACTATTAATTTGCCACCTTTAACCCTATGAACTATATTTATGGTTATATAACAAAATCTAAAACAAACCAGAAAATTGTATACAGTAAATATGCCCTCAATATGGTGATTTTTATCTGCAGTGGAGAAAATTTAAAAGGGGTTGGGGGGAAAATAGAGAAATAGAAGAAGAGGAAAAGATTAGAAACAAGGCTGGAAGATGAAGATTATGTGAACTTTGGGAAACTGGTGAAAATTACAGGAGGGAAATAGAGAAGGAATAAATAAAAAGAAAAACAGGACAGAACAACAGCAACAAGAAAACTGGAAACAATGTTCACACTCAGATAAAATGAGAACAAAGTCCGAGGCAGGAGGATCACTGAGAGTTTGAGGCCAGCCTGGGGTACAGTGAGTTCAAGGCCAACCTGAACTACACATTGAGACCCTCAAAAGGGAAAACAAAAACAAGACCAAACAATGAAGATAAACAGAAAACAAAACAAAAGCAAAACCAAACAAGAACATAAAATAAGAGAAGAAAAATATGTCCATTTCAGGGTGTGTCTCTGCTGTAACTGGTAGACAGAGTAGGCAGACAGAGCCCGGATCTATGTTGATTAATCCTAGCAAGCCAGCCATAGATTTACAGTGGGGTAGTGGACAATCTCAGCAAGCCTGCACCTTTAGTTCCACTGAAATTCTGGTTGTTTTCTGACTGTGAGGCTGGAACCCAATTTGTTTCGCCTGCAACACTGTGTGTCTCCCGTTTCCTACCAACTTGAATTTGGCTCTATCTCATCCTGACACTGGGAGCTGCTAGATAGAGTCAGCCCACAGCTGGTCTGAGTTCCAAGGTCAGTTGGTGTCTCTTCAAGATGACTGCTGGCCAATTGCCCTCTCCAGGGGGACATCTAAACCTGAATAACTCATCACCCACTGCAGTCCGCTGCATCCACTGCTTTGTTCCACTGGTGCATTTCTCCATGGAGGCCTCTGGGGTCGCCAGTAATTACTATGGGTCTTCACGTTTGAGCCACCCCTCCTATGCAGTGAGTCAGGGCTCAGGGAGAAAGTGCCGCTTGCCACCTCCTTCTTGTTGTCTTCTGTGTTAAAGTCTCTCTCTTTGCTCTCCTTGTGGGCTTCAATTTTTGCTTCAGATCCTTACTGGGTCTCAGGGCCCCACTTCCCTCCTCCTCTTTCTCATGTTGCTATATTCCAGTGTCTGGACACCAAATCTTGAAGAGGCTGTTTCTCTGCTGTTCACCACTTCACCATCTCTTTATTTTTACTTTTATTTGAGATAGGTTCATACTGAGAGGCCCGGGCTGATCTTGAACTTGTGATTCTCCTGAAGGCTGAAATTATGGGCATGAGCCACCTTACCTGGCTTCCTGAGAATTGTTTCTTATGGCCAGTAAGACATTTGGGGACCATGCTTGAAGCACTCACATGTGTAATGTGCTAGCCATGTTCAAGAACACGTTTATCCCACTCTTCCCTGATTCATTTGCCTTCTACTCATGACAGCATTCCTGCTACATTTCAACATTATTTCACAAGAGATAGTCTCGTGGGAAGAAGCAAGGGAGACTTCAGGCTGGGCTTGACTAATCGCCACTTGTATGAAACTGCAAATTGCAAATCTGTATGATGTCTTCCAAGAATGGCAAGTCATTCAGCACTAATTGATTGTAGGGTGGCTAGGAATATGGCTGGAAAGTTAGACAGAGATCAGCTCTTGAAAGACTGTAAAAGCCACTTGAAGGACTCTGTCCTGAGTTCAGGAGACATCAAGGTAAAACTATTGGACTTACTAGGCGTAGTGGCACACACTAGTAATCCTAATGCTTGGGAGGCTGAGGCAGGGGAGTGCTGCAATTTTGAGGTCAGCCTGGTGGACTACATAGTTCAAGGCCAGCCTGAACTATATTGCAAGACCCTACCTCAAAAACAGAAAACAAAAATCAAAGAAACTATTGTAATTGTACCTGCAGTGGAAAGTGGATTGCTGGTGGAGGTCACACTGGAGGTGAAAGAACTGGGTTTTTTTTTTTCCCCTTTTTTTGACACTATGGATCAAACTCAGAGCTTTGCACATACTGTGCAAACAGTATACCACTGAGCTACATATCCAGCCCAATTTGCAGGTTCTAACAGGAATCCAGGCCAGAGATGATGGCAGCCTGTCCTCAGACATTGGATGGGAACTCTATAGGAGAATTTTACAAAGAAGGTTGCATAAGGAGGCTGAGCAGGAAAAAATGAGGAATTAAGGCTAATGTCCTCATCTTTGGCTTAGGCAACTGTGTAGGTGACAGAATGAAATGACGGCATGTAGAAGGAACAGATTGGAGGAGAAAGAATGAGGTTGAAGATCTGTGAGCCATCAGAGTGGAAATGTGGAGGCTCATGGGTGAGGTCTGAGTTTAGGAGACAGGTTGGGGAATTGAGATAAAGATGTCACCCTACCCCCCAAGAGGGCATAGAATCAGAATAGAAGCCATAGATTGGACTTCCTCCAGGAAGTGCTTCAGATAAGTAAGGGGCATTGGGAGAAGCATGTGCAGAGGGAGGAAGAAGACAGTTCTGCCAAAAAGGCTGAAGGCATCTCCTGAGATGTGGGTAGTCTCTCAGGAGAGGTGCACACCTATAATCCCAGCACTCTGGGAAGCTGAGGCAAATGGATCACAAGTTCAAGACTAGTCTGGGCACTTTAATGCCTTAGGGAGACCTAGTCTCAAAATTAGAAACAAACAAAAAGAGCTTAGAATGTAGCTCAGTTGGAAGGCCCTGAGTTTAAACCCTAGTTTAGACAGACGGACAGACAGTGATCTCATGTGTGGCCAAGAGATTGGAAAAAAGATAGCCTTCCATTTAATTTTGCCATGCAGAGATCAGGGGTATCTTGCCTTGCCTCTTCTCTTCTGTTCTCTTCTATTCTTTTCTTAATGAGGTTTTTCCATGTTGCCCAGGGCAATCTCTAAGTCCTGGACTCAAGAGATCCTTCCGCCTTAGTGTCCCAAGGTGATAGGAACATGATGTGGATGACAGAATATGAGGTTTCTTTTTGGGGCTATAAAAATGTTCTAAAATTTTTGTGATGATGTTTGCACAACTCTGAATACTGAATACTGAAAACTGAATTATGTACTTTGGGGTGGGGGGCACAATACTGGGCATTGAAACCCCAAGGGCACTCTACCACTGAGCTACATCTCCAGTCCTTTTCATTTTTTTTCTGATACCAGGGATCAAACTCAGGACCGTGAGCTTTCGAGTCAGGTGAGGCACCACTGAGCTAAATCCCCAGCCCCTCTTTTTCATTTTTTATTTTGAGACAGGGTCTCAGCTAAGATGCCCGGGTTGGCCCTGAACTTATAGTGCTCCTGTGTCAGTCTTCTGAGTAGCTGAGATTATAGGTGTGTACCACAGTGGCTGGTGAATTATACACTCTAGATGGACAAAGTGTGTAGTAAATTAATTATATCTTAGTAATGCTGTTACAAAAGTTAGCCAAGGCAAACAAGTGGGAAGAGTACCCTAGGAATAGGGAATGGCATTAACAGCTCAGGACACAACTGCAGAGCATTAGAGGAACTTTGGCAGGTGGAAGAAGAGCATGTCAAGAATGTGTAGGAGGGCCGGGAATTTAGCTCAGTGGTTTCGCCGCCTGCTGTGCAAACACAAAGACCTGAGTTCGATCCCTGATCCCCGGTACCAAAAAAAAAGAGAATGTTTAGGAGCTAAGTCTGGATAGGTACATTGGGCTGGTCCATGGAAGGCCGTGAGTGCCTGAGAAGAACATGTAGATCAGGAAGAATGAGGGTTATAAAAAATTTTTTTTTAAAAAAAGAAACAAGAAAAGAGAGATCCTTAGGGTAGGTCAAGGTCAATATGTGGAAAATGTCTTGCTTAAGAGTTTCTATATATGGTTTTGTGTAGAAATATTTTGTGTGTTCCATTTTGTTCATCAAAGGAGACTACTGATATATTAAATTGGTGAAATTAGATTATCATGGTTTGGACAGAAAGATGAGCTTAGCTCAATCCTAAATCTTCTCAGAGTCAGATGTGACCTGAAGACAGAGATGTTACAGTCCTGGCAATCTAGTAGTCACAAGCAAGAGACAGGTACTCGGGGCATTGGGAGAAGCATGCACAGAAGGCAATAACCTAAGGAGAGTTTGCACTGTGGAAGGAAGGAAATGAGCCTCTGAGCTGTGATCCTAGGCCCCCACATGCATTTTTCCCCCTCAGTGTTTGAGGATCCCTCTTGTCCCAACTTCCCTGGGTAGTAACATTGCTGCATGAAGAGACTCCAGTGCGCAAGGACCAAGAAGTTGGCATAGATTATTGGTGGTAACTGTGGCCCTGCTGTCTTAGTTGCTGTCCTCTTAACTTGTTGCTGCTGCCCAAGAGAGTGAGATCCCCAAAGTGAGGATAGAGGGTAGGGAAAGGTTGGAGGGAAGTTTGGCATTGTGCTGCTGTGAGACAGCTTGGATGTGACCCCTCAGTGGGAACTGTGGAGGGGATGAGAGTTGGAGGTTCAATGCAGTTAGAAATCTGCTCTGAGGCTCTGGAAGATTGGTTCAGGAGCAGCCTGGCTGGAGGCAGGATACTCTCTACCAGCTCTTATAGCTCTCCAGGTGACAGAATATGGGCTGAACCAGAGCTTGAGTGACCTGAGTTGGGGGATGAAGGACTGAGTCAGAGAGTGTTAGGGATGAAATGGAGCCAGTTTTTATTAGATATGGGAGTAAGAGGTATTGGAAGTCAGGCTTCTGACTTCATGAAAGGCCTGGGGGGATGCTGAACTGTTTTTGAGGTGAGTACTTCAAAGGACTTTAGAGAAGGTGTGGGGCATGGATGGGTTGGTAAAAGTGGTAGTGTTCTGCCTCAGATGTGTGAAGAAGGAGTCCAGCAAGCAGGTGGCCACATGGGGAAGTAGCTCTAAAGATAACCATCTGGAAGTCATCAGTATACTGGCTGGCTGCAGTTAGGCATACACCTGGCCGTCTGTTGGTTTGCAGCCAGAAAAAGCTTTCCTTTGAAGCCTAGTCCTGCCCACAAGTCCTGCCACACAGCTAGAGAGCAGCCTTAACTCTGGGCCAAGTGGACACAAATATAGCCTAACAAGGACACCTGGCATGGGACCTAATTTGGCAAGCAGAGCAGGGACAGCAGCAGCCAGGGATTTCCCTCTAGATTCCTGCTGTGTTTCTTCGGTGTAATTGAAGGATGTGGTGAGGTTTTTTTCTTACTTTCTTTTTAACTAAATATAATTTTTAATGCCAAAAATAAAATTGGTAGAGGGGTCTTACTGTAGACCTTTAGGGAACAAGGTTTTTACCTCCTTAGCAAAACTGTATATACTATGTGACCCTGCAACAGCACTTTTAGGATTGTATCCCATAGGTTAGCACAGGATAGCATGTGCAGAGGTGTTCACTCCAGCCTTGTGGGCAACAGCAAACTGTTAGAACCACTGATATATCTGCCTATATGGTTATGGTATGGTTAAATAAGCCATAGTGTATCCTCCAGGAGAATACTAGCAAGTGCTCAAAAGCATGAAGTTCCATAAGGGCTTTCTTTCTGATTTAGAAATTTATGGTTAGATGAAAAGTTATGTTTAATTTATATACTCTTCCATCATTTGAATGTATTGGAGTGGATTAGTATTATTTTTAAAAATTGAAACATCTAATAAAGATATTTAAAATAAGAAAATTAGAACATATAGGCAAGTAAAGAAGAGGTGCTCCTACCCAGCAGCTATCCAAGCCAAGACCTGTGCCTTCCAGATTCTGGTTCACAGCATTATAGAGCTCCCATCAAACCTCTTTATACCTAAAGACTCAGAGTCCAGAGGTATTTGAGGGCCCAGGTTGGAGCTGAACTCTTCTTTTGTGTTTTAGGCCAGAGCCCCAGGGCCTCTTGAGTGGATATAGCCATGCTGGGCAAGTTCTGTCTTGCATCGCTATTTTTCTCTTTCCTTCACGCCCCTCTTCCTTCCTTTCACTGATTACATTTTGCACTGGTATATGCTTTCACCTGATTTTACCTGGGAAGCTATTTACAGTAGAGTCAAGTCAGTAACAGTTTACACAGAACAGGTAACCCTTGCTTTACGATCTCTGCCCCAGGAGATCACGCCAGAACTTGCTCCAGTGAGTGATAACATTGCACTTTTTCATGGATTTACTCAGCAGTTTCTTGGGCCTAGTGTCTGTAGTAGAACTAGAAACTGAACTCAAACCTATTGCCTTTTTAGGTTGCCTCAAAAAATAGGCAAATATCAGTTCAAGATCTTTTAAAAACTGGGCTTTCTGGATAGCAGAGAGGGAAACTCCTAGATCCTTATTTTTTTCATATAAGCTTTCTGATATGTTAGTCTCACTTTACTGTTTTCTTTCTTTCTTTCTTTTTTTTTTTTTTTGGTACTGGGGTTCAAACTTGGGACCTTGGGCTTGAGAGGAAGGCGGCATAACCACTGAGCTAAATCTCCAGCTCACACTGTATTGTTACTCTGAACAGAACAGAATCTCTTCTGCATAAAGACTGTTAGCCTTGAAGTGAGATGAATAGAACGGCTTTCCCTGAGGGTGCAGGTCTGCTTCTAATGGTATTGCCTCTGGCTCCCTGTCAGGCCACCCACTCACTTTCCCTGCTGTGGCCAGAGTGCCAGTTGCAGTACGCTGGCCTCTTTTCTGACTTGTGCTTTGGGCTCAGCACCCAGACACAGCCCTGCTTGTAGGAGGGCCTGCTTCAAGGTGCAGACACAGGTATCATGGGCCGTGTGCAAGGACGTGATATGATAGGCAGCCTGGTAAGACCTGTGTGCTGCTCTGGGTCAGAAGCCTAGGGCCTCTCCAGGTTGCCAGAACTTCTCTTGAGTTTTGGTGGGGCCAGACATCAGGCTATGACTCCCTGACTGGTCAGCTGTGTGATGTTGAGCATGCATTTGCCTACCTGTAAAGTGAAATAGAAGTCATTGACTTGCAGATTGCTGATTGTCCTACCTTGAGTGGATGCCCAATAGATATTGGTGTGATGGGATGGATGACAGTTCTGTATTGGTACTGGCAGGATACTAGGATTTGGACTTTTGGGAGAAGCCAAGCTCTTGAGCTTGAGAGGGGTCACTGTGTTACAGGTTGTCCAGTTTCTGAGTTATTAAACACTTGGTTTTGTTAAGACACACACTAGGCAGTAGAACCAAAGTAATTGAGAATTGGATAAAAAGAATTGGAAACTTGAGCCGGCCTGGCTGAGCTGGGGAATAGGAGTGTCTCTCTCAGGCTCACATACTTATTTATGATCCATTCCTTCGTGGCTCTGTAGGTGCCTTCGGTTGCATGCCGGAGGGATTGATGGCTGGGGGAGATGCAGACCAGGTATCTGAAGCATGATTAAATTGGAGGGATGTGTTGAGAAGGAACTGCCCTAGTGTTGACTATGTCATCCTCCTTTTGGCCACAAGAGGGTGCACCAGGCCCACTCTGCTGCTGGAGGACCTGGGGATAGGGGGTGTGGCTGGACTTGTGATTTGGCCCAGCTGCCTTTCCTGCTCCCCTACACAGCACTAGCACTTGGCTGTGCCTCTCATAGGACTCTGCTCTGGACTCTAATTTCCTCGCTTAAGTCCCATTTAGCCTCTCAAATTAGGTAGAATTTATGGCTCAGTGTCTCCTGTCCATCTTTTCCTGCCCTCACTTCCCTATGCTCCCCTTCCTGGAAGGTCAGGGGACATTGCCTGGTTCTCTCTGTCCTATTCCCTTGACCACCAAACTGTCCTTGTTTACTCCCACCTGGGTCATGATGGCAGCTCACACTTGGAGTAGTAGCACAGTTGTGTGCTAGTTATGAACTCAGGGGTCTTGGGCTCCAGGTAGGAGCTTGAGGCTTCCCAGAGGTGAGGTGCTTTTCAGGCTTCCAGAAGTATGCCCTTCCCCAGGTGGTCGCCACCCTGTCCTGCTACCCTAGTCTGTTAGGAGAGGCATAGTTCATCCTCAGGACAGACTCTTTTCAACCTCCTGTGGTACTGTGAGGGACTCATAAGTATGTGTATGGCACACACGGGTACATATGTATAGGTGACTGTGGAAGAGGCCCAAATCTGGCACCCAAACTCCCAAGTAAGCACGGTAGGTCCTCCTGTCATGCTGAGGAATGGGGTTGTTATCAGATGACTGACAACTGTCCTCCTCCACCTGTGCCCCAATTTGGGGGCCTTTCCCTTGGCTTCCTGGACCTCTGCCTTAGCCAATACCTACTATTTGGGTGATTTTTAAAAAATCTGTTCAGTAATAAAGTGTTGGTCATCTTCCTCTTTCAGAGAGGAAAACCAAGGCCTGTAAAGGGGCACTTTAGGCCAGACTGCTACTGCACAGCCTGGAGACCTGCTCTGCCTGTCCACATCCAGCACCCTGCAGCTCCTCCAAAGGACTGTGGAGGAGAGCTCAAGGGGCTGAGCTGGCCCTGTGTGAATGTGGGTTGTCCTGAGAATGGCCAGGTAGACTGTGGCAGAGGAAAAGGTATGGGAGGAGCAGCTCTGATTGAGTGCGAGGCACTGCTTTCCTGGCCAGTTCTGGCCTGGCCTTGGGTACTTGTCTAAACCTTGTCCTCTTTAGACACTCAGGCAATGGTTTCAGTCCTTGACCTCAGCTGCGGCTTCATATTTGGCTGGTGGATGGGGCTTCCCCTCTGAGGAGTCATCTGTGGTGTCCTTGCTACTGCAACTCAGCCTTTGGTGCTCACCCTGCCTCTACTTGGATGGCTCCACAGCCTCAGAACTGCTTCTGTACTAGCCATTGGAACTGTCAAGGATGCTCCATTTTGCCCCAGCCATCAATCTCACCTGAGTCCCCAAGTTGCCCTCAGGGATTGGTTTCAGGGAGTAAAGATGACTGGGCCTAACCAAGCTAGAGCAGGACTCTGGAGATAACTTTATCCAGTCCTCTTATTTTATCTGGAAAATTAGGTCCCAGGTAAGGCCCAGGGGATTGCTTATGGTCCCCTGACACTGGTCTTGGCTCTTCAGATATAAGAACTTTATGTTCTTTTATTTTCTTTTCTGTATTTTTTCATTCATCCACTCAAGGGTTACTAAGGTATGCCTCTGTGTACCTGGCCACTGACTTAGTAAGGGATGGTCAGGGGGAAGAGTCCTTGTTCCTGGGGCCATTGCCATTTCTTCAGGCCTTGCTGCAGGAAATTGAATAGGTTGGGAGCTTAATGGGTTGAGAATTTAGGAATTCTCACACAGGAGACCTACTACACAGGACTGCAAAACTATCAGGTCATACATGAGAGCTCACTTGCTTTCCACACCCCCATCCCTTCAAACTAGATTGCATGTGTTCAGACCTAGGAGGATAGTGGGTCCTGGAGTGTTCTCCTTCAAGGCTGGCCCAGGCTTCATGCCTTCTATCTCTCCCAGGAGCCTCCATCATTTGGACCTAGTTCCTGCTATGAGGTTCCCCAAGAAGATAACCATCTCCCTCCCAGGGGCCAGCCCAGGTCCACAGAGCTGATCATGCTCAGTCTGGCATGTTACTGCTGCCCTGCACATGTCCCACTATGTCCTTGATCTGGTGGCTGGGGGATGGCTGAAAGGCAGAGTGGGTAAGAGGTCATGAGGATGTTACACAGGACTGGCCTGGATGGTTATTGCTGCTACCACCATCCTGCCTGGTCCACACCTCCTGGTCCAAGCCTGTTGGCTCTTCTGAGCATGGTTATGGAATGAATCACCTCTGCCCCTGGCTTGGGTTGCTCTGTCTATTTTCCATGAGCTGCAGGGAAAGATGCTACATACTCAGAGCAGCATAGTCTCTCAGCTATGAATGAGGCTTGATCCCCTGAGCCCTTCTGCAGGGCCTTGGTTAAAGCAAAATGAGTATTTCTTACTTCCCTTTTTTGGGTTGGCTCTATGCACAGTAGAATTGGCAGGATACTCCAGCCAGAATCCAGCCTGACCTGGCTTAGTCTCACTGAGAACAGCCTCTGGGGAGTTCTAGGACGGCCCTTCACTCCAATCTGAGTAAGCTTAGCTTTCCTTCATGTTCTTCCTCCAGAGATCTGTGCATGTAGAACAAGAGCCCAGCATTAAGGGCTGGCAGGATTGTTCAGATGGTATGGGCCAGAAGCTAGGAGCTAGATGTGGACAAAGGCCAGCTTTTGAGCACAGCTCACTGCCACAGCTTCCCTGTGAGGGCTGGTACTTTACCAGGCCAGGCCACCTTACCTCTTTTATACCCATGTCTTTGGGAAATGCAAGGAAACTCTTCATTTCAACCTGCAGATTTCTTTTCTTTTCTTTCTCTGTCTATTGTTTTTTTGTTTGGTTTGTTTTTTGTTTTTGTTTTTGTTTTTTTTGGAGACAGGGTCTCGCTATGTAGTTTAGGCTGGCCTTAAACTCACTGTGTAGCCCAGGCTGGCCATGAACTTGGGGTGATCCACCTGCCTCAGCTTCCTGAGTGCTGGGATTACAGTTGTGCCACCACACCTGGCAGCCTGCAGATTCTATAACTGCAGTGGCAAGCTGGAAGGAAAGAACTTGCTCAAGGTCAAAGTGCAGGGCAGCAGCAGAGGAAGTATGGCCCCCTCCCAGGATGAGTCTGGTCTCTGAATTCTTAGGCTAGACTCTGGCTGGGGAATGAAGGAAAGGTATCCTGAAAACTCCATCTCTTTTGGGACCTGCCATTGCCTGGGAGCCTTAGGGCCTGGGTGGAAATGACCTGGTGAGGGCTTTCCAGTGTTGGATCTCCGTTCTGTCAAAGGAGACCTTCTTGGAACTTGCCCTGTGTGCAGCAATAACCAGTTCTGCCCCTCCCTTTGGCACACGAGGCCATCGCCTGCCTGGCACTCTCATGTCAGATGAGTTGACTTCCTCATGGGGTGTGAGAGATGCTTTCATTGTCCTGGCAGCAGGTACAAGGTGTTCCTGAGAGCATTCAGGTAATTATATGTGGCTACATTGCTACCTGCCATCTGTCCTGAAGCAGAGGATGGGGTGGTAAACCCAGGGCAGACATCCTGCTATCTCCGGGACATGGAGTGTGACCTTCCCACTGGATCTGGATCCCTGTACCTGTTGGTGGTGGATGGTGCAAGTCGTGTCAGCTTGGTCACCTCTGTGGGTCAGCCCCATCTCTCCTGCTGCCAATCCTTTTCTTCACGTAAAAGCCTCCAGTATGAAAAATAATGTGGGTCCAGAGACCAAGGAAGGAGAACTTACTGTCCTTTCCCTGCAGGAGCCCTGCCTTATACCAACTGAAACCCAGTAACTTGCATGCAGCCATGCCAGCAGTAGACTCCAGGTTCTTCCCAAGACTGCTGGCAGGGGCTTCCTATTGGCTATACTACCTCCTGCCTGCTCCTGGGACCCTAGGGCTGTAAGTTGGGGCAGCCTAGGGTTTGGTGGATGGGACAGAGTAGGTCTTAGTCTACGTCTGCCCAGGTCCCTGGGCCACCCAGAGCACTGTGTGATCTTGCTGGTAGGTGAGGTGGCATGTTGGCATGAGGATAAGCATCTTGGATCAGGAGTAGCTGAGTGTGACCTATATGTTTGCATGTCCATGCTGCACAAGATTCCTCACAGATTATGGGAGAGGACATGCTAGGGCTCTGGGAGAAGGATTGGGACAGACCATGGGAAGGAGGAATGGGGCATTCTGTGGGGGCTAAGTAGCCTAGCTTGAACAGCAGCCCAGAGCAGAGAACACAGACCACTGGGCTGAGGGTGTTAGTTGGGAAGCTTTGGCTAGAATTCTGTCAGAAGGAATGGCATTTATACAACCACCTTTATACTTCACATTACCACCTCAGTCCAGAGTCAGTGCAGGTGCCCTGAGGTACAGGCACCTTGAGGGGCTGGCACTGCAGATACTAGGCAACCAACCAGGGGGCCGGGGATTTAGCTCAGTAGTTCCGCCTGCCTCGAAAGCACAAGGTCCAGAGTTCGATCCCTGGTACCAAAAAGAAAAAGAAAAGGCAACAACCAGGAGTCTGAGTTCAGAGACATTCCACAAACTGTGCAGGGTGAACCTGTGGGACAGGATTTGAATCTATATCCTCATGACACCAAAGGAAAGATTTTCTTTCCCCTGCCACAGACAGCTGCCTAAGGAGTGATGTCTTGAAACCAGTGATCTGATAAAATGGGTCTTTGAGGGAACTGGGCTATGACATGAACCAGCTGATGGAGGGTACCTGGACTAAGCAGGGCAGGGGACTCTGTATACCCCAGTTAGAGGTGGTATGACAAGGCTCTGGATGGGGAGGGGAAAACATCAGGTGAGAGTGGAGAGAAAGCTGGCATTTGATAAGAGTTGGAACGCAGAGTTGATAGTTCACTTGGTGTTATATAAAGTTTGCAGAGAGTCTGTGATGGATTTTGGGAAAGGACTGGGTTCTAAAAAGTACACTCAATCTGTTTTAGGTCCCAGGTAAGCCCAGGGTTAATGGCTCTGATGCTGTGGCTCCCACAGGGAGTTCCAGATACGTTACTCTGATTCTGTCGATCCAGTCAGCCAGTGCACACATCTGCTTTGGAGCTGATGTGAAGAAGAGGGCTTCCCCTGTCTCTTAGGCCCAGGGAGGAGACTCAGGTATAGCACATTCACCAAGAAGGGGCAGGGATGCACAGGCTCCATTGTACTACCATGGTGGCTGTCTCTCCACTTCTTTTCATCTGTTTTGAGTTTTCCTGCTTTGAACCCCCTGCAAGTCCTAGCATTGGAGGTAGAGGACAAGTTCTTCAAACCAGATCCCTCACCTGCCTGGGTCCAAGGGCACAGGCCCCATAGCCCTGTCACCCTTGCAGGGAGTGGCAAAATGGGCACTGTAGACTCTAGGGAGCATGCTCTCACATCTGGTTTCATTCACTGGGCTACGATTCCTGAAAACCCCTGAGCTCCCCAGGAGAATCGTTGAGTAACCTCTGGAAAAGCAGAAGTGAAGTCTGGGAACACATTGTCCTCTCACACTCCACTGTGGCCAGCTGGCCAGCAGGATACCTCCATGAGCCATGAGGCCATGGGTGAGTGTAGAGTGGGGGCCTCTCCGCCCAGTATGCTGGGCCAGGAGCTGCCTCTGTGCCACTGGCCCCTGGGGAATATGGGACCAACCCCCTAGTGTGGGCTAGCACCCTCCCTTCCTGCCTCTCCAGGCCCTTGGAGAGGAGCTGCAGAGACCAAGGGGCTGTAGAGGCCATGTGCTACCTGCTCGTGGGTGTCCTAGAGGAGCTGAAAGATCCTTAGGATTGGCAAGATCAGAGAAAGCTTTCAGGAAGAGGGTGGGGGCTGTCCAGTTGCCACCTCTCAGCCTGTCCAGGGCTAGCTGCAAAGCCCATATTTTGTCCCACTCAGAGCAGAGAGCACTGGTTAGACTGGGGGTCCTCATCCCTAACTAATCAGGATCCTGGAGTCAGTGGTGCCAGCTGGGGCTAGGGCCCTGCTGCTGAAAAGCCCTGGCCCAGGAGACAGGATTAGGGATAGTGAAGGTATAGTAGGAGACAGGTGGCAGCTGTGAGGCCAGCTTGAAGCTGGTACAGACCACCAAGCCCTGGAAGAAATAGACATGCTGGGGGCCGGGGATTTAGCTCAGTGGTTCTGATGCCTGCCTTGCAAGTGCAAGGTACTGAGTTCAATCCCCCGTACCAAAAAAAAGAAATAGAAATGCTAGGCAAATATTGGGCTGCAGCCCTCCTAGCCCAGCACCTTTAGAGAGCTCTGCTGGACTCTCCTGGAGTTGAGGCAATGGGCTTTGTTGCAGGCAACCTCTAGGTGGATAGGGCTGCCCTATGGAGGAGGGAAGGCAGGGGCTTTCACTTTCCAGCCTGGGGAGTGTCTTCCTAGCCCAGCCTCTGTGGCTGGGACTGAGGAAACAGCCCTATTTCCTGAACTTCAAGGGCTTCTCTCTAGGGCAGCTTCCTTGGATCATTTACTGAGAGCTAAGATGAGAGGAGGGGGACTGTAGCCAGAGAATAGCATTGGTAGGCCAGAAAGTCAAGGGCCAAGGCAGTGCAAGGACTGAGGGCATAAGGCCTCCTGCACAGGCTGTAGGAAGAGTCAGAGCTTTAGCTCCAGAGCCATGGGGCCCCTGAGTAAAGGTGACAGTAACACGTTAGAGTTGGAGGACTTCACTTTGGGGGAGTGTATGGAGAGCAGACCTGGAAATGACAGCTGAGATGTGGGGCAGAGCCTGGGTATTGCTGGGAGATGGAGTGGGAGGGGGAAAGTTGTCAGAACACTGAGGATAAAATCAAGGAGGCAGGGGAGGCCTGGGAAGGTCCTGAGGGCAGGGTGCTGAGGGCCAAGCCCAAAGCCTTGACGAAAGCTGGAGACACTAGGAAAAGAGTTAGTCGGCTTCTTCTGAGGTGGGGTTTAGGTCAGACTGCAGAGAGAACTTCCCCATAGCAACATCTTCTTGAACTGGAGAAATCGGCCTCTTAGGAAGTCTTTTTTTTTTTTTTTTTTGGTACCGGGGATCGAACTCTGGTCCTTGCACTTGCACAGCAGGCAGCAAAACCACTGAGCTAAATCCCCGGCCCCTCTTAGGAAGTCTTTTGCTATGAGAGATCCCGAGCTGGCCAGACACTCTTGGTGCCGGGCCACTGATGGGAGGATTTAGGGTAGACAGCTGGGCTTGTGGGCCGACCAGAGTGATTCCCCAGGGTCTACTCCAACCAGAAACTGCTCATGCGTTGCCTGGGCACATCTGGGCCTCTCAGGGGTCATCATGGATGCTGTTGAGCCCAGGGCCCAGAGCAGAACTAGCCTGTCTTCCTAGAGTCTCTGCTGTCATCGGCTGCCCTCGGGGGCTGGGCCAGGGCAGGGTGGCCAGGTCTCCCACAAAGCTCTCTGCAAGCTCCAGGCCTTTCTCCTCCTGTGTTTAGATCCCGCCCCTAGTCACATACCCTCCTCCACATCCCTCAGAGCAGGAAGCTGGGGAGGAGAGGACGTCCTAACCAGCCTTGTCCTTGCCCTGGGCAGGCCTGTCTGAAGAGCTTGGGGCTGCCAACCAGAGTCTGGGCGCCAGGTTTCTGCAGCAGTGTCAAAGCTGGTTTAGAAGCCTTGTGTGGTCCCCTCGTGGGCGAGCTGAGGGATCAGCCTGCCTGCCTGCCTGCCTCCAAGTATCCTTTTTGGCTGGCAGACTGTCCCTTTTCCCTGGGTCACAGGGAGATGTGGGGCTTGGCCAGGGAAAGTGGTCTGGAACCGTCCTTTGACATCATCCCTGGGGGCTTTTAAAAAATGAGTTTCCTGGTAAGGAAGACTCCTCTGGCCTTGGGCAGGATTCTCAGTAGAGTCTCCCGGGTTTGCTCTGATCTGACAAACGCCGGCAGAAACCACCCGGCTGCCTGCATTCCAGCAGTGCTTGGAGCCATGGCTTCCCCAGATGCAGCATCAGCAGAATGCAGTAGCCAAGGCACTGGGTGTTTGCTCTAAAGCCAATGCTAAGCCCCAGGGATTGAGGCCGTGCAACAAACTCCCTGGTTGGCCCTGCTCATTCACATGCACACATTCCTAGCTTCTCCAGGAATAGCTAGTACCACAAGTGATACTAGAAGGACTTGCCTGAGTCATGACAGTCTAGGCCAGTCTAGAACCTTTTAGAGCTTTCAATAATGCAAACAGCCTGCTGTGGCATGCATGCCATAGGTATGCCATCACTGATCTAGGCCTATGATTGACAGATGGTGGTGAGTGTCCAGGTGGCCTGCAAGGCCAGCTCCTTTGCCACTGCTGAATAGTTCTTCTGCGATTAATGATTGTTTGGGGAGCTAAGTCCATACCTGAAAGGCCTGTCCTGGGGTGAGGGCTGTGGAAGAATGTGGTCAAGGAAGTACAGAGTAGGGGAGGGGAGGAAACCAGTGCTGGGAATGGACCAAATCCACCAGGCCTGCACCTCCTCCTGGCCCTTTTATACCTCAGTGGTGGGACTGTGGACAAGGCTCTGGTTCTATCTGATTTCTCATTGCTAAGTCTGTAAAATGGGAATGGCTGGGAGATCCAGCACAAAAGTTGCTCCTGGTATAGGACTGAGACCACTGCATGGTCTGTGTGTTTCCAGTTAGAGGGATCTAGGTGAGGAATCCCACCTGATCAGCGCCGTATATTGGATGGAGAGTCACTGGGGTCTGGAGAGGAAAAAGAGTGCTTGGCAACAAAGAAGCTAGCCTTCTCAGGGAGAGAAGCCATGTGGAGCAAAGGTGGAGGCTGGGGCAGAGGAAGTTTTGTGCTGTGTTGCTGGAGAGCTGTCAATGGGAGGTGACAGCTCACCTGGGGAAGCCTCCCAGCAGCATGTGCCAGGCTCAGAAGGTTAGGGTGTGCATAGATGTCTAGGAATGCCTGTTGCTCCAGTGCTTTGGGTGGGAGGGATTGGGTGGCCAGGCTAAGTCCAGGGCCAGACTAGCTGTCCCAGGGAATAGTGGGACCACTAGCAGCAGGGACCCCACCCAGAAGAATGGATATTGCCCTGGGCCCTCCATGTGCATCTGGCTGAAAAAGGCTCTCAGCTGGCTACAATGGCTATGTGGATAAATGTACTAGTTTAGTCTCTTGCCAGACAGTCTGACCAGCCTTAGTTCCCAACTGCTGTCAACTCTGCAGCATCCCCTGGTGGAGGTTTTGGCACTTGGTGGCCTTCAACCTGAACACCCTGCCCACATTAGAAGACTTATGCACAAGAGAAATCTAGTCAAGGATTACATTTTTGCTCTGAAGCTTATTTCTAGAGGTAAAAGAATAGGTAATATATTACTATGGCAATAGCCATCAATTACAGTTAAGAATTTTTCTTTAAAAACCAATAGAAGTAGCTGGATGTGGTGGCACATGCCTGTAATCCCAGCACTTGGGAGGCTGAGGGAATAGGATCACTTCGAGTTCAAGACCAGCCTGAACTACATAGCAAGCCCCTGTCTCAAAAACAAAACAAAACGGGGCTAGGATTTAGCTGATTGGTTCTGCCACCTGCCTCGTAAGCGCAAGGTCCCAAGTTTGATCCCCGGAACCAAAAAAACAAACAAAAAACCCAAAACAAAACAAAAAACCAAAACCAACCAAACAAAAGCCAGTAGAAGCTGGACATGATGGTGTATGCCTGTAATTCTAACACTTGGTGGGCTGAGGCAGGAAAATTGCAAGTTCAAGGCCAGCCTGGGCTATCTAATGAGTTCAAGACCAGCCTTTGTCTCTAAAAAAACAAAAATATACCCCTCCCCCAATTGAATAATCAAATGCTGTAACAACCCAAGTATTACTGAGCAAGGCACCTTCTGTCACCAGTGCATACTCCAGAAGTAGTAGACTGGTGAGGATAAGGAAGAATAGAACCCAGAGAAGGGGCTTGTTCTAGATGCTCCAAGGTAAAAACATAGGAGGATAGTCACATTTTCCAGGCAAAAAGGCATTAGGGTCCATGGGGTAGATTGGAACTGGTGGCGTCTCCCTTCTCTGCCTTGCCTTCTCCCCTATTCCTTTTTGGGTTGCCATGGGAGAAAAGTAAATGTGAACAGCAGAGTAAGAATAAGGCAACAAGTTCTCTGTACAGACCTTAGGAGGGTAAAGTCCACTCTTGAGTGCCTGGGAGCTGCAGAGAACAAGTCCAGCTGTTCCCTACATGCAGGTGAAAGTATCCAGTCCTGCCACATACACAGCCTCCCTCCATGTACTCTCCTTCCTCCCCTTTAGCACCCTGACTGTAACCTGGGGACACTGTTTTTTTGTTGGGGTTTAGCAGGACTGGTGTCACAGAGGTCTCCTGATCCTGTTAGAGGGGTTGCAAGCACCACCTGCCCTTCTTTTTAAGCTGTTCAGAATTAAATTGGCCCTCTGGGACTCAAGAACATCCATGCAGGCCCCTGGTCAGGAGGGTGTGTGGAAGTGGCCACAAGCACAGCCCCTCCTGTTATCCCTCAGCAGCCTTCTCATCACTGTCCTTCATATGGCCATTGCTACCCTAGTGTCCCCCTTAGCAAAATCCAGCAGTAAGTCTCTGCCATCTTCACCTACCTTTTCATTTTTCGTTCACTCTGCAGTGATTACTGGGGTTGAGCACACACCAGAGAATACTCTGTTCTAGCCTCTTTGAGTACCACAGTGACCCAAAGTTCCTGTCCTCATGGAACTTACATGTCCTGCATTAAGTAGTATAGTTCTGCAGAGCAAAAGGACACAGGTGAAGGGACAGATTTATGGGGCTGAGGAGAGGCCTTGGAAGAGGAGATGTTTGAAGAAAGACCCGAAGGAAGGGAGTGAATCAGCCACCCATTTCTTTTTTTCTTTTTATTTGGGGGGGGGGTACTGGGGATTGAACTCAAGACCTCACGCTTGCCAAGCAGGCGTTGTGCCACTGAGCTACATTCCCAGCCCCTAGCCACCCCTTTCTAGGCTTAGGGCACAGGGAAGGTCCCTGAGGGGAGGATGTGAGTGGGGAAGGGAAGAATGGAAGAGGCAAGGAAGTAATGATGGGGTGATCCCATAGGGGCCCCACCCTGGCAGGGACTCTCACTCCAAGTGAAATAGCAGCATGAGATGGCACACACCTATAGTCCTAGCTACTGGGATACTGGGGCAGGAGGATCAAAAGTCAGAGGCTAGTCTGGACAATTTAGCGAAACCCTGTCTCAACATAGGATTAAAAAAAAAAATAGGGCTGATAATCTAGTTTAGTGGTAGAACAATTCATGTGCAAGGCCCTGGGTTCAATCCTTGATACTGAAACAAACAATAAAAGATTGCTTTGGCTGCTGTGTGGAGAATAGATTGGGGGCAGGGGCAAAGACAGAAGTCAAGGGACTGGTTGTTGCATACTCCTACCTGTCCTGCCTCACAGGGGCCTTCTACTCTGTCTGTCCTTCCTTTTCCCTCACCCCTGTCCCTAAAAGCTTAGGAAAGCCCTTAGGATTAGCCTGTCTGCCTCCTCCCAGACCCATCACCTCCTCAGGCCACTCATTCACCCGCGTCCCTTTTTATTCATAACTGCCCTGCTGGTGTTCCTATACACTTCCTCATCCCTGCCCTATGCTGTGGTCCAACCTAGCATGGCCTTCTCTGTTCAGGCCTATTTTGGTGCCCACTCCCCTGAACTCCCACAGTTTTGGTCATCTTTCTTTTATATGTCTGTGTGGCTTGCCTTTCCAACCCTGAGGCCCTAGAGGGCAGGGCCCATGATATATTCTGCTCTAGGTTAGGACCTCAATGTGAATAGTACCTTGGGTTGAGGTTTCCCAATCTTGTCATCTTGTGGCACAGTTATTATACTTGTGCTTGTACTCCTGGGCCAGTAGGCTGGCTGATGGGTCTGGTGAATTTCCAGGGCTTCATTCTGCATGCCAACAGGGAGATAGAAGTCAGGGTAGCAGCAGGACACAACTGCAGGGCAGAGTTTGGCTGTAGAATTGGGTGGGGATGGGCACTTGGGGTACTGGGAGAGGTTTAGCAAGGTGAGCCCTCAACCTCTACCCTTGTATTTCAGACTTGAAGTTGCACCTACAGAGCACAGACTACGGCAACTTCCTGGCCAACGAGGCCTCGCCTCTGACAGTGTCAGTCATCGATGACCGGCTCAAGGAAAAGATGGTGGTGGAGTTCCGCCACATGAGGAACCATGCCTATGAGCCACTTGCCAGCTTCCTGGATTTTATTACGTGAGTAAGCTTTGCAGTGCTGGGCAGGGTACCTATACCTACAGGAGCTGGCCCCAGTGTGGCTTAGGCCAGCTGCCTTTATGCCTCTGTCAGCTGTCAGACCTGATGACAAGCTCTATCAGCCAGCTGTCATCAAGCACTCCATTCAGAGTCCTCCCAGGCTTTGTAAATGGACAGGCCATTCAACAACTCTGAACCTGCAGGTTACAACCTGTAAAGTGGAGTCACCAGCCCCTTTCCCCGGTGTTGTAGAGATTGGACTAGGGAAGATGAGAGTCTTCTTTTTTTTTTTTCACTTACCTTGCAGCATCCACACTGAACACTCACCAGACCCAGTCTCCCATGCTGACACCAAGGTTCAGGATGTGAACAGAGCTTTGAAGAGACTGGTTGTTAGGATAGGCTATCCAGGCCCTCTGGCTCTGTCTGGGCTGAGGTCCATTCTCTAATCTGTCCACTCTCCATCTAATCATAGCCACAGTTTCAGGGAGATGGGGTAAGGGTATGGATTAGGGAGGGTTGAACGCCCTGCTGTCTTTCCCAGTTCTGGCCCAAGCCTCCAGGTGGGTGCCCCTGTTTATAACCCTTGGCCAAGTTTCTCTATCATGACTCTTTGGGGGCTGAGGGTGGGGTTACTCTCCTTGCACTAAGTTCCTTGTGAAGCTGAGTCAAGGAGAGGACCCTGAGACCTACAGGTTGAAGGAGGGCACTTGGACTTTCTATATACCATATGTGCACAGGGAGGTAGAGAGGCTCCATCTGCAGGGGTGGCACAGGAACCATGAGCCAAGACCCGGTGGACAAAGAAATAGCCCTAGGCCAGGTGGCTGCTCCATGCAGGTCATGAGCAGAGGCATAATCAGTGTTCAGTCTCTGTGAGCATGCTCTGCATTGGTAGCACGTGAGTGGTGTTCTAGAGAGGCGTTTCCCTGCACTCTTCTGGGTGTTGTCTAGCTTTTTCCATTCCCTGATTATGGTGTTCCTACCCTCTTCCTTAAGAACAGGCACACCTCCCTGTAGGGGTACGGTTAGATGCCTGCCCTCTGGCCTGATTGCTACCTCCAAGGAGTAGCCACTGACACAAGATCTACTTGCTCAAACAGGGGCTTTAGGCAGAGGATTCCATCCTCAGGTAAAAGCCACAGGCTGGGATACCTACAGGGCTCAGGAAACCTGCCCAAGCTGGGAAGCAGGCCCTCTCCTGGCCATAGGCCTCCTTTGCCAGTCTTCTTGCTGTCCTCGCTAGGCCCATACCCACACTGCCTTGGTCCCTATTGGCACATTGGCACACACCTCCTGGGGCAAGAGGCTAGAGATGGAGTATGTCCCATGCTATTGCATGGGAGATGGAGGTTACACTGCAATGTGCCATCTTTCACCCAACCCTTGGCCTGGGTCTGTGTGTCCCCTGTTCCAAGGCCAGAACCGAGGATATACCAGGAAGCAGTCCATTTATTGCCAGAGCCCAGCCTTTATCTTCAGTTTATTTGCACAAGGCTCTTTCAGCTTCCTGGTGAATGTTCCGGTCTTGCCAGCTAGGCTAGCCAGGGGAAGCCTGACCCCATGCCAGTGGTCAGAGGGTAGATTTCATCTTTCTTGCTGCCCACTTGCCCACCTGCCTGTGCATCTAGCCCCCTGTCTGTCTTGGTGTCAGCCTGCCAGGCCACAAAACTAAAGAGGGCTCTGAGCAGGTCTAAGACAGAGCTGCCGCCAGCTCTTTCCTGTAGGTTGGCTGCAAGCACCAAGTGTATTTAAAACAGCCAAGCACTATCCTGTGGCAGGCTGTCTGAATCCACCACTTTCCCCGCCCCTTCCATTCATGGGTGATTGTGGCTTACAGCCTTCTTGTCCACTTACTCCTGCCCTCACTTGGGGAGAGCTCAGCGACCACGTGTAAGCCTGTCTGAGTCTGTGGCTGCTTGTTCTCTGACCCCGTCATCTCCAATGACCTGCTTTTCTGCTACTCTGCTCTCCAGTTCAGCCATCCCCACTGATGGCTGCCCAAAGCCCTGTCACCACCTGGAACCGCTCCACCCCTGAAATTGCTGAGTCAGGCACCCCTCTCTACCAACAACCTTAATTTCTCCAACCCACTCTTTGGTCCCTTGGGGGACACAGGTTCCAGACTCAGCAGGACACTGGCCCTACTTCCCCTGCTACCCTACCCCTCTGTCTTCATTTCCCGCCCTCTGCAGCTGAGGTTCCCTGGTTCATCATTCGAGCTCTCTTCTGCCAGCATCCGCTGCTCTCTTGGCCGCCGGACTTATGGTCCCACCCAGCTGGCGGCCCCCCAGCCCTGGAGGAGTCCCAGCAGCCTCCATCCTGGAGCTGCCCTACCCCCACCTCCACTGCTGGGAGCAAAGCTGGGGAAGCCGGCTGTTAGGCTGGAGGGGTCATCCCTGCTGCCAGACCTGCATGTGCACCCAGTCAGTTAGCTTCAGCTTGTCTTTGCCCAGGGGCCAACCTGGGAGTTGCTGTCCCAACTCAGCATCCTGCAGCCTCCCACCAATGGTGAGAAGACCATCTCCCCATCTTAAACATCATCCTTCTCTCCCAGCCTCCTCTCTGGGCAGATGGCCCACTTCCTTCTTCAGAAAGACAATAGAAGCCAGTATGCCTCTCAGCACTGCTTCTGCACTCTGCCCCTGAACCCTACTCCAATGGAAGAAGCACCCTCCTTACTCTGAGACCCTTTCACCAGAATTCTGAGACCCCTTACCCTACTCCCTGGACCCTGAGTGAACACTCATACCTGTCTAGACAGCCGCTTTGCCTTGTACATCCCTCCCTTTACTTCCTAACACCATTCTCCAAATCTCTTAACACCATCACAGTCCCATCTTGTGGGACCTAAACTTTCACATTCCCTATCTGTTCTGTTACCTCCACTCTATCCCTCGAGCCTCTGGTTAACTTCCAGAAGCCCATCACTCCACAACAAGGCCCTGGCGTGGGTCACACCTGGCCTTCATGTAGCCATGGTCTGCAGACCTGGCTTCTGGATAGTGTCCAGCCCCCAGCAGTCTCCCTTCATATTCTTTCTGTCACTTAACACCTATCTCCCTGACTGTTCTTCCTCCTCCACTCTGCCCCATTAGGTCATCCGAGGCATAAGAAGTATTGCAGAAAAGAAGGAAAGCCTTCCTTGAGATCTGTGCCGGGAGCTCCCCAGACTAGGGATTCATGCCCTGAGGAGGCAGCTACTTGGCTGAGGGAAAAAAGTATTTTATGGAAAGAATTAGGAGAGGGGGCTCCAGGTTGAGGGAACTATACATGTTCTGAGTGGTGAACATGGAGTCTGACCCTGTACCCCTACAGAAAGCTACTCTAGAAGTGCCCAGAGGACATACCAAAGAGGAGAGTACAGTCCTCCGGGAGGGAGAAGCATCGGCTAGAGACCAATCCTGAGCTATTGCCGTGTACAGACAAAGCTGGCTCAGCTGGGGATAGAGGTTGACTGTAGAGCTCACTCCATCCCCCAGAGACCCTCTACCTTTAGAGCTGCCCCAGTTGGCCAGAACAGGCTTCTGCAGGAGATGTTGAGTTTCCTGTTCCTAAAGGTGTGCAAACAGAAGCTGGTCAAGGCCTCCTCTGCCTTTCTATGTGAGACAGTATCCAGTGCTTGTGTAGATCCCAGCCAGCCTGCAGCCAACACACACAGCCAGTACCTGCTCTGGACCAGACCCAGGGTCAGAAGGAAATGCATGGATATAGGGTGATGGTATAGACAGAGCCTTGAGAGGCCTGGGCAGCCTCAGCAAACAGGACTGGGGTCACAGGTGGTTTCTCAGCATTGGGAAGACTCCAGGATCAGGTGGGGATGCAGAGGTCATTTGAGAGAGTGGGTGGTCATAGTGAAGCCAGCTGCCTGGTGTAGGCCCAGCAGCCTAAGTGAGCTAGGTTCCCCTGAAGTAGACTGCCAGTGTGGAGTCTTGAGATGAATCAGCTCAGTTTCATGGTGCTAACATGTTAATATGTCATTGTATTAGCTCAGTGGTTCCAGCACCTGCCTCGCAAGTGCAAGGTCCCAAGTTTGATGCCTGGTACCAAAAAAACCCAAAAAACCAAAATATGTCATTGTACCAGGGGCTTCTGCCAGACCCAGCCATTAACTCTGTGCATCTTGGGATAGAGCCTCTATTTGGGCTTTTGGGCCTTGAGGAGAACTTGATCTGGATCATTCCTTTTTTTCCTGTAGGAGAGTTGGGATCAGAAAAGAAGTTGGGAAAGTTGCTTGTGGGAGAAGTGAGCCTGGTCTCTGGGGACTCCCAGTTGGGCCCTAAAGGGCTCTGTCCTTGTATGAGTGAGCCTTCCTGACAGAAGCTTTCCCAGTGTGTAGCACCTACCTGCAACTGAGGTGCCTATTGACAGCCTGGGCATGGGAAACCTGCACAAACCTGCCAAGCTGGAAACCTGCAGCAACTTAGGGAGCTGAGGTCCCATATTTCTCCTGTGTCAGGGGTCTCACTGCCACCAGCTGGAGTGGGCAGCTTGAGGAAGGCTTTGTTCCAGGACAGTGGCTTCAAGTGCCCAGTGACACTGCCATTCTCCCCAGGACCTGTCACTCCCACCTTGCACCCTGGTGGATCACAGAAAGGCATCAGATTTCCATGGGCCTTCCTGTCCTGCTCTCCAGCCCTCATTGGCTGAGTCAAACTTGGTTTCTGGGTGGACTGCAGGTCTCTGCAGCCTGCGGCTATGGTTTTGGGTCCTAGACTAGACTTGGTCACTGCCTGAAGGAGAGCCAACACTTAACACTGTTCTGGACTTCAGGGGAGGACCTGGCGGGGGGAACCCAGGAGCTCAAGGTTAATGCTCAAATTGGGGGAAGTCCCCTTGGGCTTCTGAAGAGGAGAAAAATTTTAATGAGATGGTCAGAGCCTCACTAGCTCTGTCAAATGGCATGCTTCATTTATTCTGATTCCAGAAGGGAAACCAAGACTGAAGAGGTGGTGTGCTGATGCCACTCTACCCTGGACAGGCTTTTTAGAAACCTGATGTAATTGAGCATAGATGCTAGCAGCTCATGGGAGCCCCTTGTGGGGACTGTGAGTAGACTGCTGGCTGGGGTTCAACCCAGTCATCATGGCCAGTGCCAGGTCTGCCCCAGGGCTGAAAAGCCTTGCCACTCCAGCAGGTGGCACCAAAGGGCACATGGAGAGGAAGAGTTGACTAGGGACTCTAAAGGCTTCTTAGAGGAAGTAGCTTCCTAAACTCCATCCTGAGCCTTTTGGGCACCCATTTGGGAGACACTGGGCAAAGGAGAGCCTCTGGGCAGAGGAATAGACTCTCCAACCCCCACCCCACAAGGGCCTCTTTGGCTTGGTGAGCAGTCGACCATCCACTCCCCAGCTGTCTTCCCCTGGAGGGAGACGCTGACCAGCTGGAACCTTATTCTCTCCTACTGAGGCCAAGTGAGGGGAAGAATGGTGGAGTGGCTCTCTGGGGGGGAGGGAGGCAGCTGCTAAAGCCAGGCGAGGAGGAGGAGGGTTTCCCTGCCTGCTGAAGGCCTCAGCCTTGTAGGAAGGTATGTGGCTGGGCCACATCATCCAAGCCTGTCCTGCCTCCCTTCTCCCAGAAAAGAAGATTCTGACCCCTCTGCTGCAACAGCTTTGCAGTTGGCCCAGAGGGAGGGAAGTGCTGGGCCTGGCACAGGATCATCCAAGTCTGGCCTGGCTTGGATAGAAGGGGGCCTTGGATGGGGTTGAGTGGCATGATTGTGAGTGGCCCTTTGCTTGGCCTAGCATTTCCTTCTATGCCTTACTAAGGCTTATAGCAAGTGATGCTTAGGGGAACCAAAAAGGGGGGTGTTCTACCCTCCTCCACATGTGCTGTCAGGGCTGAAAAGTGAATCATAGCTGGCCTGTTCCACATCACTAGAGGGACAGCAGTAAGCCAGACAGCAGCGTCTTCCCACAGGGCCCTCCTCTGAGACTGGCCAGGATCCTTAGAAGTGCCACGGCACTTCCTTTGAGCCTTGACCCCAGCCTTGTCCTCAGCCTAAACAGTTACCCTGAGTAGTGGGCGGAAGGAGGAGGGAGGTTTAGAAAGAGGAGACTAGCTTGTAGGGATCCCTCTGAGAAAACAAAGCTAATGAGGAGTGGAGAGCCAGGGCATGGAGCGTTGGACATGGGTGGAGAGATATGGACAGTAGCTGTAGGAACAGAGCTCCTCTGCCTTATGTTGTGAAAGGGCCTGGTTCTGACCCCCTCTGGGCCTTTCTGCCTTAACAGTGAGGCTAGTTGTTGGGGGAATCACTCAGATAACATGAGTACAAGGGATGTACCATTGTCTTTCTCCATGTCTGAAAGACGTGAAAGCATTAAAGAACATCCGTAGGCTCAGGGGCAGGTCTTTGTGGCTGTCTCAGGGAGCGTGATGGCTACAGTGGGGCTGAATGGGGTGCAGGTGCAGTGTTGAAGGGTAGTGGGCATATCCTGGGGTACGTGAGATGGATGCAGGAGGTGTCAAGGGCAGGAGGCTGTGTTGCCCAGAGAAGGTGCAGGCTGGAGCTGGAAGCCAAGGCACAAAGCTCTGGTGGGTTCTCTGCAGTCTTTCCTTCCAGCTCCATGGAGTTGAGGAAATGAGGCTGGCCATATGGGCCTCTTGGCTTGCAGCTGCAAATGGGCTCTGCCTGAGGCCCTGAGTCTGGGGGGATGTCTCTTCTCAGTGCACATCCTGTAGCTGACCCAGCCAGACTGAGGATGGAGAGAGGGCAGCTGCCTGGCCCTGGGCCCAGGAGAGCAGAGGTCATAGCAGGGCGCCAGGCTGGGTGGGAGCTGAGGGAGTGCGCAGAAAGCAGGAGGAGTAGGGTTCAGACCAGGACAGGAGCTGGAGCCTCCTCTTGCTGCCTTCCTGGAGGGCCCGGTGGGAGCACCCCAAATAGCCATCCCTGGGCCACTACCTCCCTCCTTTTGGTCCCTTGGTACTGGAGGCTTCCTCTTGCCAGGGCTTTCCCTCACAGCCTCAGCACTGGGTGCTCGTGATCCTATCACAAGGTAAGAGTCTACCTCTTGGCCACCCAGAAACCTGGATGAGACCTGTGCTCAGGGCCCAACTC
The DNA here is from genome assembly GCF_053883595.1 of Heterocephalus glaber. Classification (NCBI taxonomy): domain Eukaryota; kingdom Metazoa; phylum Chordata; class Mammalia; order Rodentia; family Bathyergidae; genus Heterocephalus; species Heterocephalus glaber. Next base: position 18,632,845 of record NW_028258137.1, read on the forward strand.
AGAGCAGTAACCTCCACTTAGCTCTCACCCTTCCACGACCCCAGCCTGGGCTTTGAGGACATTCCCCTGAGGCCTCATGCAGCTGTCTTGTGCCCTGAGTTCATCCCTGGTGACAGGCTGAAAGATAATTGTGGCTACTGCAGCTTGTGTCTGGGGCCCTCTTGTTTTTATCTCCCCCACCCCACCCCAGAAATGACTGCATAGAACTCTGCCCTAGTCCCTTTGGGGCCATGTTGTTTGGTTAGAGTCAGAGCTTTGTCCTTTGCCAAGTCTGAACTGGGAGGCCCCACTCTCCCCAGCTCCATGGCCCGCTTTGCTACCCATTGACTCTCTGGAGCTGGCCTCCTGGAGGAGTCTAGGGAAGCCCAACCTGTCAAATCCTGAGTATCATCCAGCCCCCTGGCCTCAGCCCCTAGGGAGGAAAACGCTTTTCTCTTTTTGGAGCTGGGCTATGCAGGTCTGCCTGACTCAGACCTTCATTCCAGAGGGGGCTCCACCAGCTCCTCCTTGGTATTTCCTGGGGAAGCTTCTTCCCACCCCCTCCTCATCCTTTCCTCTCTTCCCCCCAAGGAGGCAGAGTCTCCCAAACTCCCTGTTTACATCTGTCTAATAGATCCTCAGTGCTTGAGATGAAGACCCTAGCCTGGGCTAAGCCCAGCGTCCAGGTACCCTCCTGCTGGCAGCAGTTCCTGCTAATGGCTCTGCCTTTTCTCTCCTTCTGCCAGTCCTGACCATGTTCAGTTCCTCGAATGCGACCTCACTCAGTGAATGCCTCCAGGCGTTTGCACACATTGTCTTCTCTTCCCAGAACACACTTTCATCTCATAGTCCTTTTACCTCTCAGGCCCCTGACCACACCTGTCTCCGGGATAGGCTGCCTGCCTAACCTCCATGTGCCCATGATTCTTGTGTCCTGTTAGAACATTGTTCACACTGTGGGAGTATTACTTGTGTCCTAGTCCCTCAAAGGGGGATGAATCATCCATCTCTGGAAGGGAGAGGCCATGTCTGTCTTGTGCTTCTGGTGCTGGGGACAGGGTTGGAATCTTGAGAGGAATTTGGAGAGGGAGCCACCCAAGGATAGAGCTCTTAGCGCCTGTCTGCAACACCTATGGGCAAGCATACATTGTAAAGGAGCTGGTAGCCCTTGCAAGGCGGGGTCAAGGGCATGAAGCTGGGCAGGCCTTCTAAGTCCTTACCCCAGTGGGCTGCTCTGCTGTTGTCTGCTCCCCACAGTTACAGCTACATGATTGACAATGTGATCCTGCTCATCACGGGCACGCTGCACCACCGCTCCATTGCTGAGCTCGTACCCAAGTGCCACCCACTAGGCAGCTTCGAACAGATGGAAGCCGTGAACATCGCACAGACACCTGCTGAGCTCTACAATGCCATTCTGGTGGACACGCCCCTGGGTGAGCTGCTGTAGTAAAATAGAAGCTGGGCAGTATCTTAGCGTCAGGTCCTTAATGTGGGATTTGTGGACTGCCAGGGGTGGGGCAGCCCCCGAGCCAGAAAATGAGACCTTCCCACTGCTGTTGACCTTTATCCTTCCCTCAGCTTCCCTCTTTCACTCTCTCCTCCTCACTCCTACCCCCTTCCTTCTCCTTTCCTATTTTTTTCTGGGCCAGACCCTCTGGGTCAGACTGGAACATTCTAACTTTGGAAATAGTCTGGTTTCTCAAGATCCAGAATAAGAGATCTGAGCTCATAGAGAGGAGAGAGAGAAGGGCTTGGGTCCCTGGGAGTCCTGGGAGCTCTGACACTGGCCCCAAGCAGAGCCAGAGTAGCTGGCTGCCCAGGAGGCACAGGAGCAAACAGTTTTACTTTCCTCCACCAGGTAGGTCCCAGGGGCAGGTCAGACAGTGTCAGCAGGATGCAGGGTCCATGTCAGAGGCCAAGGAAGGGAGGGGAATCAGGAGCTTCCTGTAGGGCTCCGCCCTAGGCAGTGCTGACTTCTGCCTGCCCTGGAGGCTGTAGAGGAAGGATGAAGTCTGTAACCAGCTTGTACCCTCATAGCCAAAATCCTGAGCCCCAGGGTCCCACTTCAGGAAGCCACCAGAGTTGAACCCAGGGCCCTAAGCAGAGAAGTCCAAGCTGTACCTGTTGACCTAGTCTATCTGACTTTCTCAGCAACTCTGAACCAGCTCTGGGCTATTTGTGGCTTCTATAGTTTCTCAATTGGACAGACTACTGAGTCTGCAGGCCCTCTAGGTGGAGTGGGGCTGCTCTATCCTGCTCTGACCTCTCCTTCCAGCCCCATAGTAGCCCCCTGGGTCACTGGTTCATGCCCACTCAGCTGGTGCTCTCATTCCTTGTCCTAAGGAGGAGGCTAGTTTTCCAACTGTGGGCGTCAGGCCCCAACTCCACAGCTGCCCCTGGAGAAGGGAGCATCTCATGGCCTCTTATGCAAGCCTGTCTTTGGCATGGTCTGAACTTGGGTTGGCCCCAGCAGCGATTAGATCATGTTATGGCTGGCCGCCTCCTTTATAAATCAATTTTAGAGCAAGGAGGCAGGAAAAGCTCAGGTCAGTGCGCGTGGCCCAGAGTATTACTCTGCCACTTCCAAAGCAATATCTCAGGCTGGTTGGGGGTCCCCTAATACCTAGCCTAATGAGCCTTACAGCAGTGGCCCTCTGCCCTGGAGGGTGGTTGAGCCTCTGCAGGGTTCTTGCCTAAGCCACTTGCGCACCCCTCACACCCAGGTCTTTCCTCCCCAGCGGCTTTTTTCCAAGACTGCATCTCAGAACAGGACCTTGATGAGATGAACATTGAGATCATCCGCAACACACTCTACAAGGTAGAGCCCTGCACGAGCAGTGGGGGATTGGCCTGTTGGCGGGAGGTGACATGGGGTCGAGTGGGATGGTGATTTTTGTGAGGTGCTGGGACAGCTGCACCAGGCTCCTGTCCCGGGGGTTATCCAGTCACTCTCTGGCTCCTGTGATGGGTGCAAGGTTGCCTGGAACAGGTTCTCTATCCTTTGGTGCCTGCAGCGGGCTCAGATAAGATCAACAGGAGTGGCTGGCACTCTACCAGTTGGCCTGTCAGAGCTGGCTCCTGGTCAGCCACTCCCCCAGCATCCAGGAGGGTCAGGAGCCGCCACCCCGACCATAGCCATTGGACCTACCTGACCTGGGCTGTTGCCAGCCAGGAGAGGCATTTGAGCAGAGGCAGCAGTTTTTTCAGTTATAGTGGGAGGAGGGATCCAGCCAGGCATAGCCAGGTCCATATGACCTTTTTAGGTCCCCAAGCCCAGATCAAAACCACACCCCACTGTCCTTATCCCTATTCACCTTCTGCTTCATGCTGTGCTCTAGCATAGACTGACTGATCCCTGGGGATAGAGGGTGGGCTTGGGATTCCTGGGTTAGCACTGCCCTGGTCTGAAGTGGTTAAGAGTCAGGGTCCAGTTTGGTATGTTTGGGGCAGATTGAGTTCTGGCTGGTGTGAGGTACTGAGGTGTGGTGGGCTATATTCTGGAACATGGATCAGCAGTGGATATGCCTTGAAGGGGGGCACTGGGCAAGGGACCTGCTGGCCAAGAGACATGTAGACCTGGCCAGGAGACCTGCTGACCTAACCCCAAGAACATCCATCTATCCAGTCTCCACAGTGAGGGCAGTCTCCTCCCTTGTCAGAGCTAGCTGGCTAACATTCAGCTCAGCCTGAGCCTGGGGCCTCCAGAGGCCTGGGCCAGTGTGCAGTGAGAGTATGGTGGTAGGTGAAGGCCCTGCCTGGAGGTTGTGATGGTGTGGGCAGGGGAATAGCATATCCAGAAGGAAGGCCTGGAACATGAGCCAGGTTGCAAGTGGTTCGCTGTGGAAGTACAGGTTCCATCTGGATAGTAGGAGAGAGCTTTGGAGGAAGAGGTAGCCCCAGAGTCAAGTCACCCAGGGACTTGAATGCTAGCTCAGAAGTTTGTTTTGCCCTGTAGGCAGGGTCAGGAGGGAAAGTTTCCAGCATAGTGGAGTATGCTGAGAAAACCCCCTGTGGGTCTAACATGGAGGGCAGAGGAGAGACAGAAAGGTCATCCACCACTTTCATCTTCCAGACACTCCTGCCATGTTTTTGGGTTTTGTTTTTTTTTTTTGGTACCGGAGATTGAACTCAGGTCCTTCCGCTTGCACAGCAGGTGGCGAAACCACTGAGCTAAATCCCCGGCCCCTGTTTTTGGGTTTTTTTGGTACTGGGGATGGAACTCAGGACCTTGCACTTGTGAGGCAGCCGTGGCGCCACTGAGCTCAATCTCTGGCCCTCCTTTGGCATTTTAGGCACAATTGTCCCCATTTGTAAAATGAAGAAACTAAAGGCTCAGAGAAATGGGATGGTTGTCTAAAGTAAGTCACTGGCAGCACAAGGGATCACACCTGGCTCAGCTTGTTTGCAAAAGTGAGGATTCCCACCCACCCTGCTAATATGGAGGGAAGCCAACTTAGTAAGGGGAGGGAGAGAAAGAGAGACAGACAGAAAATGTGTGGAGGCATGCACACGCACACACACGCGCACACACACACACACACATGCTGTCCTTGTGCTCCCGCCCACCCAGCTGGCCTGTTGCCGTGTTCCTTGCCCCGAGACAGGGTAAGGGGTGTGGCTGTCCCCCCAGCCTCACCCACAGCCTCACCAGCCCTAACTGGTTTTAACTGGAGTCACTGGCAAGAGCTGCTGAGGCACCTGCTTGTAAACACTGACCCAACACTTCAGGCCCTGTGCCAGGACCGCCTGCCCACAAGCGATGTCCCAGCCCGATGGCCACAGATGAAAGATTAGGTGGACCCTCAGCCGCCTGATACATGGGAACTGTAAGCAGCTAGTGCAGCAACCATGAGCTGCCAGACTCCAGGGGACAGGGCGGAGGTGGGGAGGTGGGGAGGTGACCTTGGAACCTGGGTCTTGCCAGTTTCTTTAGTTGCCCTACCTGCCAGAAGAGGGCCTGTCCTGCATGCTTCCCAACCCTGAGGTCAGCCTCTCTGGCGAGCAAATGGATAGATAGCAGGTATGGAATCCAAGACTTGACTGGTGATCCCTACCCCGCCCCCCAGATAGGAACTGCAGGCCCCAAAAGTGTAGGTCTTGGGTTCTCAATATAGCCAGCTTGTCTGGTCCCAAGGGACTGACTCCTGGAGGGACCAAGAAGCACCTCCAAGTTATGGTAGTGGGGGTGGCATCTGTCTCTGATTCTTGGCAGTCCTTTATCCTGGACTCTATTCTCCCCTCCAGGCTGCTTACTCCTAACCTGTCCTAGTCTTTTGTTTCCTGTAGTCACCCTCAAGTTCTACCCTGAGGCTCAGCTTACTCAATGTTGTTAGCTGTGCTAGGCCTGGGCACATGGAAACCTGGGTCTTGTCTCATCTCTTGGAATAGCAGAGCCTATGAATCTAAGTCAGTCTGGAAGGCAGACCTCAGTGTAGAAAGCTTTTCATGCTTCCCAGGCCCCTCTTCCAACTCAAAAGAATAGATTCTATCTGTGGAGCCAGAGTTTCTGGAACCAAGCCACAGAATAGGTCCTGGGAGTCTTAAGTGGGGCCTGTAGGACCATGATGAACAGGTGTAGGGAAAGAAACCTGGCTGACTTTGTGAATGAGTGTTAGGAAGGACCTGGAGCCTGGACTGACCTGTCCTTCCCTCATGCCCAGCAGATTCAATTTGCCTGGGCAGGAAGTACTTGTTCCCACTAGTAGCCTGTGTGCCCAGCCATTGTACTGTGAGGCTGACGTCTGCATAGGCAATAGCCATTCTTTATCACAAACTGGCCTGACAATTTGGTTCCTGCTCAGTGATCCCTAGGAGCAGCCTGTGGGGTGGTAGGAGGAGGTGTTTTGCAAGGTAGGATGCAGCCATGGCCAGGGCACTTATTCCAGGCCATCTCTGAGGCTGAGGAAGAGAGATTTAGGGGAGAAGACAGAGGTCTGTCTGAGCCAGTCCTCTGAGAAGAGGGTGTTGGGAACATGCACCCTGAAGCAGGCAGTTGGCTGTTCTGTCACTCCTAGTTGGGAGGCAACAGGCTACTGCTGCTTGGCTGATTAACTGTTGGAATTGGTGATGTTTCAGGGGCTTTGCCATAGAATTGCCATGGCCAGTCCCTACCATGGAAGAGGTTGGGGAGGGGAGGAGGAAGCTGTGAGTAGGAGCCTTGCAGAGTCCCTCTGCTTACACTGAGCAAGCTCCATGCTCTGCACAGGCCTACCTGGAGTCCTTCTACAAGTTCTGCACCTTACTGGGCGGGACCACAGCTGATGCCATGTGCCCCATCCTGGAGGTGAGTGTCTACCCACACTCTTACCTGCTGGTCCCCACTAGCCCTACCCTGGAAGAAACTGCCAACTGGCTCAGGCTTCCTTTTCTTCCCTCTCTCCTTGCCTATGCACTGCTCTGCAGTTTGAAGCAGACCGTCGCGCCTTCATCATCACCATCAACTCTTTCGGCACAGAGCTGTCTAAGGAGGACCGTGCCAAGCTCTTTCCTCACTGTGGACGCCTCTACCCTGAGGGCCTGGCTCAGCTGGCTCGGGCTGATGACTATGAACAGGTCAAGAATGTGGCCGATTACTACCCGGTGAGTTCCCTGACTGACAGGATGGTGGGTGGCCATATTGGCACCATGTGCCCCTTCCCTAAGCACCTACCAGCACGTTCATGCTCATGTTTCCAACTGTTCTTGGCCAGGAATACAAACTGCTTTTTGAGGGTGCAGGGAGCAATCCTGGAGACAAGACCCTGGAGGACCGATTCTTTGAGCATGAGGTGAGCACAGGGCCTGCCCAGCATAGGGAAGAGTTGGTGGCTAAGGGCTGCCTTTGGCCTCAGCCACCTGTACACCACACCTGCCTCTGTCCACAGGTGAAACTGAACAAGTTGGCATTCCTGAACCAGTTCCACTTTGGAGTCTTCTATGCCTTTGTGAAGCTTAAGGAGCAGGAGTGTCGCAATATTGTGTGGATTGCTGAGTGCATTGCCCAGCGCCATCGCGCCAAGATCGACAACTACATCCCCATCTTCTAGCATCCTGACCCAAGGGTCCCAGGTGTACTGTGTATGTCTGTGTGTGCTGTGATGAAGCCCATGGCTCACCTGCCTACCCTCGGGTGGGTAGCACATTATTCTAGGGGCTGTGCAGCTTCCCTGACCCCCACCCCCATCTGGGACTGCTTTTAGGTCTGAAAAAGAGTTGGGCACTTCTTCCCTGACCAAGAATGGACCAAGACGCCCTCAGAGCAATGAGGCCCCATCAGCCCTATGTTTACAGCCACTGACATGTCTGAGAAGCATGTGGTCACCTTCATGTCCCTCCCTAACCTGAAAACCCTGGGGGCAGTAAGACCTTCCTTTCCCAGAGCTGTGGCCCATGGGAAAGATAGAATACGTGTATCCTTGGGGCATGGGGAAGGTAGTTCTCCCTCAGCTCTGGATCTGAGACAATAAAACTGCCCTCACTAAGTCCACTGTCTGTTGCCTCCTTTGGGTCCTAGTACCCCTCCCAGATCCCCAACTTCCCTCATGATCACCCTTGCTGAATTTACTCTGTGAAATCAGCAGTCCACATTCCTCAGGATCAGGGGATTACCTAAAGGATAGCCCCTAACTCTGGTGGAGCTCAAATGCAGAGAAAGGCCTGCAGAGCTGGGTCCTGGGGGCCTCCAGGACTCTCTTTAATTGTTTCACTGAGCCCTACAACTCTGTGATCATGATCATTATCCTCATTTCATTATGAAGAAACCCAGACAGGTATAAATGATTTGCCTGAGGTAAACGGAGAAGGGAGTATGTGAACCAGAGTATGCCAGGGGAGTCCAGTCAGGTCTGTGCCCAGAGCCCTGGTTCTCCTCCTCTATATCATACAGCCACATCCTGTCATCAGGTAACCAAGCAGTTACCCCCTCCAAACACTGCACCTCCTCCATTCTAGGAGAAATAAAAATTTATCTTTATTTAAAAAGTAGCAATCAGGCAAGTAAGGTATACAGCTTCCCTGTGGCTTGGAAGTGGGAAGCTGGGGTCCTAAGTCTTGAGCCAGTCAAGAGTCAGATGGGACACCCTGGAATTGTAGCACTGAGGCATTGGTGCCAAGAAATAATCCTGAGGGGGGTCCCCAACCCACCCAGCCACTCTTTGTTTTTTTTAATATATACAAAAATATGGAATGCTTCATGAATTTGCATGTCATCCTTGTGCAAGGGCCATGCTAATCATCTCTGTATCGTTCCAATTTTAGTATGTATGCTGCCGAAGTGAGCACCAGTCACTCTTAGTTTGCAGAGACACTGTCTGCAGGGTCCCAATGAAGGCTATAGCTAAATCTTGCACAAAACTCCCCATCCAGATGGATTCTCCAGCCTGCAGCGTAGAGTATTGTGTTCAAGAGGGTCTGTATGGGCCTACAAAGTAGTAGAGACCTAGAAGCTCCCTGGACATCCTCAGACTCTTGGGCCTGGACTGGGCATTGGGAGTGGGGCAGCTGAAGTTTGTTAGGCTAGGCTCTGGGGTTCAGAATGGCCAGGGGAGAGCCAAAGGCTCATGGAGCCTCATATGCTGGAGTAGCTAGCCCATAGCTCACCGAGCCACCACTGGGGAAGGGCCTGGGTTCAGGTTTGGGTTCTGGGTTGCATCCTGGGCAAGAGTAAGGCCAGGCTGGCCGGGCTGCAGTGCTCGGGGCACCCGGGGACCAATGAAAAAGGTCTGCAGGAAGCGGCGCCGCAGGCTCTCTGGCAAGTAGTAGTGAATGAAGTACATGAGCCCCATGCCGCGGCCTGGGTAATAGCGGCGGCGCGGCCGAGCTGCCAGCAGCGCGTCAGTGATGGCATCTGTAACTGGGCTGAGGTCAGGCAGTGCCTTGCTGAGTGAATTCAGGAATTGCTTGTGTGAGTACTCAATGTAGTCTTCACCATAGGCCTGTAGCAGCTCTTGGGGCAGGTTGGCCAGCAGCAGTTCTTTGCGTTGTTCCCAGAGGTTCACATTTATCACTGACTCTGGGGAAGGGGTGGCAAGGTCAGAGGGTGGTGAGCTAGGAGAGCCAGAGGCCACTGGTCTACACCTGCAGCCAAAGCTGTGCCTGTTTCTCAGACCTATCCCTGTCCCCATAAGATTATGCCCACCCCCTCGTTTCCCAGCTCCAGGCCCTATGCATGATCTACCCATAGCCCTAACCCTCACCTGTCTTGAAGCAGGCAGGCTGGATGACGCTGACCTTGATCCCCCAGGGAAGAAGTTCAGAGCCAAATAAGTCCATGAGTAGTACTATGGCTGCCTTGGAAGTTCCGTAGGCTGCCAAGCACGGATATGGCATGTCTCCTGGGGATAAAATGGGGAGTGAGCTGGGGATTTAGCTCAGTGGTGCTGCCCCCTGCCTCGAAAGTGCAAGGACCCGAGTTCAAATCCCCAGTAACAAAAAAGGGGGGGGGGTGAAGCAGATCACCCTTGGCCAGGAGCTCCCCAAATCCTCCCCCACCCCACCTCTGCTGCTGTGTCCCTGAGGGGGATGGCACTCACCTGCTGGACTGCCCAGCGTCACAATGCGACCCCTTGAGCGGCGCAGAAGTGGCAGAAGTCCCTTGGTTAGCGCAAGTACACCAAAGAAGTTCACCTCCATGCAGTTGCGGAATTTGGCCATTGGAGACAGCTCCACATCAGCCACTATGTCGTTAAAGCCTGCATTGTTGACCAGACCCCAGAGGCCTGAAGGCAGGGAGACAGGGAGTGAAGCTTTAGGTCAGCCCAGAGAAAACCCCGCAATCCCTGCTCTTTCATGCCTGCCTGGCCATGCCCTCCCCCAGGGAAGCCATGTCTGACCAGTGCTGGTGGTGTGGGCCTTGGTGAACTCCAGCACATGGCTGATGTCCTCTGGCTTGGTCAGGTCCATCTGCAGCAGCTTTAGGCGAGGGGAACAGGAGGCACGCAGCTCTAGGGCACCGAGGCTATTCAGGTCCAACACAGTGGCCAGCACCATGAAGCCCATAGCATCCAGTTTCTTGGCTGTCTCCTTGCCAAAACCAGTGTCACAGCCTGGTCAGGGCAGAGCAGTCAGTGAACTCCTACAGTGGTCCAGTGCAGCTTGAGACAACCCAAAGATCACTAGGGTGTGGGTGGCATCCAGGGCCCTGGACTCTTAATCCAGCAAAAGTCAAAAGTCAACAGTCTTCCCTCCTTCCCCCTCCCCATCTCTGCCAGACTTTGCCCTTCTAGCTGAGCCTTGAGCATCAACTCTGACAGCTGTCATTTCCCTGGACTCCCCATGGCTACTCCATCAAAGATGGTTTATAATCCTCACTTAAAGAAAAAACTGAGACCTAGTAATACTAATTTGATTCCCAAAGTCACCCAGCCAGCACAAAGGTCAAGACTATCCCAGGTAGGCCTGAGTCCCAGTCTGATGTCCTGATCCTACTCGTGATGTCCTGATCCTACTCCTGATGTCCTCCCTGGTTGATTTAGATCAGAGGTCATATGCAGTGTTACCCTTCCTTTCAGAGTCCCCTTGCCCTTCCTTCACCTGGACGCTGAAGCAGCCTCCTTGGTGGTCCTGTCCAGTCTTGCCCCCAGATATATCCTCTACCTAAGCAGCCAGAGGGATCTTTTCAAAAATGACAGTATCACTCTGCTGCTGAAAACTTTCCCAAGACTCCCTTCAATCCTCAGGACAAAGCCCAAGTTCTCTGGTACCATCATTCAGGACCTATCCAACCTGAGGACCCCCTCCCTTCCTAGTCTCAGCACTCCCTACTCTTGTTGCAGTCTCTGGGCAAGCAGAAGGCCCATTTTCGCCTTACTCCTGACCCCTTACAATGGGAATTCTAATCAGTGACAATAATGGGGTATTTTCTGAGCTGCAGGCCACTTGCCCCCAGGACAGTGCCCTGGTGGGGGAAGATGAGAACAGACCTGCATTTGAATGCCTTCCCACATCCACCTTGTGCCTGCCACAGCACTTAAATTCTCAGAGGCTTGCTTTCTGTGCTTTGGTATGCAGAGAGAACCACCAGACAGGACTGGTGCAGGGGTCCATCCTATCTGATTAGGACCAAGCTTCCTGACTCTGTGGGTGGCCAGTAAGGGCAGGGGGAGGGTCAGTGAGGGAAGAGGCTCTCTGGAGTACTAGCCACCAGCCCTGAGGTCCTGCTGAGCAGAAAAGCTATGGAGCAGCTCTGTTTCCGACTCCTGGACACTCAGCACCCGCTCCCATCTCTGCCCACTCCCTCTGTGGAGGCCCAGAACAAAGCTGGGCAGGGAGCTTGGAGCTGGGCCTTGTGTGACTGGGGATTGCCATCTTGTGTGAGTGTGTGTGTGTGTGTGTGTGTACTTTCGCACACATGTGTGTGCCTCAGCTCCCTCCCAGAGTAGACAGACCCTCTCCAGGGAAACTAAGGCCTTCCAGAGCCTCAACTCTGGAGTCCCGACATAGTCATCCATACTTTACATACCCTCTTGCTCACCCTCAGATACCTGTACATACCTCCAACTTGCCTGGATGTTTTCATGTGGGCTTAACCCCTGCTCCCCATCCATGCAAGGTGTGCAAGTGCATGCCCACAGGGCATCCAGCCATAGCCCAAACCCTGGCCCCATGGCTGAGTTCTTGAAGTGGCCTTGGCAAGCAGTTCTGGGGCATTCTCAGGGAGGGTGGGTGGCAGCTCTGGCAGGCATAAGACACAGTGCTCTAGGAAGGTGTGATGACTGAGGAAACCCTAGAGTTTTCAGGCATTGGGAAGCTACAAACCCGCTGGTGATGCTTACACAGGGATGGGATGGGCAGCCTTCTTCCTACACTTACACCCTGAGCTTTGCAACCGGAAATGAAGGAAGTCCTTCAGGTGGCCTGTTAAGGCAGCTCACAAATTAGATGACAGAAGGGGATCTGTCCTGTCCTGGAGGAGAGGGAAGATCGCACAACCTAGTCCCTGCTTCATACTGGGAAGATCTAGTGGCTTTCCTTCCTCAAACCCTTGAAACTGAGATCCCCTGAGGCTCCGCTGCACCCTGAACTCAAGTCAATCCCATTCAGCCTGAGTCCTGTTTCATCTCCTTCCTCTTTGCTGAAGCCTAAAGTCCTCATCGTTCTACTCTTACGTACCATCCCCCACATCAGCACCACCTGGCTTTTTAACTACCATTCAAGGCCCCACCCAAGGAACCTTCACATCCCACCACACTGCTAAACTAAACTGGTTATTCTGTCCCCTCCCAGGCAAAGCTTATTCTTACCTTAAGCCTTTGTCCCACACCCTTTCTTTGATCCATCTGTCTCCACATACCCTTCAGCTCAAGGATTTTCCCTTGAAGGAGTTCTAGCCCCATCTGATCATGCAGGGTCCCCTACTGGACTGAGGTCTTTTAGAAGCCAGTTTGCCAGCTGTCCCCCATCCAGGCTGTATGTAAGGGCAGAGCTCAGAGCACCTGTCCAAAGTTAGGGAAATTGGGGGAGAGACTCGGCCACCCCTCCCCCCATGCAATGCCCCCTGACCTTTCTCCCCCTCCCCATTTCCGCCTGGGTCTCCAGCCCCCCTTCCCCTTCCCTTCCTCTGGTGACAGATTTATCCCCTGCTCCGGACAAAGGGAGCTCAGCCAGGCAGCCAGAGGCACCTGAGCCTAGCTCTCCAAGACCTATTTCCTGGGCACTGAGGACCAGAAGGGATGGGAGTGAAGTGCACACCATGGACTGCTGCCTCAGCTGTTTGGCAGGGGGTGGCTGGGCCCAAGGGGCAGCTGAGTGCCCCCGTAGTGACCTCAAGCTTTTCTGAACTTCGAGGATTCCAGACGTTTGGAGGTGGGGGTGCAGCTCCTCATGTAAGCCCCTTCCTCTGGCCCCAGGGAATAGAATACAGGGTGTCCCATGTAGGGATTTCAAGCAGAGTTCAAGGGATGACTATCCTTCATCTCAGATCTTCCCAAGTCCCTCAGAGCACTGTCCCATGTCCCATGCCTGCTCTCTTGGCGAAAGGCATAACATAAACCATCAAACCCTAGCGCCACCCGGTTTCCTTAGAGCACCTGCCTACTGCCTACTTCTACACTTTTCCTCCAATACTTGCAGCAGCGGCAGGTAGTTAACCCGGACTTGGGGAGGTGCCCGGCGCTTCGGACTTGGCTTCTCCTTTGCTCCCAGGGGAAGGGGGTCGGACTCCTTTACTCCTGCTCTGAGGAGCCCCGCCCTGGCCATGCCTATGGGGAACCCTCCAGGTGTGCGATCCCACCCTCTTGCCTGGAATCCCCGCGCTCCGCGCACTCACCGGTGATGAGCACCGCGCGAGTGGCCACGGGCAGGCGCGGCGGGCGCGCCAGGCGGGACAGTGTGATCCACCCGGTGGCAGCCAGAACAGCGAGTGCGGCCGGTGGGGGCAGCAGGCGCTGGCACAGCCAGTCGAGCGCGGCCAGCAGCCCTAGTGCCGCCAGCAACGGGCTGCCCAAACGTAGGTCTGCGCGAAGCAGCTGCAGCAGCGCACGGGCCGCCACGAGCAGCCAGGCGCCGCCCGACGGCCAAGGCCACCGCTCCATGGCGGCCGGGCAGGCTGGGGTGGGGCGGGGCGGGGGCCGGGCTGGGAGCGAGGCGAGGGACTCGAGCCCGGGGCGCAGGGTGCAGGGGAACCCTGGCCTCGGGTGAGAAGGACACTCGCTTTCTCCGCTGGCCCGGGGACCAAGCTTATAAAGCGCCCCGGGGGCGGAGCGAGGGCGGGGCGGAGGCGGGGAGGGGTGGGGCTTTTTCACACTTCTCGGGCACCCCACGCCCGGCAGGTGCCCCCCCCACGGCCAGATCCGCTTTCAAATAAGCCGGAACAAAGTCCCAAGTTGCTGCCAGAGGAGGAGCCGCTCGCCTCAGGCTGCGCTGAGGACAGGGCTGGTCGGCCCAGCCGGAGTGCCCTGCATCCGCTTCACCCCTGAACCCCCACCCACACCCCCAGGGCCCTGAGCTGCCGCCCCCAGGTGAAAAACACACCCTGCTCACACTTGGCTTGGGACACCTGAGGACACCCACAACTTCATTCAGCACCTCACATTGATAGTACCCCCTTGGCCGCCCGGCCTTCGGGAACACCTCGGGGGACCAGCCGGCCCTCATGCTGTCGCCACTGGCCAGGCCCGCGCCCGCATGCCATGTGCGCGGGTCCCTGGTTTGCACGCCCGAACACTGAGCAGCTTGAGGCCGCAAAACCCTTCTAGGCTGGGGCCTGGGGGAAGCAGGGTGACCTTGCCAGGGGACTGGAAGTCTCTGCTCCTCTTTGCTTTTTCTCTCCGTGGCGGGCACTGGAAACGCACAACTCTGCCTCCTGCCACAGAAATGTGTGTGAGGATCAGTGAGGGGTTCAGAGAAAGCCTCTAGGCCTCCACTGACCTTTGCCTCCCCCTTGCTCCCAAGAAACAGGCCAATAGGAACACCTGGGGAGTTAGTGAAGGTAGCCACTAGGACAGGGTGGTCCCTGCCCTCCTCCTCGGAATCCCCAGGTGATAAAATAAGTGGTGTGTGGTTGCATTTCCTTGTCTGTGTATGAAGGTCCTTGTTTGTGTGTGGCCTGCCCCCACCCTCGACCACCCCTGTCTCTGGCACCCCGTGCCTAGCATGCATGCCAGGGCTCTGCCAGGTACTAGGAGTTGGTGCCAGTACCTGGGTGCCAGGCCCTATGCTGAAGAGAGTAGGTGCAAGCTGAGGTAAAGGGGGATCCCAGCTCCTGCTGAGCCTCCAGACCTTGCCCAGTCCTGAGAGTTCATGGACTCCTGTCACAGTTCCCAGCCCCACTGGTCATTCTTTCTTCTGTGGCCAGGCTCTGTGTCTGAGTTTCGTGAAAGTGACTCTTCCAAAGCCCTCTCTATAACCCAGGCATGGCCCCTTGATGGGCCAGGGAGAACTCAAGGAGCAGACTGTGAGCCAGACTCATTTAAAGGGAGAGGCTCTGGGTGGAGATGGGTCCTCCACCCAGAGCCACTCCTGTTCCTCCACCTGTCTCTCCTCCTGGAAGTATGGATGACAGGCTAGCCCTGGCCTGGAAGGCAGGACTTTCCTGGGGAGGGTGTGTATGATCCCTGGTAAAACTTTATGCACCTGTGTTTGTATGCACTTATGTCCATGGAGCTCCATGGCCTATCTGTGCCATTGGTTGTGTTGTTCCCTAAGCTATGACCCTGTGTATGATGTGCATACATGTGTGCTTGTTGTGTGTTTCCTGTACCTCTCTCTTCCTTGGTCTGGGTCATCCTGTCTCTGGAAACTCAAGGGAAAGATTCTTTTTCCAAATCCACTGACTCCTGTGCCCTGAATCCATGCCCAGGCTCAGAGGCCAGCACCTTTGGCCTGGTTTTCTACTTTGAGTTGTAGAGCCTGCGTTGGTTGAAACACCCTGCTCTACTCACCTCATCCCAGTCTCCACCCGTTAAGGATTCCATTTAGGGCTAAGTAGGGAGATACAGTGGGATCAAGAGTGGAAGGGTGGAGGGTCAGAGGCAGGAAAGCAAGATAAGAATGGAACTGAGGGGCCAGGGATTTAGCTCAGTGGTTCTGCCACCTGCCTCACAAGCACAAGGTCTCAAGTTCAATCCCTGGTACCAATTAAAAAAAAAATGGAACTGAGAAGCAGGGTCCTACCCTGTCCTGTGAAAGAATCATGAAGGACCTTGACTCATCAGGAAGCCCATGATGAAGAGAAAGACTGCCAGGGAATGGATGGGGTAGTGGGAATTGCCTGTGGCTGTATAGGATGGGTAGAATGGGGAAGGAAGTATTTTGAGCTCAGCTTCTGGGACGTTATTCCACCTCAGGTGAAGCCATTAGTACTGTGAGATTTGGGTCTTGGTGGGACTGGGCTCTTTGCCACATTATTATATAGCTCCCTACCATTCATCCCATTTCCTAGGATGGGAGCCATGCCTTTTCCTCCCCAGGATCTATGCCCAGCCCGCTGTGGCCTCATCAGCCACTGACCCCTTCCCCTCATCAGGTAGTAGAAGGTGGTTCAGGCAGTCATAACTGGGAGGGGCTGGCCCAGCCCTGTCTGAGGCCTGGTGCCAAGTTGTTCCTGCCTCGGGGCAGACAACCAGCCTCTGCCAGATCCAGGAGTCTGGGCTGGTTAGGGCCTCTGGGAAAAGGGGGCCGGCGCTCAGCAGATAAGACAGACCCAGCAGAGGAGAGCAATGAAGGGCAACCAAAGGGAGCAGAGCCCCTGGATCTATCCCACCCCAGGAGCAGAGCCCCTGGAGCCATCCCACCCCAAGGCCTCAGCCCGGTTTTTCTTTGTCCTTTTGTCCCACCTCCAACTCGCCTTGGTCAGAAAACTGGTTAGCCAAATCCTCACTGTTTCGCAGACTCTGGAGGACTAGGATCTGGGGCTGGCAAGAGGCTCCTGGCTGCTCCCGTGGAGTATAGTACAGCAGCTCACTAGCCCCATCTGCTGGCCTTTTGGGAGGGTGCAGCTGTGAAGGGAAGAAAGACCATGTGTGCTGGACTTGAAGATAGGGGGACAGTCCAGAGTTGGAGGGTGCCAAGCAGCAGTTTCCAAGAGCACTCACACTCTGTCCTCTGAGTGTACTGGGGTTCCTGAAGCCAGGCATTCACTTACTACCTCTGTTCCTTGGTGGTCCAACTCAGGGGCAGCAGAGTCCCAGGAAGCTCTGCCTGC
The DNA here is from genome assembly GCF_053883595.1 of Heterocephalus glaber. Lineage (NCBI taxonomy): Eukaryota > Metazoa > Chordata > Mammalia > Rodentia > Bathyergidae > Heterocephalus > Heterocephalus glaber. The sequence goes on from NW_028258137.1 coordinate 18,649,445, forward strand.
ACTCAGCTCATACTGGTACTAGGTCACTTGCTCCATTCCTTGTGTCTGGCGCAGTGGCCCCCTTCGTGCCCAAGGCAAGTCCTTTCACCTGGATTCCAGACCCTACTACACCCCTTCACCAAAGCAATTTTTCGCTGAAAATGTCTTTGTGGGTGTCAGCTCCCTGTGTAAGCCACCGCAGACAAAGCAAAGGACCACTTACTGCTCCCAGCTACAACACTCTCCCACTGGAAACCTCAACCTCAATCTTTTTTTTAGGGGGGGTGCTGGGGATCAAACCCAGGGCCCCATGCATGTTAGGCAAGTGATCTACCATTGAGCTTCATCCCAGCCCAGTAATCTCAATCGTGTCCCTTTCCTTAGGCATTGTTCTCCTGTTCTCTCCTACTCTCAGCCACATTCCTCTAAAGTTGTCTAGAGTCTTCATCACTGTTCAACCCTCCCCCACTATAGCCTGGGATCAGTTCCCCCTTCTGACCTCTCCAGATGTAGCCAGTAAATGACCTCCTAGTCCTCAAATACTGTACAGCCATCCATCTCTGCCTTCAGCTAACTTGGCCTCCTTGAAGTCTATGCCCTGCTGACCTCTCTTGACTGCCTCAAGCCCTGTGTTCCTTTTGATGTCTTATGAAGCCCTCATTGCTGAGTTTCCTCCTACCTCTCAGCCTTTCTCCTTGCACCTTCTTCAAGAGCTTGTCTTTCTTGTGGGTGAGCCTGTGGCTGCAGAGGCCTTGTGCTTGCTCCCCCTACCCCACAATGAGCTCATCTTCCTACTCTCATACTGGTGACACCCACGCTCCCTTGCTCTCCAGCCAAGTGTTCCCTCTTTACTCCAGGCCCACGAAGCCAGCTGCCCTGGATGCCTCCTTTGGACACACATTGGCCCCATGTACATATTCAGCATGTCTGGGGCCAGGGATTTAGCTCAGTGGTTTCGCTGCCTGCTGCGCAAGTGCAAGGGCCTGAGTTCTATCCCCGGTACCAAAAAAAAAAAAAAAAAAAAGAAAAAGAAACATATTCAGCATATTTAAAGTTGGTCTCATCAGCTTCCTGAGTGTTTGAGCCACCACATCTTCAGCCTTCATTCCATGTGCTAGCCTCAGAACCTCTTGTGCTGGCCAGGCCCTGGTTGGGTAAAGAGGTTTCAATATAATCCTTTATAGTAGCCTCATTACCTCCATTTTACATTCAAGGGAACCAAGGCTTCTAGAGTCCAAAAAAATCTCTCAAGGTCTCAAACACAAGTATACTTGCACCAGCCCCAACATCCTGACTCAGGTATATCCGAACTCAAAGTCTGCTGGCAAGAACTATGTTAGTGCAAAGCTACGTTTGCAGCATGTGGCCTCTTAGGCATCATTCTAGGGGCAAGGGAGAGCTTAAAATGGTCTTAAGCAAATGAGATCTGTGTCACATTTGGACAGGGAAGAGACCTGTGTCCCATTTGATCCCATTTGGGGAAAGTAGGATGAGTGGAGATTGGAAGTCTTGTTGCTGCATCCAGATGATGAACAGGAACAAAAGTCTCATTTAGACAACCTGAGTGTGAGGCACCTGTGGACATGCAAAGGCTGAGGCCAGGGGCAGCTGGATGCCCATCAGCTCCAGCACATCACACATGTGGCATGGGAGCCCTGGAGGTTGCTAACTCACCTCTGAATGCCCTAGGTAGGAACTAAACCCCTAGTTTTTCAGAGATATCCCATCTAGTCTGGGCACCTGGAGATCCAGCCCTTTAGTTACCAGGAAGAGGGGATGGTAAGATGCAGGAAGCCAGGAGTATCACTTGGATATCAAACTATGAGTGGCATCCTCCTCTGAATTCTCTGTCTCCAGGATAGAAGGCAGATATATGGGGGATCAAGGTCCTCAGAGGTGGAGGTGGGAAACAGAGTTCATGCTCTGAAGAGTTTTCTGGACCAGCCCTAGGGGAAAAGCAAGTGCCAGCTGAGAGCACTTAGAGTACTTGGCTGACTCTGAGTGAGATCCTTCTTGGATCCACCGGTATGATTTGGAGTTATTAATAATCCTCTTCCACATTATGTTTGCTGCATGCCAGTCCTTGTGTTCAACTTGCTTGTGCTTTATTTTATTTACTATCCTTGAATCATCCCTCTGAAGCAACTACTAAACATAAAGAAAAAGGCCCAGAGAAGTTAACTGCCGTATTTTAGGCCACACAGCAGGCTAGACCCTATGCCCCTAACCACGAGGCAACACTGCCCCTGGTCTTCAGCCCAGAAGGTTGACATTATTCAGTGGACATTACTAGGTGAAAGACAACCAATCTTTTTTATTTGTTTCTGGATTAGAAACATATCTCCCAAAGACAGAATTAAGGCAACTTGATTATTAATATTAATTCTAAAACTTGCTTCCTTAACAGCTTCTATCACCCCTGATTGAGGTTTTTTCTTGGCAGAACAACTGCAAAACATACAAAAATTAGTTGCTGTTGGCTTGCTGGTGTAATCTATTTGCATATACATAATTCAGCCCCACCCCTGATGGATAATACCCCCGCTGGGGAAGCTGAGGTTGTTTTCTGATTGCTGGTGGGGAGGCCTGTGTGTGTTGTTTTTTTTAATAAACTGAAACCAGATGGAGGAGGTTTTGTTCACAGCGTTGCCTCCAATTTTCTCCAGCAAATTCCTTAAAAAGGCAGCCACCTTTGAGTGGTGCTTGTTCTCTGTGGAGGTCCCTTACCGCTGGCATGCAAATAGCAAGTGGGATTGGCATTTCTAAGAGTGAAAAACAAAGGGAGAAGAGTTGTGTGGCTGGAGGGCTTTCCAGAACACAGGGTCATCTGGTGGACTCCCAATTTCAGGTCTGTGCTTATAGTTTATGTCCTCACACTCTTCCCTGAGTTTGGGGTGTGCTGGGGTAGGAGAGTCCGGCTAGGCTTGAATCAGAATCACCCGGACAGTAAAATATGAGCACCAGACCCCCATGAATACCTCATTTGCAGCACCAGCCACTGGCATGAGACCCCAGCTTCTCTGGCTGGTTGATCTTGCAGACAGGGGTTATCCCTCCAAAGGGCCCCAAAGCCACTGCTGCTTCCATCCTGGAAAGGCCAGACACTCAAGGTGATTGTTGGAATATTTTTAACTGCCAGCCAGGACTGGAGCTTTGTAGTTCCCCTAGAGCCCTCATTAAGTGATTCTTTGTTCAGAGAGAAGGGGCAAGTGAGCCCACCAGTCCTGGTCCCCGCGCCAGGGGTTTAGGTTTGGAGGTTTCCTTTGAAATGTGAATTGGGCATTGTCACAGTGAGGTAGGACCCAGTCCCCACACGGGGAGAACACTTCTCCCCCAGCGCTGGCCTTCATTCCTACCTGAGAACACTGTTCTTTTGGATTCCAAGCTTTTTCAGATAATTGTGTCAGGTTACATAAGGTTTTGAGATATGAACACTCAAAAGGAATTCCACTGGGAGCAGGTTTGAGATGTTCAGGCACAGAATTTCCTTTAATGTATTCGAGGAAAAATTCAGGTGTCTCAGCCCTGAACAATCTCTGAAATAAAGTAAATGAGAGCAGCCAACATATTCGCATGCATGTACCATTTCACATAGAAATGAGCAAGCAAAAAGGCAGATTTCATGGTGAAAGGAAGTTCCCATCCCCAGGGACCCCTGCAGGGCCAGAGGAGGTCAGTTGCAGAGTGGGCCGCTTGGACCAGCCTGGCTTGGGCATGGAAATCCTTAGCAGACCAGGATATTCTCTCTCTCTCTCCCTCCCTCCCTCCCTCCCTCCCTCCCTCTCTCCTTTTCTCTTTTTCTTTGGGGGGGAGTGTGGATACCGGGGATCAAACTCAGGACCTTTTGCTTGCTAGGCACACGTGGTGGCACTGAGCTAAATCCCTGGCACTCTCTCTCCTCTTTCTGCATCTTAGGTAACACATGTTATAAATACAAGCCTTTATTTTTCCAAGAAACATAAAATAAAAACTGAATTACTGGCAGAGAAGCCTTAAAATCTTTGTTTCCTATGACTCTGTGGGCATATTTTCCACACACCATGAATTTTATTTCATTTGCCCCTGAGGAGTGGCCCTCCAGCAGCTCTGTTGTATAAGGTGCTGCTCCCAAACACGTTGTCCCCAACTTGGAGACACAAAGTAAGTTTTATCTAGGTCTGAGAAGAAGAATTCTGGAAGGGTGACATCGTGTTCTGAGTCACACTGATTATAGTCAACAGCAGGAGAGCTGCCAGAGCCTTCTCACTGAGGAAGCAGAGAGAATATTTCAAATACCCAATGCCATTTCTTGCTTAAAGCACATAGTGGTCATAAAAACCACGTAACAAGGAAAAATTAATGGAAGGAAATGTCTTGAATGTAGCAAATTTTAAAAAATGTTTTATAAGGGTTGCAGAAAAAATAGATTATGTTGATGGATGCCAATATAGGAAAGTGAACTTTTTTTTTTTTGAGGTGCTGGGGCTTGAACTCAGGGCCTCACATATGCTAAGCATGTGCTCTACTACTGAGCTACATTCCCTGCCCAGAAAAATCATTTTTATACCAAAATTACTTCTCAACAAGTGTTTTTTTTACTTTATAAAAGGCTTCACAAAGAATTCCTATAAATAGCACTTTCCCTTCCCTCCCCTTCCTTCCTTCCTTCCTTCCTTCCTTCCTTCCTTCCTTCCCTCCTTCCACATTTACTGAATGCTTACTGTGTTCTAAGTTCTGTTAGGGAAGCAATGGTGAACAAGACAGATATCCTTCCTCCCCTGTGATCTCTGTCTGGCTGAAAAGACAGCCTTCAGTCAGATCTTTACAGAGGAGAAGCCTCTGACAGAGGGAACTAGAAAGCTCCTCTACTCTGGGAGTCAGAATTCTTTCTGGAAGGAAGTGATGTTCCAGGTACAGTGAGCCCAAGTGCAGGTTCTGCTGACATGGGTGAGATCAGCTGGCTCTACCGAGAAAGTCTCTTCTGGCAGTTCCTGGAGTCCTGAGAGCCAGCCCAGGATGGAAGAAGCTGAGCCCTTCTAGGAAAAAAAGGGCAGCCAGTGAACCCGCAGAGGTCAGCCGGAGTTAGAGGCCAGGCAAAGTCTTAAAGACTGTGGTGGCTTTGATTCTAATTTCATAGTGTATGCAAATGGGGAGCAGGGAGAGTTGAAGGTTGTAGGCAGGAAGTAAAATAATTAGCTTGACTTTTTTTTTTTTGGCTGCCACAGGCTGTAAGGACAACAAGCTGACAGGAACAGGGATGGGTACAGGGAGCCCCCAGTGGATGCAGTGAGACCAGTCAGGAGGCCACTGTGGTGGTGAGGGAAAGATGCTGGTGGTTAAGGCAAAGATGCTTGGGGGACAAGCCAAATATATATATATTTTTTGGTCTTTTGAGTCAGGGTTTTGCTATGTAGTTCAGGCTGGCCTTGAACTCACTATGTAGCCCAGGCTGGCCTCAAACTTGAAGCGATCCTCCTGCCTCAGCCTTCCGAGTGCTGAGATTACAGCCATGCACCACCAGACCTGGCTTGGACAAGCCAAATAGATGGGCTGACTCATCCAGGGACCTAGACAAAGCCCAGAGAACAAAAGCTTGGCTGGCCACCTCCCAATCAGGATAATTTGATAATTAAATTTAATTGCATTCACTGATGAAATGGACAGCATCATTTCCTGTAGGTAGATAAGGAAGGCCCAAGCTATACACACCAATAACTGCTACCCATAAAACACTCTCTGCATGCTTTATCAGGAGGGCCAATTTTCAGGCTTCCTTACAGCCCTCTGCAGCAGCTATTGGGATCCCCCTTTTCATATATGAGTACACTGAGATCTGGAGAGAAGTTAAGAGATTTGCTTAACGTCACTACCTGGTGACTGGCAGAGTTGGAGTTCAAACAGCTAACTGCTTGCCCCAGGGATTTAGTTCAGTGGTGCCGCCCCCTGCCTCAAAAGCGCAGGGTCCCAAGTTTGAACCCCCGTACCAAAAAACAAAACAGCTAACTGCTGACCTGTGCTGGGTCAGGTGATATGCTCAGGACACCTGGGAGGACATTGGCTCTGGCCGAGGACCTACTGCTGGCTCAGGCCCAGGGTGGGATGTGCCAGCTCTGCCTACCCAGGAGCCTCCCCTTATTCCCAGGGTCATGCAAACTGTCTCACAATCTCACTCGAATGCACTCAAGCCATAAAAATGCAGTTGGCTTTTTTCTCCCAGTGGCTGGGGCTCATCTACTCTGGGAAGACCTGCCTTGTGGGTGAGAAGCCACAGCTCTGGGCAGGAACAAGCCTGAGAGACTGAATTCTGTCCCAGAAAATATGTGCCTCATGTGTTCACAGGAATTGGTCAAGGGTGGCACTAGAGAGCTGGGACAACTTTCAGTAACGAGAAACCTGTAGGAAAAGGCCTGAGGGTGAAGCAATGCTGCTAGTTTCAGGAGCTGCAGTCATTGTGGAGGACAGGGACAGGCAGCTACACAGACAAGGGAGGTGGATGGAAGATGACCAAGTAAAAACCACAAATGTATTATCTTATGGTTCTACAAGTCATAAGTTTGAAATGGATCTCACTGGGCTAAAGTCAGGTGACAGCAGGCTGGTTCCTTCTAGAAGCGCTAGGGGAACCTGTTTCCTTGCCTTTCCCAGCATCTACAGGCTGTCTGCATTCCTTGGTTCATGGCTCCTTTCTCCATGGCTCTTTTCTCCATCTTTGAACCTAGCAGAGTAATGTCTTCAAATCTTTCTGAGCTCTGTTTCCATCATCACATGCCCTTCTCCTGCTCTGACCTCTGGCCTCCTCATAAGAATGAGGGCCTTTGGGCCAGGGATGTAACTCAGCTTGCCTGCCTGGCAAGCACAAAGTTCTGAGTTTGATTCCTGGTACTGGGGGGAAAAAAGGCAGAGTTTAAACATAGTGCATTCAAGACAAGCTTGAGCTACATGGTGTGACTCTGTCTCAACAACAAGAAAATCCAGAATGGGGCCGGGATTTAGCTCAATGGTGCCATCCCTGCCTTGTAAGCTCGAGGTCCTGAGTTCGATCTCCAATACCAAAAAAAAAAAAAGAGAGAGAGAGCGCCTTTGCGATTCCTTTGAGCCACTCAGATAGTCTGGGATAATCTCCCCAATCGGGTCCTTAACTCTATCTCATCTACAAAATCTCTTTCAAACTGTACAGTAACATTCACAGGTTCTAGGAATTAGGACTTGGACATCTTTCAGGGGACTATTATTCAGACTACCATCTGCTTTAACAAATTAAGAGAAAGAAAGATAAGCCTGGCAACTGGTAGGAGAATGGCTGGGAAGTAGGCAGGCTGATGTTAGGGAGACCAGACAGGAAGCTGCCACAAGGTCAGCAAAGAAGATGCTGGTGGTCAAGCTGGGGTGGAGGGGCAAGAACGGACAGAGGGAGGGGAACCTGGACTTGGAGACTATCAGGGTTAGGTGGGTAAGGACTAGGGGAGAGACATGGGAAGATGACTGGATGTACAGATGGGCCAATGAGGTACATGGTAGAGCCCTTCTGAGAATCCAATTTGTGGAGCAAATTTGTGGCAAGAACAAAACGGACCTGTAGGGATGGGCTGTATCTAAGACATCTTTGGGACATCCAGGACAGGAGCCATGGAGAAAGATGGATTCAGGGTCCAGATGGCTGTGATTCCAGGATCCCTCTCCTTCCTATTGGCATACATGTGCTCGTCTCCACCTTGATTTCTGGGTCATCTTGTGTTTCTAAAGTCAGAGTAACATTGCTATTTATCCCACATTAACTTGAGTTTTATCCATTTTATTCTAGACTTTTTTTTTTGGGTACTGGGGATCAAACTCGGGACCTTGCACTTGTGAGGCAGGTGCTGGAACCACTGAGCTAAATCCCCAGCACCTTAGTTTTATCCATTTTAAAAACAAGAATTTAAGTTATAGGGAGGGTAAGTTGCTACATAAGGGCCCACAACTAGCTTGTGACAGAGCAGGAAGCTATGTCCCTTTTTTCTTTTCTTCCTTTTTTTTTTTTGCATGCTTGTGACATACATATTTTAGAGATAGGGGTGTTCTCCATCCCTATCTGTCTATTCTGGCAGATAGCCAACAAGCTACTTACCATTTAAAGCCTTGGAGATATGGAGAGAATAGTGGTGGAAGATAACAGGGCTTTTCTTTTTTTTTGACACAGTGTTTTTTGTTTTGTTTTGTTTTTTTGTTTTTTTGTTTGTTTTTTGGTACCGGGGATTGAACTTGGGTCCTTGCACTTGTAAGGCAGGCAGCAGAACCACTGAGCTAAATCCCCGGCCCTTGTTTTGTTTTTTGAGACAGGGTCTTGCTATGCAGTTTGGGCAGGGCTTGCACTCACTGTGTAGCTCAGGCTGGCCTCGAACTTGTGATGACCTTTGTGCCCCAGCCTCCCAAGTTGTGGGATTTACAGGTGTGTGCCACTATGCTCCAGGCTTGACAATTTCTTGCTATGTAGCCCAGGTTGGTTTTGAACTTATATCCTGCTTTAGCCTCCTGAGTGCTAGGATTACAGGTATGCACCACTAACCTAGCTTTCCTCCTGTCTTTTGAAAAAACCTGAACTCATGGAAGGATCTATTCTGAATATCCCCAAGAAGGGAATGGTGGAGGTGGTTAGGGAAAATCCATCTCAGCAAGGAGTCCTGTAGGGGCTGGTGTCTGTCCCCTGGCAACCCCAGGATGGGTCCACAGAGCCTGAACTTGAAAATCCTATGACTTGGGGTAATGATTGTGGCTTTAGTACCAGAGTGGACTTATAACTGGAGGTTTTTTAAAAAAATACTTTTTCTGTATAGAGATCATGGTTCCTTTGGAATGACCTAGGAAAGAGGACCTCAGTGGAGGTCAAAATTGAATTTCCCATCATTCTGGAGGATGGAGGTTCCCAGAAGGATTTATGCTTGATTTAAGGGCAATAAAGAAACGAGATATTTTGTGCTACCTATATTAAGCTCTTATACATCACTTTTTATATTTTAGGGTGCCTGAACTTTTAGTCCTGTTTGTCTAGATCTCTCTCTCAACTTGTAATATCCCCGAAGGGCAGGAATCTAGTGGGTGTTCCCCTTAGTATGTCCAGGGCCTAGCACCTAAGTTCATTAAAGAGTGCAGGTTGAATGTGGTCTTCCTGAGTGGTGGTATCAGAGAGACTGGATGGAAGACACCTTTGGGACAAGTCAAAATTTCAGGAAGACAAGTTGTGGCTCGGAGGTGGGGGAAAGTGGGCCTTTCTTCGAAAAGAAAGGGGCATTGGCAAGCTGGGGCGGCGGCGGTGGGGGCGAGCGGGGGTCGTCTCTGGCAAGCCCCGCCCTGAGCTAAGGTACCGGCGCGAAGTGACGCGGCGCGGTTTGGCCGCTGTGGGGCGCCGTAGCCCGCGCTGTTGCCAGGGGAACGGGCCCAGTGCCTGGCGAGGCCCAGCCCGCCTCGGCCTGGCCCGGCTGCGCAGCAGTCCCGCCAGACCTGGAGCGGGAGGACGCCCCCTCTCAACCTCCATCCGGGATGGGGCCCCGCTCTGGGGCGCGCCGGCTCCCGGTCCCGGGGATCCTCTCTGCCGTGACGGTCTGAAGGGCGTCTGCCCCGGGGAGGGTGGACAGCCAGGCGCGGGGCCGAACCACTAGCTGACCTTGGCAGGGCCAATCTGGTACGGCCGCCAGCACGCGCAGGTGAGGAGCCTCCCCCGCGTTTCACACCTCAGAGCCTGGCCTGAGCTACAGGGTCGCGCGCCGCTGCCGCCTGACTGAGCTCTGGGTTCACCTCGGCCTGGGACCCGCGGCCTGGGTTCCAAGGACCCGGCAGAGCGCGGGGCTTCCTTTAGCATTCATCAGCTCAACAGATTTTTACTAAGCGCCCACTGTGTGCCAGGCGCCTGGCCAGCGGAGGGCTGAGAACAGACGCGGCCAATCTCCAGAGCTCAGAGAGCGTTAAGGAGGGTGTGGGGAGCAGGCGCCAGACATATGACTAAAGTGATTTCAGGTTGAGTCAAGGGCTCTGGTGATGAGATGGAGGGGTGGCCAGGAGGATCTGACTTAAAAGGTGACTTTTAAACTAAGACCTAGAGATTGGAAAGAAGCCAACTGTGAGTAGGGGAAAGGTGTTTCTGGAAGAGGGGAAAGCAAATAAATACAAAAGTCTGGAGACGACAGAGTATTAGGACGAAACAGAGTGAGGACAACCCTGAGTCTGTGGTGGGTGTTGCAATTTTATTCTAGCAGGTCTAGGAAACCATTGAAGAGTTTTGATGAGTTTCAAGTTTTGAAAGCTCATCTCATTCTGTTTGCTGTGGTAAAGGCAGTTGATGGCCATCCTGGTTCTGCCAGTCTAGCTGTGCCTCCTAGAATTGCTTAGTCTCTCTGAGCCTCTGTGCCCTCTTCTGAGCAAGGGGGATGTTGTTCTGCATCTAGCTTATGAGAAAGTGAGGGGCCATCCACATATGAGACCAATGATTAGAGAGACTTATGAAAACTGTTTGAAATAATAAGACCTACCTCAGAGTGTTGTGAGGGTAGAATTAAGTGAATTCCATAGAAGCACTTAGAGCAGTGCCCGGCCCAGAATAAGTGCCCTCTAAATGCTAGTGATGGCTATTATTATCGTGGAAACGTCGTAGGAGAGCAATGATGGAGGCTTGGATTAGGATGTGGCAGCAGTTGATGGTAGAAGTCTTCACTTCCTTTACTCAAGGGAAGCTTGATTCAGATATGGATGAGAGGTGGTCCCTGCTTTTGTGGAACTGGTGGTTGGCTGTGGGAGACTGGTTTGTAAACAGATAATCACCACAAGATGCGTTAAAAACAACAGTGGTGTTTAATTAGCCAGGTTTTTCCCTTTTGTTTTTGTTTTTTTTACTTTGTTCTGTCACAACTTTGTTCTTAATGACTGTTTCTTAGTGGGTGTTCCCCAGGGCTGGCTCCTACAATCATATGAGTTGATTTCCTGTTAAAATCAACAATCCTTGCCTCCCTTGCCTTGTTTCTGCTCCTTGTTCCCCCTCCTTCTTGTCTCTTTTTTCTTGACTTAATCCCAAACAGTTTGTAGTGGTTGCTACAAGGAGAATGGCACAGAAATGTTTGCAATCTTTGTCAACTCAGGAACAATTGAAGTTTCAAGCTTTTCTTGCCATAGCAACCGACTTTGGCATATTGTTGATGAGAGAGAAAGTAAGAGCCCAGCCACATCTGAGACCACTGATGAGAGGTCTTTGAGAACAGATTGAAGTTCCAGTTTATTTTCTGGGAATTATGTGATGTACATTCTTATAGTCACTTCTCAGAATTTTGAGGCCAGAGATTTTTTTTCTTTGGTACTGGGGATTGAACTCGGGTCTTTATGCTTGCAAGGCAGGCGGCAGACAAGGCCGGAGATTTTTCTGGCACCTGTGGGGAATTTTAATAAACAAAGTACTTGCCTTTAAAAGTATTTTATAAGCAACTGTTTTTGCACTGTAAAATAGTGTGCTCCATGAAGCATTTTCTCTCCAGCTCCCCTTTGTGTGGTAAAAACTAGCCATCTGTTAGATCTCAGTAAAACTTATTTCTGAAGCAGGGAAAAAACTGAAAACGCCTTTAGAAATACCTGCAGGAAATCTCTCACATGGAAACCATAAATTCTCTAGGAGAAAGAAAGATGCTTGGGAGCAAAACTTTCCTGTGGGGTGTACCTCCCCTCTGTGTTCTAGAGGTGATGGGACACTGGGCTGGCTCTTGGCCAAGAACTAGAATAAGGTCCTGACCAGCATTCTGTTGTGCTGTCTGGGGGGTCTAATTCCAGCTTGGACAAGACTCTACAGTCCTAGGAGGTTTTGTGACTCTTCCTCACAGTTCTCCAGATGAGCAGCTCAGAATTGCTTTCAAGACTAAGAAAGCGCTTAACTAAAACCAAGTGTTCTTGTTGCATGGTTGTTAGGCAGGAATTCCTGGTTTGTCTAGCCTGGTATAGGGCTCTGAATCACACTAATGCACTTGGTCCACATGGTGCAATAGGTTTGTGACAGCAAGAGGTGACACCCCTCAAATTATTATTTGATATATATTTATGTGTGTGGAGGTGTAGTGCTGGGGATCAAACCTAGGACTTCACAGTTGCTAAGCCTGCGCTGTACCACTGACCTACATCCCCAGCTCACTTTTTTTAAAAAAGCAGTAATACTCATGATTAAAAATTCACACAGTACCAAGGAGTACACAGTAAAAGCAAATCTCTATTTCACCCCTCAGCCTTTGTGCTACTAGATCTTCCCAGAGGCTGCCACTGTGTTTAGTTTCTTGAATTTTCTTAACAAGAGAATCTATATATGAGAATGTAGTTGTCTGTCCATCCCTAAGGTTTTTATTCATTCAGTAGTTCTCTTTACAACTGTATATCTTGCTTGTTTACTTAACTGTGTATCAAAGATCATTTTGCCAGGTGTGGTGACACATGGCTGTAATCCCAGCTACTTGGGCTGCTGAGTCAAGAAGGATTGCAAGTTCAAGGCCAGCCTGGGCAACTTCCTGAGCCCTTGTCTCAAAATAAAAAATAAAAAGGGAACCAAGAGTGGTGATGTGTGCCTGTAGTCTAGTACTCTGGGAGGTTGAGGAGGATTGCAAGTAACAGCCCAGTTTGGGCAACTTAATGACTTAGTGAGACCTTGTCTCAAAATTAAAAAAAAAGAAAGGCAGCTCAGTGTGAAGGCCTTGAATTCAATCTCCAGTATCATAAAATAACATATAAAAATGTTAAAATAGCTAGAACTGTAGCTCAGTGGTAGAATGCTATTCTAGCATGTGGGAGGCCTTGGGTTCAAGTGTTAGTATTGAAAAAAAATTTTTTTTATCTTTCCTTGTTGTTGATGTTCCTGAGCAACATGTGTCATAGTGTATTTATATTTGTTTTTACCCTTTGTGATTATAAACAACATTGCAATGAATCTTTGTATGTTTTACAAGTATATGTATAAGATAAATACTTAGAAATGGAATATCAGAACCAAAGGGTATGTGTGTTCTCAAGTTTGGCAGGTATTGCCAGATTGCCTTCCAGCTAACTTTTTTTGGCAGATGAGTAAAGGAGAGACCCAAAGAGGTAAATCTATGAAGTTTGTCCACAGGCTTCTTGCTCTATGAGCAGCAGTGCAAAAACTACACAAAGGCTAGGTCTCAGGCTTAACCCTCTTTCCTGGCTCCATTGGTGGCTCAGGTCTCCAAGCCCCTATTTCAGCTCTATCCCTTCTCTTCTGACCCCAACATCCTACCCTCCCAGTTCTTTGGCCTCCCCTGAGAACCCTTTTTAGTAGTTGAATTGATTCTGAAGTCCCCAGACATCTTACAGGAATCCAGGGCAACCCATAGGGCCTACAAGGCTGGGACTTTACCTCTCAGCTTGTTTCCTTTGACAGTGCCACACATGAATTTTAGAACAACATGCCTACCTTTTTATGTATTTAATTTTTTTTGGAAATGGTATCTTGCTGTGTTGCCCACGCTGGCCTCTAACTCCTGGGTTCAAGTGATTTTTCTGCCTCAGCCTCCTGAGTAGCTGGGGCAAGTGCACAGCACTGTAACTGGCTGCTAATCTTTTTTTTTTTTTGGTTGGAGCAGAGGTGGTCAGGAGGGAATTGGATCATTCATGTAACTTATATTCTTCATAATGAAAACTTGAAATGTGAAGATTTCCTTCATTTAATTGAAGCATATAAATTAAGGTATCCTAACCTTATTTATTTATTTTCCAGTACTGGAGATTGAATCCAGGGCCTTCACACTGAACTAAATCCTCAGCCCTTTTTATTTTGAGACAGGGTCTTGCTAAGTCACTAAGTTGCCTAGGCTGGACTTGAGCTTGTGATCTTCCTGCTTCTGTCTCCCAGAGTGCTGGGATTACAGGTGTGCACCACCATGCTCAGCTTTTCAAACCTTATTTTGAATAACTATTTAAGACTTATAGCAAATGCATGTTCATAAAGAGAGCAGATTATTATCCTGTCAATGGCCTTCATCTTGTTAGGGACAAGGGAGGGGTCCGCACAGCCTCTCAAGCCTTCCTCAGAAGCCAGGTAGGTCTGTGACTTACCAAGGTCATAACACTCCACGAGTTCCTCTTGCTCCTGTCTTCCCCCTCTCTTCACCAGCCTAACTTTCTATGGTTTGTTGGTTTGTTTGTTTTGCCTTCTTTTTTGAAAGTCTTGCTATGTTACCTTAGCTGGTCTTGAAGTCATGGGCTTAAGTTATCCTCCTGACTCAGCCTCCTGAGTACCTGGAGCTGCAGATGTGTGCCACTGCACCCAGCTATTATGGTTTGTTCTTTGGAAGCAGAAAATACAGGAAGAATGTTTTCCCAAGTCTTGTCACCTCTTAGCCCACCAAAGATACACCTGGCAAAACTGAGTAGGCATAAGGGAGCTTGTGGGCTTGACCTTCATCTGGCCAATCCCTCCCAGAGCACAGACTACTGGGCTGCCACCTTCCTGGGCTAGCCTGCTGTGATGTCCCCCTGCCCCACTGTTATGCCCTTTTCTGTGTTGCTTTTGCTCTTCCCACTGTGACCAGAAAGCACTCAAACACCTCACTGTGTCATCTCCTGTTTTAAACTTCCTTGACTCCTGTGGCTCCTTCAGCATTGCCCGAGCATCCTCAACTGGCCTTCTGAGGCCCATGTGACCTCAGCCCTGCAGCTCCTCAGGGCTCATCTCTCACTGGGTCCTGCTCTGCCTCCTCCCATCCTGCTGCCTGCCTTGTATTCTGACCAAATTGCTACCCCTTCCAAGCACTGCCAAAATGCCTGTCCACTAGCTGCCTGCTGTCACTCTGTGTCTGTCTGTCTCGGCCTGATGTCTGCTTCCGTCCGTGCTTACATCCTCAGTGTACCACAGGGTGGGCCCAGTGAGCACTGCTCGGCCAAGGTCTGAGTGCACCAGCTGGCATATTACTGGAGAGCAGAGCTACACATCTTTCAATCTGGTCTGTCGGAGAAGTGCTGAGGGTGGAGGGACAATCAGAGAAGTCGCCGGGGCTGGTGACAGTGGGTGTCATCCATGAGCCTTGGGCCCCATCTTGGATTCTCTCCTACCTCCTACCCCTTTTAATCAAAATCTTTTGGACTAAAAGAATTTGTGGCTGCCAACTCTGTGAGAGAAAATGTCATCAGTTGAGTTGGCCAGCCAGGCATTGTGGTGCATGCCTGTAATCCTAGCACTTGGAAGGCTGAGGCAGGAGGATTGCTGTGAGTTTGAGGCCAGGCTGAACTACATAGCAAGACCCTATCTAAAAAAAAAAAAAGTTGACTAGCGCCACTCTCAGGACAGGCAGCATGCTTCTGGCCAGTTTGATGTCTATTTGGAGCGCTGCTGCTTCAACAAAGTTCTGCCCAACAGTGTCATCCCTATGTTCAAAGTCTCAGACAAGTGATACCTCCTCTCTGGGCCAGTGGTATCCTGCCTCAGGAGTCAGGTGCAGAAGTAATGGGGGTGCTTGAAGCCACTGTTGGATGGTGGGGACATATCACCCACATGGCTGTTTCTCTCTTTGGAAATTCACCCAAGGTACAGGGCTGTTCAGGTGTGGGGATGACAAAGGGAAACCCAGGCTGGTGATCTAAATTCATAGGCTCCCTTCAGACTAGGCTCCCTGGTGATGGTGGCCCGGGAAAGCTAATGTGCAGGACACAGATATTTGTTCCTTAGTGGAACCACCCAGCTCAGCTTTATTCACTGATGACATTTGACTTTCCACAAAGTAGAGGCAAAGATTTGCTCCTAAGACAGGGAAAGTGACCAGAAGACTCCACTTGAGTCTCTGGGAGAGAACTAAGGTGACTCCATTTAGTTTTGAGATAAGACTACCTGGAGGTGTCAAATACTGCTAAGCTTGATCTGTAGGAGGCTCGAGCCTCAGGTACGCTGAAGGGCAGAGTGGCTATAAGTGGTGCCCCTGTGGAATAGGGGCTTCAGAAGGAGGGCTGAAGGCAGAGCAGAGTGGGTCAGATGGCTTTGGGTGGGCCAGGATTCCACACCATTTACAGAATCCACTTTTCCTTTTATTTCAGATGCTTTCAAGTCGGCAAACATTTACTAAGCATCTGTTAAGTACAAGGTATAGTTCTGGGTGCATGGGGGTGTGTGTGTGCAGAGGTGAATGAATCATGGGACATTTGCTATCTTTGATTGAAGCTGGTGTAACAGACACACATGGGGTGGCAAAGTGACGGTCCCAGTGAGAACTGAGGAAAAGGGCCCTTGGCTATGCTTGGGAGGTCAGGGAAGCTTCTTGGATGACAAGATGCTTACAGTGGGCTTGAAGAGCAAGTAGCATTTTGTTGAGTAAGAAGGTGTCGGGAACAGGAAAAGGGGACATTACTAGCACCTCTGCAGTAAGTCCTAGTCTCCTGCGAGCCAGGACAGCACAAGGGGAATTGACTTACACACAAAAGGTAGAAAAAATGAGACTTGAGAAGAAGCTGAGCTTTGGGCCCAATCAGTGCTGCTCTGGGTGGCAAAAAATGAAAGCCTCCAGCTTATCAAAGTGCAATGGGGAGAAACAAATGTAACAAATGACTTGCAGAGAGTTCAGTACATCGGGATAAACAAAGTGTAACAAATGACTGGGGGGCAGCAGAAATCCAAGAACAGTGAGGAACTGAGTAGGTGAAGATTTTGTACATTCCAGGATGTCTTCAGCTGGTATAATCTTGTCCTGGAGCACCACAGCATCACCGGACCATTGAGGTCTTAGCTATGACTGGAGGACAAAATGGAGTTTTGTCTCGAAATCCCATAGCTGGCCTGTAGGCAGGAGAACTAGGCCTAATCAAATGATTTTTCCCCAAAATGATATAGAATTGCTCCCGACAAGAAGGTATTCCAGGAGGATGTGCTGATGTGGGATCTGCCATATCTTGTTTAGATTCCTAGTAGGGGCTCCTGAAAGGAGAGTCTAGCTGCCAAGGTTTTGTTCCCAGGTCCAAGCTTTCTTACTAGGAGCTCAGAGCTTGTCTCTCCAGGCTGGCACTTTGTGCTTAGGTCATATTCTCCTTTTGGGTCCAGAAGCAAGTAGGGTTGGGCCCCTTCCTTCTGTGAGGACAGGCCCATCCCTTCCTGGCCTGTGTGACTCCTTGGGTACCAGGCCAGCTGTTGGGCTGAACGAGGCAGGGTGAGTGTGGGGGTGGCTGCCATCTGTGGTCTGGCTCTGGCCACATCCTGGCCTTTCTGTGAGCTTGCTCAATTAGTCAAAGGACATAATTCCACCTTACTGTGTAAATCTGTGCAACAGGACCAGATTTACTTAGAGAAACATGGTCATTTCTGCTGCTGGAAGGAACCAAAGAGGGACACCCCCCACCCGTTGTGTGCTGGCTCCTTTGCAGCCAGGAAACCTCAGGCAGCCCTTCCGAGACACAGAGGAGAGGTTTGGGGTCTCCAGTCCTAAAGGATTATGTGTATGCTGATGGACAGAGTCCAGATCCCCCTTCTCAGCACCCTTACTCCCCATTTCCCTTAGCAGAGGATAAGGGGGCCTATGTGACACTTGTATTTGGACCTCGGGATGGAGGTGACTAATCCTAACAGAATCAGCATGTGTTCTCATCGTTCTGGCTCCAGCATGATATTGTTACCAGATGAGAACATGTCTTATTGAGTTTCACTTTGATGGCTCTGGAGACAGAGCACTTTCAGTAACAGGCAGCCACACTGTGTCCTAAATAAACCCTAGACCCTCCTACCTTGTCCTGGCCAGGCTGGGGCCAGAGCTTGCTCTGGGACTCTGGGACTCTGGGACAGTCTTGGAATATCACCCTCCCCCCACTGCCTGTCTCCATTGGGCTAGGGCCCCAGATCCCCCACAGAGTAGTTGGGAGGTAGCTTCTCATCCCAGCCTGCTCTTCCCGCTAAAACCTGGCTGCAGGCTTGGGTCCCTGGGCTGCCCTCTGGGCTAATGCTTTCTACTCTTTTTCCCTTTGGAGATGAACATCTGCAACAAGCCCTCCAACAAGACGGCCCCTGAGAAGAGTGTGTGGACAGCACCTGTGCAGGCCAGCGGACCCTCCCCGGAGCTGCAGGGGCAGCGGTCCCGCCGGAATGGGTGGAGCTGGCCCCCTCACCCACTTCAGATTGTGGCCTGGCTGTTGTACCTCTTCTTCGCAGTGATTGGCTTTGGGGTCCTTGTTCCCCTCCTGCCTCACCACTGGGTGCCTGCTGGCTATGCTGTATCCTTGGGAAAGTGGGCCCATTGCATAGAAGACTGGAAGCAGTGGATGGATGGAAGGCAGAGGCCTGAAGCTGGGCTTAGGGATTCAGGGTGGGGCAGAGCAGGGGCGGCCCAGTCTTCCCTTCCTGGCCTCCAGCTCCTGCCTGACCCCTCCTCTGATAGGGCGAGGGACAGCTCTGCAGTGCCTTGGATCTTACCAACTGAGGTGCTATAGGAGCCATCAGAGAAGAAAGCATTAAAGCTTTTAAAGCTTCTTCATGCTGACTGTGTCCAGAGCTAAACAAATGGGAAATTAGGGAGGAATTATTCTATTTGTGAAAGAATTTGTCATGGTATAATCCTTTTACGTAGTAAGTTTCCTGGTACATTTAAGATGAGGTTTTATTTTTAGATTATTATGGTGTGCCCAGAACTGTTCACAAGTTGACTGATTTTGTAAATCAGACCTTTTCAGGGTAAGAGTGATTGTTACAAGAGGTGGCAGAGTTGCCTTGGGAGCTCCTGGGAGCAGTGACAAATGTGGACTTTACTAAGCTTAGTGGTGTGACTACCCCAACCCTGGCCACAGCCCCCAGGAGCAGGGGATGTGGCTGCAAGGCTGGGGCCCTGGGTACAGCAAGCTTCTCTGTGCCCTGTCAAGAGTTCCTATGAGAGCATCCTACCATATGCTCTGTGAAGAAGACGGCTGGGGAAAGGAGTACAGAGACAGGCCTGAGGCAGGGCATAGAGTCAGCAGCTTGGTATGGTCCCAGGTCAGCCCCTCAGGGCTGTGCATGGCTGAGCAGCTTCTCCAGCTCTTTGGTCTCTGCTTCTTCTGTCTAACAGCAAGGGTTCTGGTTGCTTCCAGGGGTGGATGGGGGCAGAGTGCCAGAGGTGTAAGGCATTAATGTGAGCATGCTCTCTTGGGAGTCCACAGTCCCTGGGCTGGTGTGTGACAAGGGCAGGTAAGTGAAGGACCCTAAGAGAAGATTCTCATCCTCGTTCACCAGCTGTGTCCTTGAAGGCTTCTGGTTCACTAGAACCCAGGGTCTGGTCATCAGCTCTATGAATGGAAAACTAGACTTTCTCTGAGGAGACCAACAAACCTTAGGTAATTAAGTGGAATGGTTCATGGGATATTCTTCGTGTGGCCTGGAGTGTATATATCCCTCACTTGGGATTACATGGATTTCTTCCATCAAGGTACCCAGGAAATCACATTAGTAACTGTGGTTTAGAATCAGCAAATAACAGTAAACAAAAGAAACTGGCATTTATCGAGCACTTATGTGTTCCAGGCACTGTGTCAGCCACTTTACAGGGACTATCTCATTTGATCATTATAGTAATACTGTAAGGAATACATTTTTCTATTTTACTAATGGAGGAACTGGGGCTCAGAGAGGATAAGTGACTTCCTGAGCTACCCAGTGAGGCCAGCAGGGCTGCTCAGGCGGCCTCACTGAGGAAGTGGGATGGTTTGAAGGTTTGGTCTTCCCCACATTTCAGCGTCCATTGTCTTTGGTCCATATAGAAGTGCATGGAGTTACCTGTCTGACCAGGGCTAAATGGTTCTTCCTTCCATCAGTGTCTCCTTTTTTCTGCAGGCTCTC
The DNA here is from genome assembly GCF_053883595.1 of Heterocephalus glaber. Taxonomy (NCBI): domain Eukaryota; kingdom Metazoa; phylum Chordata; class Mammalia; order Rodentia; family Bathyergidae; genus Heterocephalus; species Heterocephalus glaber. The sequence goes on from NW_028258137.1 coordinate 18,669,189, forward strand.
TTAGGGCTCCTGAAGAATAAGTAGGGTAGGGATGTGTACAAAGTACTCACTGTGGCCCAGAACTGGCCTGGACTGGAGGGATGCAAAGATGAGTGGCCAGCGCTCATCTCAGCAAGTGCTGAGATGGGTGCTCAGTGGCCAGAGGGGGGACAGGCTGGTAGGTTGGACATGGTATTCCCACCACATGGTGAGTGTGGGGAAGGGGCTCAGGCAGCAGACTGTGGGAACAGAAGGAGGACATTTTTACCAGTCTCCTTACATGTCCCGAGGGATACCTGTTGCTCACAGTTCCCCTGTCCCTGTGCCCAGCCTCTCCCCTCATCTTCTTGACTTCTCCTCTTTCCTCCATTGCTGATATCCAGTCAGTCCTCAAATCCTCTAGATTTTACTGCCTTAATAATTATTGAATTCTCCTCCCCTTCCCTCTGCCCCCAACCATCTGCCTCTCTGGGCTAGCTGACCATTTAGTTTCTAAGGCAGTCTCCCCTGTGTGCCCTCACTCCAACCACCTGCATCCCTGTCAGCATAGTGCTCTTTCAAAAAACAAACCTAAAGCTGGGTGTGGTGACACACGTCCATAATCCCAACACTGGGGAGAATTGGGAGGCTGGAAGATAGGAAGTTCAAGGCCAGCCTGGGCTACATTGCGACACCATATCTCAAAAAACCAGCCGGGGATTTAGCTCAGTGGTTCTGCCACTTGCCTCGAAAGCACAAGGACCTGAGTTCGATCCCCGGTATCAAAAAAAACCCAACAAAAAACGACCAACAAATAATGACAACAAAAACGAATCTGATATGTTCCACCAGCTCAAGACTATCCAGTGGACTCTTCCTGCCTTAAGGAATGAGGTTGAAGATCCTTATATAGTTAAGTCTCTCCAAGTTCTGGACTCTGTCCATCTCCCCAGCTTCCTCTTACATTATTTCCCCTGTTCTCGTCTGTTTTGATGACACTGGTCTCTGCCTGGAAACCCCTTATCTCTCGCTACCCTCAACACCCAGCTGAGTCAGAGGTCAAGAAGTAGAATCTTATGGGTTAATTTGGTCTGTAGATTTTATGAAAATTGAGGGGGCCAAGCATGATGGCACATGCCTGTAATCCTGGCACTCTAGGACACTGAGGCAAGGGGGTCACAAGTTCAAGCCCAGCTCAGGTAACTTAGTGACTTAGATCCTGTCTCAAAAAAAAAAAAAAAAAAAAAAATCTGGGGATGTAGTTCAGCATGAATCCCTAGTTCTGAAAAAATATTGAGGGGTAATTAGAATACAAAATGCAGATTCTTCTTCTATGGATGTATTTTGAAAATTGTTTCACTAACATTTAAACATTGAGAGATTTCATGTAAAAACCTAGATTTCTATTTCCTTTTGAAAACCAGAATTTGGCAACATGGACCCTTATTCTTGCATGGCAGCCATGAGCCACATTCAACCACCCCTCTGGTTGGTGTCTTACATGTTCCCAGTCACCACAGTACCCAGCCAGGCCCCCTTTCCTCTTTACATTACTTGTCAGGGCCCTGTTATCTATTCCTCTCTGGGTCTCAGCTGTGATGATGCTTCCTCAGGGATGCCTCACAGACCCCTTCAGAGAAGAGGTCATTCAGTTACAAAATTACACATTCCCATGGTCTTTCTTCATTGTAATTAACCTGTTATTTGATTAATATTTCTGTATTCCACCAGTTTGTAGGCTTCTCAGGCTGGGAACCATATCAGTGTAGCCCCTGCCACATCCCCCAGTGCCTAGCACAAAGACTTCAGTAAACAATTGAATGAATGAACTGGGAGGGTGGGGGAAGAAGTGTTAGAGCAGGCAGGAAAGTAAATGTTTGCCCAAGTTGATTGAGTGTTTAAGAGAGACCAGAATGGTGAGATGGAGTACCTGGAAGTACTGCAGGGGTTTGAGAGGGACTTGGTGAATACCAAAAAGGCCTTGGCCTTGAGCTGAGGCATAAACTCCACATGGAGACCGGGAGAGCCATCAAGAGCCACTGTAGGAGTTTAAGCAGGAAGGGTTTTATGTTTAAGCTTTTTTTTTGGTACCGGAGATTGGACTTGGGTCCTCGTGCTTGCAGGGCAGGTGGCAGAACCATTGAGCTAAATCCCTGGCCCAAGCTTAAGCTTTTAAAAGCTCACTCTGTAACTGTGTGAGGAGTAGACTCAAGGGAACACAGACAAGAGAGGCAGAGTCAGGAGGCTCTTGTCTTGAGTAACCCAGGTGAAAGGTGAAGATCTAACCTGTGGCAGTGGCTACAGGGATAGAAAGGTCAATGATGGCCATGGGTTTGTTGCTTTTTGGCTATGTGCATACAATAGGGTGGAGCCTGGCTCCTGCAGACTGGTGGTGGGAGGAAAGGAGGTTGAACAGGTGATGGGTCAAGGATGGAAGAAGAGTGATGAGTGCAGCCTGAATAATGGAAGGATGCTGTCAGCCTGGCTAGCAGAAGGATGGATGGATGGTCATGGGTGGATGGAGGAAGGGAGGGAGGGTAGATGCCTTCCTGGGTGAATTTTGAATTTTCACAGTCAGACTTTGCAGTGTGTTGTCGCCATACTCATCTTCTACACTGACTTAGTCACTGAGCAGCTAGGTCCTGAAGAGCTGCATTTCAGCTCCAGGAATGAACCTTGTTGCCCCTAGTCAGGCCATCCCAGACACTCATCTCAGGACTCCAAGTGCCCGACTCCAGGTTGGGGAGGTTGTGAGTAGATGAACCCCTGTCTGCAAGTGATTTCCCATCTGGCTGTAGCTGCTGAGGGGGATGGCTGCTTCCCTTCAAAGCTGACTTCCTGTGAAAGCAAGATAAACAAGCTCATAACTTAAAACTTCAGGTTCCTGACTTTAGGGGATGATGTTTTTCCATCTCACTTTACCATCTGGAACTGAAACCAGAAATTGGCCTGAGGTCAGAGCAGCCAGGGCCTGTACCAAACCTGGAGTGTTGAAGCCAAGGTCCTGTGGTTAGACTCCTTTGTGGTAGCAGTAAGCACTGATAGCTTGTGAACTCCATCACCAGATGTCCCTCGTCATCTTCCACTGGGGGCACAGGGGTCTACTGAAAGCTGATGAGGTTTATGGGGGCTGGAGGCAGAAAATGGCACAGGAAGTCTGTCCACAAAAGGAGTCATTATGGAGGTGAGATGTTCTTTGGCTGCAGCAAGCAGGTGGTACTCCCAGCCAGCAATGTGGAGTGAGTCTTTAACTTGCTGGGCCAGTGCATGGGTGCCATCTTTGTTGGCCACCTCGTGGTGCACCTGATCGCAGTCTCCATTGATCCAGCAGATGCCAATGTTCGGGACAAGAGCTACGCAGGGCCTCTTCCCGTATTTAACCGCAGCCAGCATGCACATGTCATTGAAGACCTGCACTGCAACCTGTGCGACGTGGACGTGTGAGTGCATGTGTGTGTGAGTGCATGGGTACATGTGGGTCCGCCAGCAGAGTTCAGGGTGGAGAGGGGCATGCCAGGCCTTCACAGTCATCTCGATGCCTTAGAACCCTCATGTTTTACACAGGAGTCTTGATGGAATTACGAGAACTGGTCTCTAAGAGGGTGAGGAGAAGGTGAATGGAAATAGATGAGGAACAGCATTTCCAACAGTTAAAGCAGGAAACATGTGGCCCTTCCACAAATATTGCTTGTGGTTAACTGCCAGTGGCATTCCACATCTCTCATGAGCACCCAGATAGGGTTGGGTGGGGGGTAAATGTGTGAGTACCCTGTGCCAAGCACTATGCACAACCCTCTGCCAGGCGGGCAGCAGCTCTCCTTTTACAGAGGGGGAAGAGCCCACCACACAGAAAGGTGGGAGGAGGCCTGAAGTCACACACCTGCTGAGCCAGGATCATATCCCTGGCTGCCTGGACTGTGAGGAGATTCTTGGGTATCCTTGGTTACCCAGGAGAAGTCACAGGCCCAAAGAGGCAGTGACTTGTCCCAGGTCACACGGCTATGAGGAGTCAGAATGTGGAGCATTCATCCTCATCTTGGTGGGTCCCAGGGCTCTCTAGGGCTCCTTCTTACCCTTTTGGAGCATCCCCATCTCCCATCCTCTGGAGAGAATGAGGGAAAGTCACCCAAGGACAGCCTCACATGTGGAATCTGAAGATCCAGGCAGCCTGCTAAAGGGGTCTGTCCACAAGAGCCAGAAAGCCCACAGCATTAAGGTGCTGAGGACCTGGGCACTAGGTCATCTTACCATTCCCTAGACTCCAGTCAGCACATGATTCTGAGTGGCTGCTGTGGCAGTTGCCCTCCATTGTACGGCTCCAGCCTATTCTGGGGCAGGGGCCATGCTCTACTTGTCCACACTCCTTTGGGCTCTCCCTGGTGCCTCCTGGGAATGGCAGACTTCCACTGGCATCCTAAAATGGCTTACCCTCAACTGACCCCTTTCGGTGAGCTGCCTTAATGCCTACGCAGATAGCAGCTTGATCCTCTCTTGGCTGCTTTCTCTTAGCCCACAAACTGAGATTTTCTGGAAGAATGCCAGTAAAGTCTCTAGAATGGCAGGGAAACTGACCCCAAAACAGAGATGTCACGAAGATGCACATTTCTGCTCCAGGCCTCATACTTCCGTCTTCTGACTTGGCTCAGTGGTCCTTGAATAGAAAGGAAATCCCTTTTCTGTTTTATACGACTGTCACCGCTGCCCTCCTCCCCCCTGTCCCGACCACGCTTCCTTTCCTGGGTCCCCCAGCAGTTTCGAAAGGCCGCTTCGTCCAGGGGCCCCTCCCTTCAGTTCCACCAGAGGGCGCGAGCGCATTTCTCATCACCACGCTTTGCTGTCGGGTGGAGGCGCCTTGTTGGCGCTGATGTCCACAGACCACCGCGTGCCTCCCTGGGCTGGGCAGCCGAGAAGGCCGTGATGGGCTGGCCGACCGCGTTGCTGTCCGCCCGCAGGAGCGCTCGCTCCAAGCACTGCAGCGCCTGCAACAAGTGCGTGTGCGGCTTTGACCACCACTGCAAGTGGCTCAACAACTGTGTGGGTGAGAGGAACTACCGGTGAGTGAGGGCCAGCGATGGCCTGGGGATGTGGGATGTGCAGCCTGCTTGTAAGGTGGGGCGGGGTGGGGTACTTAGAGGACCGGGGACTGTTATGCATCAGTGTATGCTCCTCGTCGAGGGTAAACTGCCTGGCATGCTGGCTGAGGATTGGCTTAGTCTTCCACCTTGCTGGTCCAGAGAAAGGGGTGGAGCCCAATAGGTATCACCCAGCTTCAGTTTTGCCCTGTGTCTTTGGTTTCAGAAGAGTTGGGGCTGTGGGGTCTGGGGCCAAGCTCCTCATCCTAGCCATGGGCCTTTCTAAGCTCCTGGCTCTTATTAAGCTGGAGCTCCTGGGTGCTGACAGCTGCCCATGGCTGGGCCAGGCTCTTTCTACACAGTGTGGCATCTGCTCTACTGGGTGTCCTGCTCCTGGTGCTGGTGGCCACTTATGTCTTTGTAGAGTTCTTTGTCAACCCTATGCGGCTGCGCACCAACCAACACTTTGAAGGTCAGTAAGTTCCAGGCCCTCTTCCCTCACCTGGCCTCTCCTGGTCACTGGTCCCATCCCTGGCTGAGCACAGTCTGCCTGTGCCTTTCAGTCCTGAAGAATCACACAGATGTGTGGTTTGTGTTCTTGCCTGCTGCCCCTGTGGAGACCCAGGCTCCTGCCATCTTGGCCCTGGCTGCTCTACTCATCCTTCTGGGCCTGCTCTCCACAGCCTTGCTTGGCCACCTGCTGTGCTTCCACATCTATCTCAGTAAGTGCCTCCCCCCTCTGCCTTGCAGGGAGTAGGGGTCCCTAAATGGCAGGGAGGTGCCTCATGCCCTTTATCAGTGCTGGCTCTCTTATGGCCCCATCTCATCTCATGGCTTAGTACATACGGAAACAGAGGTTTCCTTCTGGGAGCTAGGTGCTTTCCTGACCCTTTATGAGCTCCAAGATCCCAGCTCCACTGCTGCGCCCTCTCCTCCCCCACCAGTGTGGCACAAGCTCACCACCTATGAGTACATCGTGCAGCACCGCCCACCACAGGAGGCAAAGGGGGCCCAAAAGAAGCTCGAGTCGTGTCCCCCCAAGATGCGGCCCATTCAGGTATACAGTGGCCCAAAGGACTGGGGGTGGCAGATGGGCCTGGGTGTGTGTGTGTGTGTGTGTGTAGGGATGGACTGTACAGAAAGAGCCAGTGAAGAGATAAGGCAAAGGAAGCAAGCCTGGAGTAGCAGTGGAGCAGGGCATGTTGGGAAGTAGGGGACATGCCACCAGCACAGCTAGAGGGAGCCCTGCATTTCTGCAGCTCCGTATATGTGTCTGTCCAGGTTCCAGGCATGTGCTGTAGAGAGCAGAATGTGAGAGACCAGGAGCAAGGAGGGTGGAACTGCAGAAAAGAGGGATGAACCTATGGTCAGTGACTGGGTAGCCAAGATGCATCCATCAATTTCTCTATCTGTGGCCTTGAGCTGTCATACCCGTTACCCTATTTATCCTTAGAAGAGTATTGTTACTACCCATATTGCAGATAAGCACATTGAGGCCTAGAAAGATTAAACTGCAGCCTGGTCTGGGAAGAGTTAAGGCTTCCACACACCAAAACATGAACCCTCCAACCCAGCTTGGGCCCGGCCAGCCCAGCTGTTGGCCAGCCTGTCCCCATTCCCACGCCTCATGGCTTCCTGAGGTCAGCAGCTGGGGGTGGAGGTGGTCCAATCCTCAGAGCCCCTGGGGATTGGGAAGGCAGGGGGCCCAGGCAAGCTTTCCTGGGAAGGCTGAACCCTGGATGCCAAATCCTCATGGCAACTGGACACAAACACAGGCTAGAGGGTGGTTGGAAGAGGGCTTGGGTCCTTGCCTCTCCTGTTCTCATTGCCAGGCCTGGACCCTGCCTGTGGGCCAGGCTGGCAGAGCACTGGCAGTAGGTGGAGACCCACCTGCCACACCACCATACACCTGTCCTGGTGCTGGGCACTGACCTGTGTAAACACAGTGGCAGCCGCCCTGGGGAGTAGGTATCATGCCTATCCCCACATCACAGAGGAGGTACACAGGAGACTTTCTCAAGCTTCCCAGCTGTGCCAGTTGGGGCAGGGCTGGCCCTGGGATGCCCAGACTCCAGGGCCTTATATCCTTGCCTTGCTTAGGCTTTGGGGCCAACTGTGGCAGCAGCAAGGACATTTAATCTCTATACCATCCATCTGTAAATGAGAGTTCTGAGTGGGGACCGGCTGGTGACACTTTTTAAACTTCTCCACATGGCTAGGTCCTGGCTCCTTTTCTATCTTGGAGTACAAGGGCCCCAGGGTCAGTTTTCCTCCCCAACTATTGGGCCCAGGAGGAGTGCTGAGTCCACACTGGGGAAGGGAAAAGATGGGAGGAAGCCGAGGGCAGTGGTGCACATCTGTAGTTCCAGCTACTCTGGAGGCTGGGGCAGGAGGATCATGAGTTGGAGGCCAACCTAGGCAACATGGAAGATCCTGCCTCAAAAAAAAAAGGGTGGGGGGATTTCCTTGACTGACTTCTGTGCCTCTGCTTAGGCCAGCTCCTCCACACCTCTTCCCCAAAGGATCAGCTTAGGCAGAGGTTGGGCACAGGGCTTGTGTGGGGCCTGTCTTTGCACCTATGCAGCCAGCTCGCAGCGCCTGGGCTCTGTCCCTGTCCTCCAGATCGCCTGGGCTCGGGCAGGCAGCCTCCCTCCCCACCTCCACCCAGCAGGAATGCAGGAGCGGCCCCTCTCTGGAGCCGTTGCCCCCAAACATAGGCTTGTTTTAGAGACGGCGGCGTTGCTGTTGCAGTGTCCTCTCTACATTAGTCAGGACGCTTCAGTCTCCATGGAAACGGCTGGCGAGCAGGCGACAGCTGTCCCGGTGCTCCCTTCTGCCCTGGCCCCGCCCCTCGTCCTTCGCACCACGCCCTGCCCAGCCTGCTTTTCCTGGCTTTTGTTTTTGTTTCCTCACCTGCAATCCTCTGGCGCAGCTGGGGCTCGTCTTGCATGCTGGTGTGCAGGCCTAGCCTGTCTGGCTACCTCCCAGGCTCAAGGCTCCTTTGCTTTTGGGGTTGCATTTGCTGCCCCCAGGGTCGTTGTGAGGATCCAGGACTGGTGCCAGATGGGGGCTGCGATACTATTTGTTCCATCACTTCCTGCCTTCCCTTTCTGCATAGGGGCAGTGGAGACCACATGCACACTCGTTTCCCCTTCCCAGCAGCTGGGGTTGTGGCCAGTCCTGTGTGAGTGAGGGGCGAGCCCAGGAGTAGCCCAGGACTCCGCTCCGAAGGGTGCACACTCCTGCTTGTGAGCAGCTGCGTGGCCTCCCAGCCAGAGAGGGACCAGGAACAGGGGAGGGCAGCCCTACCAGCCCCTTGGCTGAGCAGCCCTAGCCTGGGCAGTTTTGGATCCATAGTCTGGAGCCTTCCTGGAGAAGATGAAGTTTGACTAGATGAAAATAAAACGTGGGGATAGGGTAAGGTTTAGAAATGGGTGTTTTAAACCTCACTCTGTAGAGGGGTTTCCCCTGCATAACTGGGAAGGAAGAAGACAGCCCTAGACCCCAGACCTCTCTCAGAGAAAAGTTCCAGGGTGGGCTGGGCTCAGGATTCCGGAGGCTCTGGATCTGCACCTGGCTTTCCAGTCTGCCTCACCCGCACTTCCCCAGGAGATGGAGTTCTACATGAGGACCTTCAGCCATGTGCGCCCAGAGCCCCCTGGCCAGGCCAGGCCAGCGACAGTAAACGCTAAGTGAGTGCTACCTGGGCATGTGACACCTGGGCGCCTCCCATTAGCATAACGGGGCCATCAGAAGTGGGAATAAAAGGGTAGACCAAGGCCCAGACACGAGTCTTGTCTCTCTCTGTCCTCTGCTGGGAAGGGACCTCCAGCGGGAAGAGATTTGGGGAACAGCGCTCAAAGACTGTCCTGCTTTTCCCTTAGTCCCTCCTGGTTTCTTGCCACTCAAGACCAAGTGGAACCTCCACGGCCCTCCTCCCCCGACTCTCTAGCCCTGCCTCCTGCTATCCGACCCCAGGTAGGAGGGACTGGGCTTGGCCCTCTGCCAAATGGAGGGAAATGGGAAGGAAACCTCTACCCTGCTGACTCCTCTACTGCTTTTGGCATTGTGGGGTTTGGAGAAGTGGCATTCAGACTCCCCCTCTGTCTCTGCAGAAAAAAAGGAAGCGACGCAGGTATAAGGTGCGGAGGACCGGGATCTTGGAACGGGAGTCCCCGCTGCCCAAGCTTCGGGGTGAGAACCCCTCCCTGTCCGGGTCCTACTCAGGAGGCTCCGTGGGAGGGAAAGGCAGAGGCTGGAGCAGCAACCCCTCAGCTCACGTTCCCTCCACTGTGCAGGGCCCCGGACCCCCGACCGGGGCTCCAGCTCGTCGACTGACAGCTCCAGCGCCAGCCCGGTGCACGCCACTGGCCCGGCAGGCGCCTACCACTCTGCTTCAGCCGAGTCCATGGACGAGATTCCAGTGGTGCAGTTGCGCCTGGGCAGCGCCGCCCTGGCCACCCCTGGGGGCAGAGCCCGAGACCTCGGGCTGGCGCTGCAGGCGCGTGTGCCAGCCGTGTTCGTGAGCCCGAGTAGCGGCGAACCTGGGACGCTGAATGTCCAGGAGGGCGGCCGGCCTTAGCTGTGCGGGCCAAGGAGGAGAGGCCGGCTCGACTCTATGCAACACCCCACTCGCCGCACCTAGTGCACTTTAGGGGCCCCACGGCCGACAGGATCGACCTCCATGACTTAGCAATATCCAACCCACCGGCCCTGATGCTCCAATAAACTTTTTTTTATGCTTTTGCGGATTTGGTGCTTGCTTTCTTAAATGGCAAGGGGCATGGGTCCTGTGGAAGCTGGGTCATTGCCAGTCAGGCCCAGGGCAGGGTGAAGTGGGTCTCCCTGCAGTAGGGGCTGGCTGGCTGGTCCCATGAAGGTGTGTGCGGTATGGGGCTTGTGGTTGGGAAGGCCCTGGAAGGCTTCCTGAAGGAGGTTGCTTTTCTTAAGAAGGGAGAGGCTGCGGGCAAGGTGGGAACGAACTCAGGAGGCCGACCGTCGGGGCACTGGCACTCTAGGGCAGTGCAAGTGTGATTCGTTCATTGTCCCCTTCCTCTGCATTGGTCCCAAATCTGAACCCTACGGGAGAACGCGGGAGTTGTGGCTGGGGATGCCACACCTTTAGCCAACAGCTGTGGTCCCAAGCCATCTGTAGTACCCCGTCCTCGAGGGAAGGGACAATTCTCCCCACCCCCACCCCCCGACTCCGCTCCAGCTCCCAGACGGCCTCCGGTTGGCTCGGGGAAGCTGGGTCTCCCCTGAAGGTTGGGGGCCTGCTTGAACTCTGGGCGAATTCTAGGGTGGGGCCCTTTTCCCTTCGGAGCCACCCGAAGACGTCGAGAAGCAAAACGCGCAGCTCTGAACGCGCGGACTGAGAGGCTGCGGGAAGGGGGGGTCGGTGAGGCTGCTGCGGGAGCTCCATGGCTCGGGGGCGGGGCATGGTGGGCGGGGCCATCGTGACCTTGGTCACTCTCCCGCAGAGACAGCCTCGGAGGCGGGACTCGCCGTCTCTATAGAGACCGAGAAACAGGGGATAATACTGCGGAGCCGCCCCGGCTGCAGTCCCGCCCCGGAGCCGGCAGGGAGCGGAGCTGCGGAGCCGCCTGGTCTCCCGCATCCATCGGTCTGTTCCTGTGTCTTTCTGTCCATCTGAACGCGGGCTGCAGGAGCAGCCAAGAGATTGAAGCCGGTAGGAGACCCGGACGCCGACCACCCTGATCAGTACCCTGCACAAAGAGGGGTGGGCGGGAGCGATTTGAAAGGGGTCCCAACCCCGGATGGTGCAGAGCCGAGGACACAAGCTGAATCGGCCCTACGGCCGGCCGCCCCAAGCATTCCACCCTATTCCCCAGCCCCCACCTCCCTGCTCAGTTGATTGATGACTCCAGCTGTCCCTGCAGGAGGGGACGGGTGGCCTTGGTTTATGGGCGCGGTTGCTCCATCCCTGGCCTGCAGACCTCCTGGGCTACTCGTGACTCTGTTCCACCTGAACAGCCGAGAAATAACCAAGAATCCGTCTTTCCACAGACAGGAGTGAGCACTGGACCCAGGAGTCTCCCAGCCCCTTGAGACAAGCATCCTGTGGTACCCAAGCTCCCCTGAACAATACTATGTTTAGTAAACTGAGTACAGGGCATTGGGCCCTTGGTGGGAGATATCACCTAGGGAGAGAAAATGGGAGTGCAGTGCCAACTAGGACTGTGGTCTCACAGAAGACCCTGAAACTTAGAGATGGATCAGTGTGGTCACCAGGAAGGGGCTCTTAGCGTCAAAGCCAGTGGTACAGGAAGAGGGGGGAGCTGGGCAGGGGCCCAGGCTGTGGTCACTAGAGGCTTTCCTATAAGAGGCACCAATAAAGATGGTGGCTGAGACCGAGGGTGTGGTCAGGAGGCTGCAGTGGTGGCACGGGTCACTGGGTCCAGAAATATCAGAATGCAGGTTGAGTACTGGGGTGCTTCAGTACAGGGCTGAGTGTGGTCAGAGGGTGTGGTACAAAGTGAGGTGCTGAGGGTGTGGTCAGGCCATGATAAGGGTTTCAGTTATGTGAGGGCCTGCATTGCTGGGTCTGGCTAGGGGGTTTCAGTAAGGGCTGCAGAGTGTGGATGGGGAGGCTGCAGTGGGTTGCAGGTGTGTGCTCAGGGAGCCCCCAGTACCAGGCTGTGCTCCTGGCTGAGGGTGTGGTCAAGGGACTGCACTGGAGGCCTATGGGTGAGGGACACTTTTGGGCAGGGTATTACGGAGAGTATTACTGAGGATCTCAGTGTGGGTCTGCTAAAGCCTGTTGGGGTGGAAGCTGAGGGAAGGGTCAGGCCCTTAGGCCCAAGGCTGTGGGTGTGGACAAGGGAGCTGCAGTGCAGGCCTGTGTGTGTGGCCAGGGGTACAAGGCCGAGGGCATGGAGGGCTGGGGCTGTGTGCATATAGGTTGTGTGAATGTGGACTCATGTGGCCATGTTCAGGGTGTGGTAGGGGACCTCAGTGGAGGGCTGAGGTGTAGACAGAGGGACCTGGCTTCAGTGGAAGATCACAGTGCCAAGGCCATGGTCCCACTTGCCAGCCTGCCTCTTGGGGCTGATTACTTACTGTACAACCTCCACCAAGGCTACCCCAGATCTCCTGCTCCTCCTAAACTCCATAGACTGGGAGGCTACAGACCCAATGGGTGGCAAGGGGCCAGAAAGCCATGGTTGTGCCGTAGGCACAGGGAGTGCTGTGTGCTCCACCCGTGGGCCCCTGCTCCCCAGCCCAGCCCAGCCCAGCCCAGCAGCACTGGGAGCTTCTCTCTGAGCCGCCCTGACACCATCTTGCCCTTAGCAACATTCTCCAAGCAGCACCACCCTCCCTTAGCAACTGTCTCCAGGCTTCACAAACTGTGGCCAGGCCAGCCCCAAGCTCCCGCTCCCCTCATGTTTTTGTTTAACAGCAAATAGTAACAAGGTCCCGGCTGGGCCAGCTGCACCCCTGCCTAAGGCATGCACTGCTGCCTGTGCTGTCTCCCTTCTCAGGCCTGGCTTAGGTCTTGCTGGGTCTTTATGACCCTTACAGAGACACTGTCCTTGCTAAATACCTGCCCAGTCAGCACCCTGGCCCTGACTCAGCTTGGCATAGAGCTTCCAGGGAGGGGGGCCTGTTCTGCCACCCTCACTTCTACCCAAGCAGGCCTTGTGCCAGGGCCAGACAAAGCCATGTCCCAGCTGCTGCCCTCATAGTCTTTGTGGACAGTGCCACTCTGTTTCTAGCCTGGTGTGGGCATCGTGATTTCATCTTCAAAGATCTACTCGGAGCCAGGGCTGGCACTAAATGACAAGACATTTCCTCTCAGGGCTCTTGTACAGGGTCTGGGGTCCTGGCAGATACTCAGCACTCCCGCCTCTCCCCAGGCAGCCCTAACACCGAATCTGAGGGTCTGTAGCAGAAGTGCTGCCAACTCAGGCCCTGCTGGTCTTGAGGTGGAGGCAAGGATGTTTTGGGCTTTGGGCGGCAGGGAGGTTGGCTAGGAAGTGACCAAGGTGGGTCCCCACAGGTTGGCATGGCAGAGAGCACAGATGTAGCTGGGCTGCAGGAGAGCTTCCGAAAGTTTGCCATTCATGGCGACCCCAAGGCAAGCGGACAAGAGATGAATGGCAAGAACTGGGCCAAGCTGTGCAAGGACTGCAAGGTGGCTGATGGAAAGGCTGTGACAGGGACCGATGTTGACATCGTCTTCTCCAAAGTCAAGTGAGCCCTAGGCAGCCCTTGATTCTCATGTTCCCAGAGGGTGGGGTGTTGGGGCTAGAACCAGGGAGGACACGAGAAGAGAGAACACTCATCATGCCCATGTGCCTGGCAGGGGGAAGTCAGCTCGTGTCATCAACTATGAGGAGTTCAAGAAGGCCCTGGAAGAGCTGGCCCCCAAGCGATTCAAGGGAAAGAGCAAGGAGGAGGCCTTCGATGCTATCTGCCAGCTGGTGGCAGGCAAGGAACCAGCCAACTTGGGCGTCACTGTAAGTGCCCTGCTAGGCTCTGTTGGCCACTGAGGGGTTGTGGGGAATTTTCACTGGGGGTGGGAAGGGGCCAAGCTCCCTTACCGAGAACCTCTGGGGGAACTCTGTCCAAACAGAAAGCAAAAACAGGGGGTGCTGTGGAACGGCTGACTGACACTAGCAAGTACACTGGCTCCCACAAAGAGCGCTTCGATGAGAGCGGCAAGGGCAAGGGCATTGCCGGACGGCAGGACATCCTGGACGACAGTGGCTATGTGAGCGCCTACAAGAATGCAGGCACCTATGATGCTAAGGTGAAGAAGTGAGGCCTGGGAAGGCCCCAGTGCAGCTGCCCCTGCCAGGGGCTCAGGCCTGGGCTTATGGGGTACGTGGAGCAAGAAAGCCTGGTTTCTTCCCTGCTGGATCTGCCACCCAGCGCTTCCTGCCCAGCCCCACAGGGCCAGCTAGCCCACCAGGCCTCTGACCCAGACTTCTCTGCATCCCCTTCCTCCTTCTCCTGCCTCCTGGACTCCTCTCTGTCTGGGAACAGTCTGTGCCTATAGCCTCACCACCCCAGCCTGACCCAGGCATGGCTGATCCCTGCCTGCTTGCCTCATATTTAAGCTGCTGCTCTGGCCAAGTGCCTAATTTGTTCCCAGACCTCAATAAAGACACCTTTTGTACCAGTATGGCCCGGTTGGGTAATGACGGTCACATCTCAGTGCTCCCTTCAGTACCATCACTCCCTGCTGATCTCCCCCCCATTCCACTGGCTACCCTGCCTGGAAAGAAAGGCACACGAGTCCTCTTCCATTAGTGCAGAGCTAGACCGCTCGAGATGCCCCTGAGAGAAATGCAAAGACTTTAAACTGGGCCCTGACCTGGAGCCTGATGTCATAGCCTGTCTCTCTGCACAACAGCAGGAGGATGAGACAGCGACTTGGCCTGGGCCACGCCTTAGCATAGACCTCAGTGCCAGGCCTAGCTCTAAGCCTGCCAACAGAGGGCTACCAAGCCAAGAACCTCAGAAAACTCAGGACCAAGAGGAACCTGAGAGAGTACATAGTTCAACTCTTTAAAATTTTTTTTTATTTTTTGGTTTTTGAGATGGGGTCTCGCTATGTAGTTCAGGCTGGCCTTGAACTCCCAGTGATCCTTTTGCCTCAGACTCCCAAGTGCTGGGATTATGGTGTGTGCCACCATACCCAGATCAACTCCCTCATTTTATAGCTGAGGAAACCAAGGCCCAGAAAGGGAAGGGGTTTCTGCATAGGAAGCTGGACCATGCCTCTTGCCTCCAGGCCAGGCTTTCCTAGTACAGTGAGCCTCAACACTGATTTGCAAAAGTGGGGCTGGATGGCCAGTGACAGCCTGGCACATTGTGCTGGTCACGTTGGTGGCCAGGGGACTGTACGTTCACCACCCAGGTGAGGCGGGTAGTGCCTCATTGGTCCTCAGGGCTTTTGGGAGTTTGCAGATCCTCTCTCTGAGGCCCTGGGTGTTGGGCCAGAGCTATTTCCAAGCCTGAGGCTTTGGTGCCAACTTCCATTCTGCTATGACAAGGGAACTAATGGGACCTAGGACCTAATCAGCAGAGGGTAGCTCCCAAGGGTTCCAGAAAAGGCTTCAAAGACACACATTCATGAATACTCACCCTCTTTCCTGACCCTGATACAAGGTAAAGAAGGGCAACTGAGGTTAGGCCTTGGGCCTAACCACTTAGGATGAGACGTATAGAAAAAGAGGGTGGCTTGGACAGAAGAGGTCAGGTGGGAAGCAGAAGCCCACCCTCCCAGCTGGGGCAGCAGGCTCCTCCCTGGGCGCTTGGGAGGCTAAGGAGTTCAGAGAGCTCTGCCTTGCCCACCAGCAGAAGAGTGATCCTCCTAGCCTTGGGGAATCTGAATTGAAAGCAGAGAGAGAGAGGAGAGAGAGAGGAGAGAGAGAGGAGAGAGAGAGGAGAGAGAGAGGAGAGAGAGAGGAGAGAGAGAGGAGAGGAGGGAGGGAGGGAGAGAGAGAGAGAGAGAGAGAGAGAGAGAGAGAGAGAGAGAGAGACTCTCACCTTGTGGCTTTCGCTTACTGACAGATCCTTATCATGAACCAAGTTTACCTGTCTAGACCGGGCCAAGTTCCCACCTGTGGATGGCAGGGGAAGGGGCCCACAATCTGGAGGAGAGCAGTGACTTGTCCATTCCTGGAACTGGTTGTGTGGCTTGGAGGAACCCAGAGACAGAACAGGCTGAACCCCCAAACTCTGTGGGAATAAAGCCTCCTGTTCTTAAAAACCCATATGGAGTCTGAGATCAAGGCCCACCACGGGCCAGAAAGGCCCTTAGAGACCAAAAGGGTCTGGCAGAATCTGGTGCATGGCAGCCAATGGCCAACACCACTGCTGCTCCAGCTGTGTGCTTCTCCCCTAAGCCTCCTGGTGGCCCAAAGCCTTGGGTACTCTCACTAGTAAAGCCAGGTTGGCAGGGAAGGATGGCTAAGATTTGTGGGATGGAGCACTAAAACTATACACAGTGGGAAGCCCAAGCCTGTCAGAGTGGTCCTGCCCCCGCCCCAGCTCAGAACTTCCCTGAGGACCATTTCTACCCCAAACTTATCTTCTCTCTCCTGCTAGTGCCAGGCTGAGGTGAAGAACTCTTTTCCTTTTTTTTTTTTTTCCCTGGTACTGGGGATCAAAATCAAGATCTTGCATTTGCCAGGAAGCCATGGTGCCACTGAGCCACGTCCCTGGCCCTCTTTTACTTTATTTTTTTCACTTCAGGGGTCTTCTGTGTCCTGTGTTGGGTCCAGTTAGCCCCACAGGGTGACAACTCTTTGCCATTTCCCTACCCTTACCTTCAGGACTAAGAGCCACACAGGGAAAATCAGAACTGAAGAGGAGCTGGCCTGGGCCAGTGCCAGCCACTTAGGGTGACAAAGGGAAAAGGCGGGGAAGGTGATTCTGGCTGGGTTAGGCTCTTTACTCCTACCTAGGGGTGCTCTGAGAGCACATTTCGGGGCTGCCATTATCAGATGTTCACACTAGAAGCAGGAAGGGCTGGGGCAGTAGGAAGAAGTGGGTTATCCCTGCACCCCTTGATGATCTGCCCAGTAGGTCTGCTTAGAAGGCTGCCTCATCCCTGAAATGTGACAACTCAAGGTTTTGAGGCCACCAGTCAATATTTAGGCAAAACTTTGGCAGGCTGGGGATTTAGCTCAGTGGCACTGAACCAGCCTGGCAAGTACAAGATCCTGAGTTTGATCCCCAGTACCAGGAAAAAAAAAAGGCTCTTTGGAGGTCTCTCAAAGGGACAAGGACAGGCTGAGGAGAGAGGCAGGGTAGGTCAGGGAGGTTGTTCTCACTGTCATTTCTCACACCAGCTGCCTAGAGCACACAGATCAAAGACACTCATGGTTCCTCTGTCCAGCGCCCTCTTGGGAAGACACACAAAATCCAGAGGTCCTGTAACTCAGACAGGTCGGGGTCTTATGATTCATTTGCATGACAAAAAGTGTCCTTTCCTGCACAGCATCTGAGGCAGGGGACAATTGAGTGTCTAATCCTCCCACCTCCTCTCTCTCTGATGTGGTCCTGAAGGTGAAGTAACATTGAATAGGTGGACAGTCTTTCACCTTCTGCACTCTCCAGCAACATCAGCTACCTAGGAGAAACCTGAAGCAGAAGCCTACCTAAAACCATTTGCATTATCTTTCCTGTTCAGTTGGGATTAAGAAATGCAGCATAGCTGGGTATGGTGGTGCACACCTATAATCCTAGCCCTCTGAGGCTGAGGCAGAAGGATTGCAAGTTTAAACCCAGCCTGGGCAACCTAGCTACCTAGCAAGACTCTATCTCAAGGGGCGGGGGCTGGGGGCTGGGGGTGTAGGTCAGTGTAAAGGGCCTGGATTCAGTCCCCTGTACTGAAAAAAAAGAAAAGAAAAAGAAATGTAGGGTATTTGTGTGCAGAATGGATGCTGAGGCCAAGCCGGCGCACATCTCAGTGGGCTGCTCTTGCTGCCTCTCTGCTGTCCAGCTCCTCTTGGGTCCTCCCCTGCCCCCACAGCACCGTGGTCTGTGCTTCACACAAAGCCTCTCAAACTCCTCTGCCACCCCATCTGAAAATCTACAAGGAGCTGCACTCCCACTTCCCTTCTCTCAAGCCCCTTGGTTCCCTGAAATCACTGTGTCCCTGCCCCATTCCTGGCCTGCACTGCTTCTCTCTGAAGTCTGTCCCACCGCTCTTGCCCTAGGCTTCATGCTTTGCCTAGTACTATACTAGTACTGCCCATCTACTTATTCCAAGTCTCAGCTGAATGTTCTCTGGGGACATTTTCCTGACATTGGCTAGAAAGGGTCACCAGTTACCTGTTCTCATGATGACATGTCCCACCTCATCTATGCCCTGGGAGTCCTCTGGGGGCTTCAGACTCTGCACTGGCCTGGGAAGTTCTGCTTCTCTCTCCCTGTTACCATCCTACTCTTTTGCCAGCTTCGACTTGCACACCACTGGATCTCTCTCTCTCTTTCTCTCTCAAATCTTTTTCTTTGGAGCGTTCTGTGTGTGTGTGTGTGTGTGTGTGTGTGTGTGTGTGTGTGTGTGTGTATGTGTGTCTGTATGTGTGTGTGTGGGTGTGTGTTATTGGGGCCTGAACCCAGGGCCTTCTCACTGAGCTACATCCCAAGCTTTTTTTCATTTTAAAAAAAATTTTGAGACTCTAAATTGCTCAGGCATGGCTCAAATTTGCAGCCTCCTGCTTCAGCCTCCCACAGTGCTAGGATTACAGGCATATACCACCACACCCATCTTGGAGCTTCTGTGTAGACCTGTTTGGTACCAATTCCAAGCTTCAGGCTCCATCATATGAGTCTGTGCTTTTCTCCCTAATTAAACTGTGGGCTGCTCCAGAGCAGATGCCTGATACTGTCACCTTTTTGCTGTGTCAGGGGAAAACCCCAAACACACTTAGTGAATCAATTCATAGTCTCTAAAATGTCTTCTAACACAAAAGACACCTGAGAGTTCTTTTTCTACCACATAGTTTCAAATGACAGTGCAGGGAAGTGTCCAATGTTTTTTCTTTTCTGACATTTTCAGTCAAATGTTTCTGTGTGATATGATGCTTAGGACTAAGTGCCAACAATTTGTGTAGGCAGAAGGAAAAAATGACTCACTGGGAGCAGATAAACAGAGAAATAAAAAGGAAAATACAATATAATCAGAATAAGATTTTTCTTAATCTTGGGGAGTAAACACTACCACACTGATGTCAATGGCCTCCATGGACAGGAGGCGGCTGTGAAGGTGTTCAATGGTAGCTCCACAAACTAGGCTCTGGGGCAGCTTCTGAGACACTCTGTATTAGATACTGACCCGTGTCGTGTGCCACTGGTGAGGAGGAAGACAGAGTGCTTTTCCCAAAGGGCGACGATCTCCCCAAATGATGACTCTTCTCAGGGGGCAGGAGTGCTTTCCCAGAATAACCTTTTTGCTCTTTATTCAGCAGCTGCAGCAGATACTCATTAGTTAACACCAGGGATCTGAGGCCCGGGGGGAAAAAGACAGGCATGAAATCACAAAAGCAAAGTAGAAGCCTTTCAGGTCTGAAAGGTTTGCTAAAGATAAATGAAAAATGAAATAATGTCCTTCAACAGAATTGTCCAATTCACGAGTGGGTATTTTAAAAACTGACCTACAGTGTCTTCATTACAACTGTTTGATTGCATTCCAGACTGACTGAAGTGATAATACATTTCACATTTTAAAGAGTGGTTATTCTATATGTTCCAAAGCACTTTTGTGATGAGGTAAGTAGAAACACTCAAACACTGGCTCCTGATCAGGCCCCTCATTTCTACCCCAAATCATAACTTCTAATCTATGCTGCTCTCTACAACTAATGGTGCTAGCCATGACTATGTTCTCGGATTCTACATTACTATGTAATGTTAAAAGCCATCTGGATATTGGCAAAGAATGATGTATACATAACGCTGTTCATTATAGTACTATTTTGTTTTTGTTTGGTGCTGGGGATTGAACCCAGGGCCTTGCAGAACTAAGCACACACTGTCCCACTGAGCCACATCTCCAGCCCCTATAGTACTATTTTTCACAGCCAAATACTGTTAACCTAAACGTCCATAGACATTACTACAGGGCTAATTTAACTATACAATTATACAATGGAGTACTATGCAGCTATAAAAAGGAATGAGAAAGAACTCTTTAGACCACAGTGGATTGATTTCCAAGATAAAATGTTAAAGCAACAAATATCCTTTTATATAATAAAGGGGGCACACAATAGCTACAACAGAAGGCTAGTGGGAAAGAAGGAAAGATAGAAGAGACAGAAAAGGGAGCTGGATTTTTCTGAACTATATTTGACTTTGGGACAGTGCAATCATTTTTACATAATTATATAGACAAGATTAAATAAAAATAGTACAACTCACTAAGAACCAAGAGCAAAATGAAACAAATGAGCCAATATACCAAGTTAATGGTTTAACAATACACAGAATAGGGCTGGGGATTTAGCTCAGTGGTTTCGCTGCCTTCTGCGCAAGGGCAAAGACCCGAGTTTGATCTCCGGTACCAAAACAACCCCAAAAAACGCAACAATACACAGAATAATTGTTTTGGTTTTGGTTTTGGTTTTGTGAAACAGAGTCTCACTACGTAGTTCAGGCTGGCCTTGAACTTGTGGTGATCCTCCTGCCTCAGCCTCCTGAGGGCTGGGATTACAGACACGTGCCACTGTGCCAGGCAGAAGAATTGTTTTGAGTTAATTTAAAATGTAGTATTTTGACTCTGCATCCCTGAAGAGAGATATTCTAATGTTCTCACAGTGTGGCCTCAAGGTCAGCATCATCAGCAGAACCTGAGAGCTTACTAGAAATGCAGATCTTCAGTTCCCAAGACAAACTGCTGAGTCAGAGGTGGGGGTCGGGGAGGGGAGTCCAGCAATCTACATTTTCACAAGTCTTTCAGGTAATTCTGATACAAACCCAAGTTTGCAAACCATCCCTTCATGCTATTGTTTACTTTTGTAATGCTTGAAATAATTGTAAAGAAAAAATTTTTAAAAAAAGCTACCTAGTCGAGATCTGGAGCTAATCCTCTGAAGATGAAGCTGTTCCAGTAAAAATTAGTGGTGACGGTTGGGGCTGAAGGTTTGAAGGATGAGATGCTTGCTTATATTTAAATGTCATTGGAAATTCCAGTAAAGGTAGATTGGCAAACCAAAATCTCAAGGGACCAGGGATTTAGCTCAGTGGCACCATGTCTGCCTCACAATTGCAATCTCCTGAGTTCACTTCCCAGTACTAAAAAACTAAAAAAAAACAACAAAAAAAAAACCAAGGGCTTCCCTAGAATTGTTAATGGTCTGGAGGTCCCGGCTCCCCATATTTTTCTGCTTGCATCCTAAGAGCACTCTTCTGTGAAGAGCTTGATGCTACTGAGCACCTGTGAAGAGCCCACATACTTTGGATTGTTTCCCTACCACTCTCTGCTGAGAGCTCTTGGTGCATCTTCTGTGACCAATAACAGACAAGCATTTTCCAGAGGAGCTAGGTGCCTGATTTTAAGGGTACAAGGTGACCAGAGTTAGCTGGCCCAAATAAAGGTCCTCCTAGATCCAGTGAGAAACTAATTATTGAGGTGTTGCCCCATGAATGCCAGCAAAGATGGTTAGTCCCTGGCGTATGAAAGCAGTTGTAGGAGCAGTGTTTGATCCCTGAGCTAAGTGGCCAGGTACAGGAGGTCTACATACACTGCAGTTAATTTGCAAAGGGTATAGATATATCAACTTTCCAGGTGAAGCAAAGGAGAGATAAAGCAAAGTAAGTATCTGTTCTAGAAACCCACTAGCCAGACCCTTTCCTACCTCTGACTTTCATGAAGAAGGGCAATCGTCTCCTCCACCTTTTTCAGCTGGGCAAGCTCCTGGTTCAGGCAAGCCACCTGCATGGTCAGCTGTTGGTTTTTGTGTAGAATATCATCTACAAAGGATACAGGAGCCAGAGTCAGAAGTGAGCAGAATTATAAGCTACTTGTCTTTGAGCAGATCTTAAGTACAGTCTTCAGATGACGCCTTGAGAATTGAGGGCCCCACCGCACTTGCTGTCACATCCCACTGACCACTCCCTTCCTCAAAGACAGGAGTTATAGTGGCAAGAATGTGGGGTTTGGCAACAGATCTGAATTAAAATTCAACCACTTACTATCACATATGTCAGTTCTTTCTGAGTTTCACTAGGGGTAATAACCCTGCTCCACAGCACCACTAGGAGGATTCAGTGACACACATGTCCTCACTTAGCACAGGCAGACAACAGGTATTAAGGCTCCTGTATTCTCCATTTCAGCTTGTGAATGTATGCCCTTCACATCCCACATACTTTGTGAAAATACCTTTGTGAAAACACCTACATACTTTGTGAAAACTGTGTCAAGCACATAGTAATAACTCAATGAGGGCTTGTAGAAACTTAGTTTGTGGCCAAGACATTCATACCTACTTTCCCAAATATGCTACCAGTGCCTGCAATATTGAGGTAGGTAAAAGCACAGGAACTCTGGTCCTAAGGGAGATGGTCTTCTAGAATAATGCTCTCTCTCTCTGACTGGGTGTGTGTGTGTATGTGTTATTGGGAATTTAACCCAAGGTTTCACATATGGTAGGCAAGTCCTGTACCACTGAGCTACATCGCAGCCCTAGAATAATGCTTCTTAAGCATTAATATGCTTAAAAATCTCCTGGGGATCTTGTCAAAAAACCAGTAGGTTTGATGAGAGGTACAACAGGCTACCTAACAAGCTCTCAGGTGATGCTAATGTGGGTCACATTTCAAGCAGCAAGGTTCTGGAAGGTGGAAAACAGGGCTGCAACAGTCATACTTGTTATGGCTGATTGAAAGTAAGGATCTTGTGGACAAAGACTTATTTTCAGAGTAGGTAAATGTAGACTAATGTTTTTTGATTATTCAAGCTTGTGTGTATCAGCACTGAGATTTAACAGTGGAAATTCAATACTTCCAAATTAATTCTCTCATATCAATCTAAATCTCAGCAATAATTTGCTCAGGAGAGCTGAGCTAGAGGTTTAAAATGCAAAGCAGACTGTATCTAAAATATGGCCTATGTTAATAATAATACAGTATGAATCAAGGCTTAATCCAGGTATGGTGGTGGACACCTATAATTCTAGCAATTGGAAGGCTGAGGTAGGCGGATTACGACTGAGGTTGAGGCCAACCTGGGGTATAGTGTGTTCAAGGCGCCTCTGAACTAATAGTGAGACCCTGGAGAGAGAGAGAGAGAGAGAGAGAGAGAGAGAGAGAGAGAGAGAGAGAGAGAGAGGGAGAGAGAGAGAGGGAGAGAGACTGAGACTTAAACGATATATTATTTTTTCACTTATACAATGGAAAAATTTTAAAAATAATGTTTGCAAAGATGGAGTGAAAAAGGGCATCCAAGCACAGTGGTGATGTGAGTGTAGGTTGAAACCACCTTTCTTGGGAGTGATTTGGGGATGTGTAACAAAAGTCTCAAAAATGTCCATATCCTTTGACCCACCAATTATACTTCTAGGAATATTTCCTATGAAGACAGCCTGAAATGTACATAAAAATTTAAGTGTATAGATATTAATAATAGCATTATTTATCATAATACAACTATTAGGACTTGGCTTAACCAGTAGAGAAGATGACTTCAAAGAAGCATTTTCATTCTAGGGTCACTTCTTCCACTTTAGGTCTTTCTTTTGAATGTTCATAAATTCTTTAGAATTAGTTGTATTTTCTCTATTATTATATTTATAATAAACCTTATTATAAATAATGGAAGCTTTATTTATAATATCAACCAGGAAAAATTATATAGTAGACTGGAGAGATAAACATGGTATATTTATTTGATATTGTAGGACTTGCCTATGCCATTAAATTAGTAACATTAGGGTTTGTCAATTTTGTTTATTCTTTTGAAGAACCAACTCTTGGGTTTATTGATTTTTTTGTATTGTTCTCTTAGTCTCCATTGCATTGATTTCTGCCCTCATCTTTATAATTTCCCCCTTTCTATGGGCTTTGGGTTTGTCCTGCTCTTCTTTTTCTAGAAGCTTGAGGTTCAGCATCAGGTTGTTTAATTGGGCTCAGTCTGTTTTCCTAATATGGGTATTCACTGCTATGAATTTCCCTCATAAGACTGCTTTCATTGTGTCCCATAGATTCTGATATGTTGTATTGTCATTGTCATTTAATTGAAGGAACTGTCTGATTTCTTCTTTAATCTTCTCTGTGACCTATTGGTTATTCAGAAGTGTGTTGTTCAATTTCCATGTATTTATGAAATTTTTGCAGTTTCTTTTGCTATTTATCTCCAATTTCATCGCACTATGGTCTGATAATATACAGGGGATAACTTCAATTCCTTTGCACTTACCTAAATATGTTCTATGAGCAAGTATGTGGTCTATTTTAGAGAGCAACCCATGTGCAGCTGAAAAGAATGTGTATTCTGATTTTGTGGGGTGGAACACTCTGTAAACATCTGTTAAATTCATTTGTTCAAGAGTTTGAACCCTTAGCCCTTAGCCCTTAGCCAACCTTATTAGAAAAAGGAAAAAAAAGGCCCAAATCCATGCAATTAGGAATAAAAAGGATGAAATTGCAACAGACCCGGCAGAAATCCAGAGGATCATCATTACGTACTTTGAGAACCTATACGCCAATAAGATGGGAAACACAGAAGAAATGGACAGATTCCTAGATACGTATGAATTACCAAAGTTGAACGAAGAAGACCTAAAAATTCTAAACAACCCAATATCAATCAATGAAATTGAAAATGTAATTAAAAACTTACCAACAAAGAAAAGCCTGGGTCCTGATGGCTTCACCGCTGAAATCTACAAGACATTTAGAGAGGAACTACTGCCACTACTGTTCAAACTCTTCAATGAAATTGAAAGGGAAGCAGTACTTCTGAATTCTTTCCTGGAAGCAAGTATCATCTTCATCTCCAAAGCAGAGAAAGACCCAACTGAAAAAGAGAACTATAGGCCAATCTCACTAATGAACATAGATGCAAAAATCCTTAATAAGATGGTGGCAAATAGAACGCAGAAGATCATCAGGAAGATCATACACCCTTAACCAAGTGGGATTCATCCCAGGGATGCAGGGATGGTTCAACATACACAAATCAATAAATGTAATACACTATATCAATAGAGCCAAAGAGAAAAACCATATGATCACCTCAATAGATGCAGAAAAAGCATTTGACAAAATCCAACATGCATTTATGATAAAAACCCTACAAAAAATTGGAATAGACAGTCTCTATCTCAATCTGATAAAAGCCATCTATGAAAAACCAACAGCCAATGTCATACTAAATGGTCAAAAACTGAAATCCTTCACACTAAAATCAGGAACAAGACAAGGATGTCCACTATCACCACTCTTGTTCAATATAGTTTTGGAAACATTAGCCATAGCAATTAGACAAGAGAAAGAAATAAAAGGAATAAAAATAGGAAATGAAGAAGTCAAATTGTCATTATTTGCAGATGATATGATACTCTCTATAGAAGACCCCAAGAACTCCACCAAAAGTCTTCTATACTTAATAACCAAAGTCAGTAAAGTAGCTAGATACAACGTCAACATACAAAAATCAATAGCTTTCCTCTATATGAACAACAGACTCACTGAGAGAGAAATAGGGCAAACAATTCCTTTCACAATAGCATCCAAAAAACTGAAATACCTAGGAATCAACCTAACAAAAGAAATCAAAGACTTCTTCTCTGAAAACTATAGCACTTTGAATAGAGAGATTGAAGATGATCTCAGAAAATGGAAAGACACCCCTTGCTCCTTGTTAGGAAGGATCAACATAGTGAAAATGGCCATACTTCCAAAACTGCTATATAGATTCAATGCAATCCCAATTGAAATCCCAGCAGCATACTTCATGGACCTTGAGAAAACAATCCAAAAATTCATTTGGAACAAGAAGAGACCCAGAATAGCAAAAACAATTGTAAGTAACAGAGACATGGCAGGGGGTATCACAACTCCCAACTTGAAACTATACTACAAAGCTACTGTGATAAAAATAGCATGGTACTGGCAAAGAAACAGACCTGAGGACCAGTGGAACAGATTAGAAGATGCAGAAACAACTCCAGACACACTCAGCCACCTCATCTTTGACAAAGGAGCCAAACACACTCACTGGAAGAAAGATGCCCTCTTTAATAAATGGTGCTGGAGAAATTGGGTTTCAACTCGCCAAAGACTAAAACTAGACCTATATCTCTCGTCATGCACTAAACTAAAATCAAAATGGATTAAAGATCTAAATATTAAAACAGAAATGCTGAACCAGTTGGAACAGAGGTTAGGTAGAACTTTTGAAGACATTGGTGTAGGAAAAGATTTTATGAACAAAACCTCAGTTGCCCATGAACTAGCACAATCAACAAGTAGGATCTCTTCTTACTAAAAAGCTTCTGCACAGCAAGAGAAACCACCAGCAATGTGAAGAGACAACCCACAATGTGGGAAAAAATTTTCATCAGTGGTCCCTCAGTCAAAGGTCTACTATCTTGACTCTATAAAGAACTTAAAAAATTCAGACCTCCCAAATTTAAAGACCCAATCCAAAAATGGGCATCTGAAATGAACAGACATTTTTCACACAAAGAAGTAGAAATGACAAATAAACGCATGAAAAAAAATGTTCACTATCACTGGTCATTTGAGAGATGCAAATGAAAACAATGCTGAGATTCCTCCTCACCCCAGAAAGAATGGCTGCTATCAAGAAATCAACCAATTACAAATGCTGGCGGGGCTGTGGGGAAAGAGCAGCCCTGCTCCACTGCTGGTGGGAGTGTAGACTGGTGCAACCACTGTGGAAATCAGTATGGAGATACCTCAAAGACTTAGGACTGGAAGTCCCATTTGACCCAGCTATTCCCCTGCTGGGTATTTTTCCCAAAGAATTAAGAGAATCATACTAGAGTGATATATATGTGCACCCATGTTCATAGAAGCACAGTTTGTAATAGTTAAAACATGGAAACAGCCCTAATGCCCATCAACTGGAGACTGGATAAAGAAAATGTGGGTTTTTTATAAAATGGAGTACTACTCAGCCATAAAAAATGAGAAATTAAATTGCTAAATGGATGCATATTGAGGTGATACTCTTAAGTGAAATAAATAGGGCACAGATGTGTAAATACTGAATAGTTTCTCTATGTGAGAAACTGAAAGTGTAAATAAGGACTAAAAGGTATAATAGATAATGTGAAATAGGAAGAAAAGGGGCAAAGAGGAGAAGTGGGAGGGGTAGGGGAAAGGAAAGAAAGGAATGGAATTAATACGAGAAAAATGAAAAAAGGAAACAAAGTCTTTGCAAATAGGGAGGGATGGAGGGGTTGAAGGGAGGTCAGGGAAAGGGGGAAAAAAATTAGTAACATTAGGATGTAAAAACCAGAACTGTGATTGGCTGGGTTGAAGAGTGAGGGAAACCAATTACAGAAGAGTATGAGGAAACTTTCTCAGAAAAAAATAGAAATGTTTTGTATTTTGATTAGGATCAAATTTAAAATGTAAATATTTTGTTATATGTAAATTATTTCTTAAAAACCAGGACATAGGGTCGGGGATTTAGCTCAGTGGTTTTGTCGCCTGCTCCACAAGCGCAAGGACCCAAGTTCGATCCCCGGTACCAAAAAAACCAAACCAAAACAAAACAAAAAACACTGTGTGAAAACCAGGACATAATTCTAAATTTTGAGTTAATCATATTTGTACAGATGTAAGTTGGAAGAAAATATACCAAAACAGGGCTGGGGATTTAGCGCAGTGGTTTCCGCCGCCTGCTGTACAAGCACAAGGACCTGAGTTCAATCCCTGGTACCAAAAAAAAAAAAAAAAAAAAGAAAGAAAATATACCAAAACACTACTGGTAGATATTGCCAGATCTTAGGATTATATTTTGCTTATATTTTTCAAACTTCCTATAGAGGATATATTCTACTATTATAATCACAAAAAGCAAGTATTCTCAAAAATAATGGCGAGCTGGGCATGATGGCACACACCTGTAATATCAGCATTTGGAAGGCTGAGGCAGGAGGCTTGCTGTGAATTCGAGGCCAGCATGTGTTACATAGTGAGTTCAAGGCCAGCCTGAACTATGCAATGAAACCCTGTCTCAAAAAGCCAAACCAAATCAAACAGAACAAAAATAATGGCAATAATAACATTTGCATGTTTTTGCTGACAAAGACTTTCATCTGGTAACTCAAGCCACCTGCATTACAATGCTCTGAGGCAAGATGACTATTTCCATGAATTCTCAGGATGAGTAATAACCAAGTAAGCCAAAGGCAGCCATGGTTGGTGAAGCTTATTAAACAGTTCATGCATAGACAGTTGTTTTGGGAAGTCCCACACTTACCGTAAGTATGGGACTGGTGCCCACTCATAATTGAGGTGGCTGCACCTTCCTCCAACTGCTGAACTTTTTCTGACAAAATGAGGTTTTCCTCCAGCACTCTGACCAGTTTTTGCTTTAAACTTTCCTTTAGATCAGAAAACAAAACATCAGTACATTAAGAATCTGAAATCCTGAAAAGTACATGTGTAGGATGAAGGAACTTTTCCTCTCTAGGTGGTGATAAACTGAATGAAGGTCAAATCTGTGTGATGTTCTCACTAGACTTTTACTTTTTTTTGGTACCCAGGATCAAACTCAGGACTTTGTGCTTACGAGGCAGGCGAGGCACCACTGAGCTAAATCCCCCACCCCTCACCAGACTTTTAATTCATTGGTAAAACTACTCAAGTGCAGCAGACAAATTTATCACATGAAGTCATGATCTTTCCTATGGGTTATTCATGTGCTGAGCATATGCAATCATCTACAGTATCTAGTTTCTAGAACTCGGTGTTTGAAAATCCTCTAGTGTTAACCAAAGAGAGAAAAGCCCGGGACTGAGCTCCTTCTTTCTCTCCCAGAGCCAGAAGCCTGATGCTCTAGCATGGCCCTGCTTCTGTGCTCTCAACACCATCAGAAAGGAGGAAGATGAACGGAGGTAGAGACACTTGCTTTCCCTCATTAGGGCCACGCCATAACCACACCCTAACACCTAAGAACATGACCCTAAATATTTTCACTCTAGGACTGTTTTTTTTCCTTCTTCTTCCTCTTCTTTCTTCTTCTTCTCCTTCTCCTTCTTCCCATCCCTTCCCCCAGCCCCTCCCCTTCCCCTTCCTCTTTCTCTTCTTCTTTCCATTTCATATCTTTCTTTAGAATTTTTAGATTAGGACTAGGATGAGGGAACCATCTCTGCAGAAACTCCAAACTATCCTTGTTCTGGAAAGTTCTGTGTTCTTGATTTGTCCAGCCTGACTTTTCCATATTTTGGCTCCGGAGTGTCTTAGGGGCCAGAGCTGTCTTAGTCTGGCTTCTCTGTCTCTTTCTAGTACAGGAGGAAGAATAAGAAAAAGGAGGAAGCCATACCATGTCATTAGGGATGGGCTGCTCAGCCTCCTTCAGGTCACTCTCCCTCCTGTGGAAAGTTTTTGGAGTGTCTTCAGGATGTGGGCGACATCGCTGCTGCAGAGGAGCAGGGACAACCAAAGACAGAAGCAAATCTTGTGCAGGACCTGCCAAAAATTCGGGTTGGGCACATGGGCCAATTTTAAACCCTAAAACACAGACTTCCTAGTCAGTAACTACCAGCTAATTATCTCCTTATTAAGTGGGTATAAGAAACACTTATGAGGGATGAGAAATTATATCCCACATCCTCTGTAGAAGAACAGCAGCAGCCCCCCTGAGTATGTTAGTCTTGAGTCACTGTTTAGTGGCTTCAGGGGCTAATTTCCTACAGGATGGGAGCAATAGGTGAACGTGGGAAGGAAGATAACTGGGCTGTAATATCATCTCCTCTTTGTCCCTTTAGTGTTTTTTGTTTTGCTTTGTTTGTTTTTGGTGCTAGGGATTGAATTTAAGGTCTCTCCTGTGTTAGGAAAGCACTCAGACCTTACAGATTTTTTTACAAAAATTTTTTCCAGTTCAAACAAGTTTCTAGTTTTTACTTAAACTTTTACTAACAAGTAAAAGTTCATTAAATTCTTCTTCCATTAAAAATAAATAAACACATGGAACTGACTTTTGAAAAACTGCTTTTCCCCATGTTTCTAAAAAGTGCTCCCTAAGGAGTCCAGGTGATGCATTTATTTGAGTTTTTCAAATCATAACATTTCAAGGGTCATCTCAGAACTCTGATGGTCAAACCTAGTATCTGTTGCATTCATTACTGACACTTTCCCAAGGATCATAAAATCTTTTTGTAATTATCAGCAGGACTTTATCAGATTCTATATTACATGTGTGATCACTCTATATCTTACCAAAGACTACACACACACAGGCAAATCACAGGAAGGAAGAAAAAAATTTGTACAAAAATAGGGAAGACAAATGTGAGATACATGCAGATTTGTTCACTATGGTGTTTCTGAGAAGTTTTTGGTAAGTGATAGGAAAACAACTTTCCTTGCAAGTTAAGGGGACTATGTGGCTGTTAGAGTACAGAGCTGAAGCAAGGTCAGGCTCTCTTCCAGGAACTGAGAATGTGCCCACTCACCGAGGAACTTCTTGTTGAGGAGCAGGGAGCCAGAGTCACTCCAGTGCTTATCCACAAGCTCCAGGAGCTGTCTGAGGACAGTGGCCACATGGGGGGTTCTGGCAGAGATCGGGGGACTGTGGTTTCCTGGCAAACCATGCAAACTGCCCAGGTCACTACAGAGAGGCTCAAGAAAAAAAAAAACAACCCAACCATTTGTCATTCTTACACAATAAGGGACATAAGAATCCAGACATTTAAAGCATTCATATTTTTTTAAAAAGAAAAAGGAAAGATTTTATTTTTCAGTTTGGATGTGAAAAGCATGTTATTTATGCCCAAGGCAAACATGTAAGATATTCAAGGATAATTTCAAAGGTATCTTCTACCATGATTTTTTGCAGGGATTTTTTTGTTTTTCATTTATTTTTATTTTTTGGTACTAGGGATCGAACTCAGGACCTTGCGCTTGTGAGGCAGGCGGTGGCAACAATGAGCTAAATCCTGGGCCCCTGCAGGGATCTTAATACATTAAAAAACTGTGCTGTTTGACACTGTATCTATGGTTCAATATATTACATAATATAGAAAGATTAAACTGCAGAATATTTAAAAAATACTATATGTCATAAAGTAAAATTGAAAGTAATTTAATAAAAAAATTATAGCTCATAATAAGCTTCTATTATATTAATATATAACATTCTAAATGTAATGCTAAATGTTATTGTTGGACTCAGTACTAAATTTATTATTTAGGAAGAATCATATTTTGTGTACATATAGATAAGCTATAGATAGATCTATATAGTAAAGTTAGCAATTGCTTTTATTCATTCTGACCTGACATTTACATAATTGTGAATTTTATTATACAAATCTACCAATCTTTTCCATAGAGTCTCTTACACTTCAAGAGAGATGATATAAATTAAAAACAACCAAATTATTTCTGAATCTCTAGTCCTTTTGATGAAAAAATTGTGAAAAATTAATTAGCTAATTAAACAACACCAAAGACAATGACATTTATGATTTGAGTTACATAGGTAGCCTCTGATTGTAGGGAAAAGCCTTACAAATGGGATAAAAATTTATTCAATAGATTTGCACTGAGCATTGGTCATGTGTCTTGAATACTGAGTATGGAGTAAACATATGAGGAGGTAAATGATAGGGTCCTTTAAGCAGTTAACAACCTATGGGCATGGTGGTGCAGGCCTGTAATCCAGCACTCTGGACGCCTGAAGCAAGTGGATCACAAGTTAAGCCCTGCCTGGGCAACATAGAGACTTAGTGATATACTCTGATATTCTGAGAAAGAAAGAAAGAAGGAAAGGAAGGAAGGAAGGAAGGAAAGAAAGAAAGAAAGAAAGAAAGAGAGAAAGAAAGGTAGAGAGAGAAATCAAGCCAGCCAGCTTAGAGATAAGGATCAGGGCAAAGTTCTGGGTCTAATCCATAGTACCACAAAAAGTTAACATCTGATTGGGGAGGAAAATCATAGGAAGTCTGGTCATATCACAATGTGACTTTATAGGAACTTGTCAAAAATGAGTATTTACTGTCATGAGTTTTTTGTGGGTTGTAATTTTGTGTGAATGTCATGGAGAAACTTGGAAACATATGAAGCTGGGGATAATTTCTATGAATTTTGAGATAATTTTGTTCTTTTTCATAGGTCTTAATTTTCAGCAAATTATGGTTTATGGTTTTTGGGAAGATTATATGTACATTCTTCTAAAAAAATCTAAAATATAATTTAATTTTGATCAACTAACTTCATAGGTATATTTGTAATTTGTGTCTTGGAAGTTCGTTGGTCAAAATTAAATCTTTTTTTGTTGTTTTTTGAGACAGGGTCTCACTATGTGGTTCAGGCTGGCCTTGAACTCACTATGCAGCCCAGGTTGGCCTCAAACTTGTGGGGATCCTCCTGCCTCAGCCTTCTGAGTGCTGGGATTACAGGCATGCACCACCACTCCTGGCCAAAAATTAAATTTTTGGACCGGAGATTTAGCTCAGTGATTCCACTGCCTGCCTTGCAAGCACAATGACCTGAGTTTGATCCCTGGTACAAAAAAAAAAAATTAAATTTTTAAGTTTTTTTTTTTCCGGTACCGGGGATTGAACTCAGGACCTTGTGCTTGTGAGGCAGGCGCCGGAACCACTGAGCTAAATCCCCAGCCCAAAAATTAAATTTTTAAATCACAAATTCATGTATGGTCTAACTTTGTGCATCATAGGATTTTAAAATAATTTTTCAGTTTTTTTTTCCAGTACCAAAGATCTAGCTCAGGACCTTGCACTTGCAAGGTAGATGCAGTGCCACTGAGCTAAATCTCTCGCCCTAATTTTTCAAATTTTAATCCTCTTTTTAGAAAAATTTTGATGTATCTTTCAGAGATTAGTATGTTTCCTTTATATTTATATTTAGGATTTGGAGGTATAACTCAGTGGAATAATGTATGCCTACTATTCACAAGGCCCTGGGTCCCATACTTAATACCAAAAAAATTTTATATTTTATTCAAATAGCTCTTTCAAAGCTTTCCCTATAAAGAAAATAATATATAACAGGAAGAAAAAAATAGGAGTTAAGATACTCCAGAAAAGTGCATTGAGATTTTAACAATATAACATAATACAGAGGTTAAAATTTCTTAGAATATCTTAGTAGTATGACCTCCTAAATATTCTAAATGTTACTGTTAATACATTAACCCACAGTTAGTGTTTTTGTCTGATAAAACTGGCATTCATGGTTGCGAATGGACCAAAGGGTAAAAATATTACAAGACTGCCCCCTTTGGTGCACAAAAATTATAACCACTTTCTCCAAAGTTCTGAAAACTAAATAGGAAATATTTAAAGAGTTAAAAGCAAAAAACAAAACAACAAAAATCCAACCAAATAGCTCCCCAGAAAATAACCCCCAATAATAACAACAAAACAACTGGAAACTTATCCCAAATGTGCAAAAAGATTTCCAACACCTAAAAACATAAGTGACAAAAAATAACTCTTTTTGACTAAAATATCTTGCTTCCTTATAGGGCAATGGTGGTGAACCTATGGCATGTGTGTCAAAGTGGGCTGTTTGTATCACTAAAAGGTCTAAAAGGTTCTCCATCACTGTTATAGGGCAATAAGTGATCAACTGATAAATGATTCATATAACAAAGGATCATGGGCCCAGATGAAGAGGGTGCCCTGAGAGCTGTGGTTCCTCTAACTAAGGAGAAGGCTTCATGATAGTAGTAAGACCTAGGGAAAAGTTGACAAACAAGAGAAGTAGAAGACATTCTCTGCAAGAAATGTATGCAAAAGCAGGGGCAAAACACATGAGTAAGAACTGATTAATACTGAAGTTCTATTGTGTAAAAGCCATCACACTATGATTTTGTACAAATGAGATATTTTGTATATGTGGGAATCGTTCTTGAATTTTCCATTTATCCTCTGAGCCACTTTCAGCTCAAAATTCCTTAGAAAATCTAATTCATCTGCTTGGTGCTACTCTAGAAAAAAAACTAGAAGCATTTGAATTTCTAAACAAAAAAGTATCTGCTTGCTGCTACTCTAGAAAACAAATTAGACACATTTGAATTTCTAGACAGAAAAGTAAAGCAATGCTTTTACAAGAGCTATTTTAGGTAAGTTATTTGTGGCTGAAAAAACAGTAAACATGATGAGATTCTAAACGTTGATGCTAAAGAGATTAATCTTCAGCCAACTCTGAGCTGCCTGCAATTTTTGTGTTCCTTCCTGATGGTAAACTCTTGTGGACCACTTCTTATCAATGTACTTTCCCACCATGTTTATCCTCTGGAAATAGAACAGTAACAGTCCCCCTGTGATAGAAATGAGAAAGTGGTGGCAGTGAGAAAATGGCTTTCCCAAGGGCAGGAGAATCACAGGCTTTAGCCTGGTAGTATCAGCCACTGGCCTCTGAAAATCCCTTTGAACCTCCACCAACCTCAATAAAACCCCATTCCAGTCTTGAACCTCATGTGTTTCTTGCACACACACAAACACGCCAAGACTTGCCTCGCTGCCTATACCATCTCGGAAACCGTGCTTTAGATTCAGATTGGCAAGGATATTGTCCTTCCGCTTGAATCCTCTCCTCGATGGGCTTAATGACCTCTTGGTCAGAATCTCTCTGTCTTCTGAAGTCCCAGGAGGCAACCGCAATGTCTGAAGAGAGTTTCCCAGGACAGAGTTGTTTGGTAAAGAACCATGTGCTGGTGTTAAATCACCAAGGTTGCTGGATAACTGTTGTT
Organism: Heterocephalus glaber; assembly: GCF_053883595.1. NCBI lineage: Eukaryota > Metazoa > Chordata > Mammalia > Rodentia > Bathyergidae > Heterocephalus > Heterocephalus glaber. Next base: position 18,703,617 of record NW_028258137.1, read on the forward strand.
CTACATTGGCCAGCAGAGCAGGGTCACTGTTGAAATGAGTTGTGGCATACAGATCTGTGGAGGAAACAGGCTGGGAGATAATCCTGCCCTTCAATGCCTTCATATTTCACTTTCATCAATACCTAGCCTGGAGTCCAAGTAATAACTACTCCCTAGTACATACCCTCAACTCTATGGATTCTTTCTTTCTCTCTCTTCCTCTGCTTGATAAATCCAGCTGCCCACATGCTTGAGGAATTGCTCCACATGGCAGCAGAGGAACATGGCTAGAGAACAATGTGCATCTGTTTTTGACCTTCCACACTTTAATTCATGGCTAATATCTTATTTGGTCCCTTACTACTACCCAGAAATCCTCATATTACTTGGGTCAACTTACTCTTTTATTCTCTTAGAGGATTATTTCATGTCTCTTTTCTCCTCAAACTCTGACACCATCTCTTTCCCTCTTTTTTCTCAGGTGCTGACCTCTCTTATTTCATTGGGAAAACAGAGTCAATCAGAGAAAATGTCCACTGTTAAATCTACCAACTCATTTGTATTTGTATCCATAAATTCTATACCTCCTTGTTACCACAGATGAGCTATTTATGCCTCACATAAGGCTAACTCCTCCACGGGTGGACCAGCTTCCATTTCTTCTTGACTACCTCTTGCTCTCCTGCATCATCAGTTCTCCCTCTGCTGATCACTCCCACCAGGCTCTCAGGACCCCATCCCCCCTCAAGCTACAGTTCTATTTCTCTGTTACTCTTTACTGCAAAACCCCTCAAAGGGGTTGGCTGTATATATTTGAAGGCCTGTGTAACTTTATTGCCTCACTTTCAAGTTTTTCTTGAACTCACCCCAATGATGCTTTTATTTCCAAGCATCCCCTGAAATTGTTTGCTAATGTCTTCTGTGTTGCCAAATATAATCACTCCTCAGTCCAGCTCACTCCCTTGATCATAGGCATCTCTGACTCAGCACTGTGACGCCATCCTTTCTCAAACATACTCTACACTTGGCTTCCAGGGTAGCACTTCCTCTTGGCTTTTCTCCTCCTGCCTTATTAGCTGCTTCTTTCTCACTCTCCATGATGATTTCTCTTTGTCTATTCAACTTCTAACTGTTGGGGGGCTTAGGGTCAGTCCTTGGATCTCTTTTCTATCTATACTCACTCCTTAGGTGAGATCTCATTCAGTCTCAGTTTTGTTTTTGCAGTACTGGGGATTGAACCAAGGGCTCGTGCATGTTAAGCAGGCTACATCCCCAGCCTTTTTATTTATTTTTAAATTTTGAAACAGTCTCACTAAGTTGCCCAGGCTGGCCTTGAACTTGTGATCCTCCCACTTCAGCTTCCCAAGCAGCTGGGATTATAGGTGTATGCCACTGTCCTCAGCCAGCCTCACAGTTTTAGTATATGTGCTGCTGAAGCGAGCACAAGCCTCACAGTTTTAATGCCATCCATACACTTATAATTCCCACATTTTATTTCTAGCCACATCTTCTTCCCTGAACTCTGGACTAATATGTCCAATTACCAAGTCAGCAACTCTGGAAAGTTTTAATAGGTACTTCAAATTTGAGATGTTCAAAACAAAACTTCATAAATAAATGTCATAAACTGAATAAATATTTATCTTAAAACTTGTTTCTAACTTTCCCACTCTTTTCCATCTTAGTAAATAACTCCATTCTTAAAATTATTAAAAAACTTAAGAGGGCTGGGGATTTATCTCAGTTGTGCCACTGTCTGCCTCAAAAGCATAAGGTCCTGAGTTCAATCCCTGGTACCAAAAACAACAACAACAACAAAAACCCAAAAACTTAGAATCACTTTCTTTCTCTCATACTCCATCCTTGGTCCATAAGCAAATCATAGGTTATTAGCATCAGAACATATTCAAAATCTGACTACTTCTCATCACCTCCACAGCTCCACAGTTCTCTCTAGCCCAAGCCATTATCAATGCTTAACTGGATTCTAACCTCTTGAATGATTTTTTTTTGTTGTTTTTTTGTTTTTTTTGTTCTGGGGATTGAACTTGGGACCTTGCACTTGCAAGGTAGGCGGTGGAACCACTGAGCTAAATGCCCAGCTTGAATGATTTTTTAAAACGTTCTCTTGTCCCCTTGACAGTCTACTCTCATCCAGCATCCGGAGTAATTTGCTTTTTGTGGGGTTTTTTTGGTACCAGAGATCCAACTTGGGTCCTTGTGCTTGCGAGGCAGGCTGAGGAACCACTGAGCTAAATCTCCAGGCCTAGGTCTCCACTTTTATGATGCCTCGTCAGAGAAGCCTTTCCTGACCACTCAGTCTAACATATTCCCTGATCTATTCCTTCTATACTTGCAGCACTTATCATAACTTGACATATGTTTACATGTTGTTTATTATCTGTCTTATTAGAATGTAAGCTCCATGAAATTAGGGACTTTTGTTTTTTTATTTTTTTTGGTACCGGGGATCGAACTCAGGTCCTTGCGTTTGCACAGCAGGCGGAAAAACCACTGAGCTAAATCCCTGGCCCAAAATTAGGGACTTTAAAAAAATTACAATAAAATAGGGCTGGGGATTTGAACCCGAGTTCAATCCCCAGCCCCCCCCCCCCAAATTACAATAAAATATATATGGAACGTTGCTACCTTATTTGCAGAGCTAGAATAGTATCTGGCACATAGTAGGTATTCAGTAGTTTTATTGAAATGATAAATCACTGGAGAGCAGTCTCTACCACTTACACTGAAACTAGCTTCTTCTGAAAATAATTCAGAATAGTAGTGACTGTGGTCACAGAAGACCAGAAATATGTCCTAGGATGCTACTTAACTAAATATGTAGCTGTGAAGCTCACATTTTTACAATTTTTCTCTAATATATCTGTCATATTAAACTCATACCCTGTACATTTCTGAAAGTTCCATGGGCCACTGGTGACCCTGAAATAGAATTTAAGAAATGATAAAGCAATTTAAGAAATGTTAATTCCAGGGGTAAACCATTTTCTGGTCCTCCTTCTGTCTGTCTTAGATAGAAGCTATCTTTCTCTCAATAAATTTTTCCTACTCTTAACAACAACAAAAAAAGAAATGTTAATTCCAAAATTTCCAGTTATGCTTTCTATCTACATGCCTGTAAAAAAGACCTGTAAACTAACAAGAAGTTATTACCTGAACTAAGTTTCAAAAGTCTTCCAGTACTGGAGTCAGAGTTTGACAGGGAAGTCAATAAATCTCCACAGGAATGGGATGTAGTAGCCTTTATGTCATTTAAAGGCTTTGTGCTATATTCTTGGTAGTTCTTGTTTCTCTGAGGCCTTTTACCAAGATTTCCATGCAGGGATAGAATTTGAGAATTATGACTATTATAATTTTCCAAACTGATGCCAGAAGGTAACTGATAGGGATGGATCTGGTTGGAATCACCTACATCCAGGCATTTACCCAATGAGGCATCATGGGTAAGATGATAAGTATCGAGCTTTGGTATCAAGTCCTTTTCTGGAGAAGAACCTGAAGACTTATTATCCAAAAAAGATACTCGGTACCCATCTCTCGTCATCTTCTCTGGGGATCGGACTGTGGACTGACGAGGCGAGTAGTGTTTGAATTCTGCTCACAATCAATGGAAAAGAACAAAACGTAATGAGAATTCTTCTTAGTCCAGTTGGGGTACCTCTGTTCACTGAACTAGAGAAGGTTCTTAGGAAGAAGTGGTTAATAATTTTCGTAAATGGTAGCTTAAAGTGATATAGGGACTTCCATATGGATGACAAAAATGACAAAACTTGGGATACTTGTGTAAACAGTAAAAGAATCTGTAACATTCTGAACACAAATTTTGTATCAACTGAATCCCCTAAAAATTTCATCCTAAAACTAAAGAATGAGTTTCCTAGATAATAGTTTCATATCAAAAACATAGTGTCCCTCCACATGATAGTAGTTGTGCTTTTATGTATTTAATCTATAGACAATTGTTGGACTATGATTTCATAGATACTTTGCAATAAAGTTAAACCCATTACCACTTCCATACTCCACCCTGGGGCTCTGGGTCCACTCATCAGGAACCGCTACCCTAAGACAATGAAATGATAGGAAATATAAACCCTACAAAAATCCGCAGCCTAGGCCTCCATCCCAGGCTCCTAGGGCAGTGAAGCTCAGCCGGTCCCAGCACCCAGAAGGAAGCTCCCCCGCTGCCATCCCAAGCTCCTAGGGCAGAGAAGGTGAGTCGCGTGGGTTCCAGAAGCACCCCCCCACCCGTGGAAATGAGAAGACACATAAACAAGCCTCAAAAACAGACTTCTGGATCACCTACAGCAACCCCAAAGGGAAACGAGATGGAACAATCTGATACTCAACCACCTGGACTCTCTGAACTGGCAACAAAAGAGGATCTGGGAAAAAGGAAATCAGAAATAATTACTCAGATAACAGCAAAAATTTTGCTCATGGTGCAAGACATGATTAATAAATCTAGAGAGGACACAGATAAAAAAATAGAGGATCTGAGGAACATGATGGAATCCCAACATAGGAAACAAATGGAATCCATAAAACAGATACAAACAGATTTCCAAGAGATTAAAAACTCCATCGAAAGTCTGCACAGCAGAACGAACCAATGTGAGGATAGAATTTCACATATAGAAGATAAGATTGCAATTAGTGGCCAGGAAAAGAAAAATTGCTTTAAAATTGTAAGGGAACATGAGAAATCAATCCAGCAGCTGCTAGATGATGCAAAGAAGAATAACATAAGACTGATTGGAGTCAATGAAGAAACAGGAGAGAGTGCAGATGACATAAAAAAACTCTTTACAGAAGTGATGGCAGAAAACTTCCCAAGGAGGGGAAAAGAACTTGACATACAGATAAGTGAGGGATATAGGACTCCAGCTAGCCTTAATCAAAAAAATCTACACATAGGCATATAATAGTTAGGATTCCAGAAATCCAACAGAAGAATAAAATTCTACAAGCAGTGAGAGAAAAGAAACAAATCACATACAAAGGAAAGCCCATCAGAATCACAGCAGACTTCTCAATGCAAACCCTCAAGGCAAGAAGAACTTGGAGTGATGTATTTCAAGCCCTAAAGGAAAACAGCCTCCAACCCAGACGATGTACCCTGCAAAACTTTCTTTCAAAATTGATGGAGAAATAAGATACTTTCGTGATAAAGAGCACCTCAGGAACTTCATGAATACCAAACTGGCACTCCAAAAAATTTTAGACAATACCCTAGGAAAAGACAATGAGGATCACAACCCCAGGAAACTCAGCAGAATGAATCCATTGGGCGTGACAAATTAAACGCAAAGGGGGAGAATCCAACAAAAAGTCATGACAAGCCTTTTAAAACTTTTTAACTTCATCTCCCTAATGAGTGTATAATTCAATCTTATTATTGTACTGATTGATATTTTTCTGATTCTAGAATTGCACACCATTCCTTGTGCTATACTGGCTATTTATCATCTTCTTATGTCTACATTTTAATTGGATTGTCTATTAATGAGCTCTATGAATTCTTTATATATTTTGCTCATAGGTTATATGCATTGTAAATATGGTTTGTTTAAGGACTACTTTTCATTTTAATGGTGTCATTTAAAGTTCTAAATTTTGATGGAATCTCATTTATCAATTTTTTTTCTTTTATACATCATGTTTTTTGTATCCTAGATAGTTCTTGCCTACCCTAAATTCATAAATATTTTCCCTTATAATTTCTTCTTAAAGTTTTATACTTTTAGGTTTTCTTATTTAGGTTCATAGATCCCTTCAAGTTATTTTCATGTATGGAAAAAAAAGGTTGAGGTTAATTTTTTATATACGGATGCCAGGTGTTCTAGTGCCATTTGCTGAAGACACTATCTCTTCCTCGGCTCTTGAATCAAGTTTATATTCTATAAAATGCTAATGTTAAATAATCTTTCAAAACTCAGTGGACCATATATGTGTGGTTCTATTTCTAGATTCTCTGTTTTATTCCAATGATCTATATGTCTTTCCTTACACCAACACTGCCTTGATTACTGTAGCTTTAGAAGAAGTCTTAAAATTGGGTGCTAAACGTCTTCCAACACTGTTTTTGTTTTTGTTTTTGGCTTTCCTGGGTCCTTTGTACTCCTACATAACTTTTAAATTTCAATATCCAGTTCTTCATTTATAGCAAGTATACACAGACCTGAATTTTTATATATACCTTGTGTTTTCTAATCCTGCTAAATTCAAGCACAAGTTCTAGGGGCTCCTAGAGATTTCTTAGTATTTTCTCTGTAGATGATCATTTCATCTACATATAAAGATTTTGCTTCTGCTGTGCCAATCCTATCCTAGTTGTGTCATTTTATTGCCACACTATTTTGGTTTAGACCTATGTTTCAAAGTCTAAAGGACAGATGAAGGGTAGGCATATATGCCCTTATTCCCCACTTTAGGGAGAAAGCATGGTATCGTCTCCATTCATAGAAGGAGTTTTTGTTGGAAGTATGGAGTACATGTCTTTGATCTGTTGAGAAGGTTCTGTTCTACTTCTAGTCTCCTGATAACTTTTACCATGAACAGCTGTAGAATTTAGTCCAATACTCTTTCTCCAACTAGTGACAGGATCATATGGCTTTCTCCTTTTCTCTGTTAAAATGATTACTTTTCGGGGTGGATCTTCCAATGCTGAACCAAACAGTACCATCCCTATAATAAAACCACTTTCTACATACTGTCAGATCTGACTTCTAAGAGTTTGTTTTGTTAAACAAATTTCTATCTATGTTCATACTTTTTCTTCTATTATCTTTGTCCAGTTTTAGGATTAGCACAATGTTGATTTCCTAAAATGAGGGGAGAAGTGTTCCTTCTTTTTTCTGCCTTAAATGTTTGATATAATTTATCAGTTAAAATGTTTATGAGCCTGCTGTTGTCATATAGGTAGGTTTTCAAGCTAGGAATATACTTTCTTTAATAGATGCTATTCAAATTTTATATTTCCTCCAGAGTTAGTTTCATTAATTTGTCTTCCAAGTTACTTCTTAGAAGTTGTCAAATTTATTTCAAAAACGATTTTTGTAATATGCTTTCTATATCCTTTTAAATTCTGTAAAATCTGTGGTAATGTCTCCTAGATCTTAATATTATAATTTTAAAAATGTATAACTGATATTGTGTAACAGGAAGAAAAGGTCTAAAAGAACAGGGGAATTGGGAGGGGTAGGGGAAGGGAAAAAGGGGAAAGGAAAAAAATATGAGAAAAGGAAAAAAATGGAAACAAGGTCTTTGCAAATAGGGAAGGGTGGAAGGGGTGAAGGGAGGGCAAGGGAAGGGGAAAAAAAAATAAGTACCAAGAGACTCATGTAATGGTACAAGATCCCAATGATGAATGTAACTGTATTGTATACCAAAAATGTACTAATAAAATTAATGGGGAAAAAATAAAAATAAAAATAAAAAATAAAAAAATAAATGCCATTTTCAACTTAAAAAAAAAAATCCGTGGCCTAGTGCTAGCCCAGCTACAAAACATTTTTTCTCAGATAGCTGTATCTGCCATCTCTAAAAAGCCTCACAGGGGCAGGTAGAACAACCAACAAAAATCAAAAGGCTCTGTGTTCTTTAGTGTTTTCAGTGCTTCATATACTTCAAGGGCTTCCTTGGGAAACAAAACATACTATATCTGAGTTAGTCACAATAACCCTTCCAACTCTAATGTTGTTAAGGACCTACAAGAACACCAATCTCAACATGTACAGTGTGGGAAAGGTTATAGAACAGTATCTTTTTTTTTTTTTTTTGGTGCCAGGGATTGAGCTCGGGTCCTTGTGCTTGTGCAGCAGGTGGCGAAACCACTGAGCTAAATCCCCGGCCCTGTAGAACAGTATCTTTAGACAACAAAAAGAAAGTAAGGTAAGAGACTTCTGATTTTTTTTTTTTTTTTTTTTTGGTACTAGAGATCGATCTCGGGACTTTGTGCTTGCGAGGCAGGCGGCAGCACCACTGAGCTAAATCCCTGGCCCAAGAGACTTCTGTTTTAAGTAATGACAAATTAGATAATTCAGACTATCCTCCTGTTGAACACATAAAAGCAATAGGATGAATCATTCTCTTAAAAGCACCAAAGAGCTAAAAAGATAGTGAGGAATTTCTAGGTCAAATTCTAGAAAACAATAAAAAGCCCTATAGATTAAGTCTATCACAGAAAGCCCCTTTTACTTGAAGGCTTTTTAGGGTGAGACATAAGAAAAAGTTCAAGGTCCACCAAAGGTGAGGGGTTTGAGAATATCCTTGTCACAAAACACACACACACACACACACACACACACACACACACACACACACAAAGAGGAAACCCTGGACAGTATACACTGCTCAGATTAAAGGTAAACTATAAATAAATTAACCCTTGTAAAGAATGGTTATCCAGGTTTGCATTGTCTGCATAGTCAGGGAACTTCAAACCTTAAAATGGGATTAAGGTGATCCCAGACTGACAGTGTTCTAGGCACCTGACAGAAGCCAATGAAAATTTGTTCTGGAAAAAATATACTCACTTAAGACTAATAGTTGTTAGTTCAAACAATTGTTCAAATATAATAACAAACAGCCAAAAGACAAACAAAAAGGAAACAGGGCTGGGGATTTAGTTCAGTGGCACTGTGTCTGCCTCACAAGGGTAAGGTCCTGAGTTCGATCCCTGGTACCAAAAAAAAAAAAAAAGGAAACAAGAGGATATGAGTAAAAAAAATTAGAAAGCAACCCCCAGAAAAACATGCACAAAAATATTAGATACTATAAATAAGAGATTACAGCCTATAAGACAGGTATGCTTAAATATAAAACAAGCCTGAACTGTTCTCCTTAGAAAATGTGACCTATAGGATCTGAAAAAGAACCAAATCAAACATAGACTGAGAAAACAAATTGAAATTAAAAATTCAGCAGACAGGTTTAACAGCAAATTAGACACAGATGAGGATGTTAATTAATTGAAAGTTGGGTCAGAAGGAATTATCCAGAATGTAGATCAGACAAAAAAGACAAAATTATGAAAGAATAAGAGATAAAGAGGACAAAGTGAATATTTCTGACATATATTTATTTAATTAGAAATTCCACAAGGATAAGAGAGAAAGAATGGGACACAAAAAATATTTGTTTCCAAACGGTACTTTCCAGAATTAATGGGATATAATTCACAGATTTCAGAAGTATAATAAGTACCAAGCAGGATAAATAAAAATAAATCTCCACATCACAGTGAAACTGCAGAAAACCAAAGACAACTGGAAAATCCTAAAAGCAGTCAGAAGAAAAAAAGAAAGATTATCTATAGGAGTTAAAGACTTCAGGCTGACTTCTCAAAAGTAACCACAAAAGATAGACTACAGTGGAATAACTTCAGTATTCTGAAAGAAAAATACCACCAGCCTAAAAATCTATACCCAGCAAAAATGCCCTACATGAGGAAGGGGGAAGAAAGAAGGGGAAAGAGCTTGAAAATGATCAAACTATGTTACACACATGTACCAGTTCCCCAAAATAAATATACCTATTATGTATTGCAAACATACACTAATAAAAAACAATAATAAAGAGAAAAATATACTTCAAGAATAAAGGTGGAATAAAGGTATTTCAAATAAAAACTGAAAGAGTTTATTGCAGTAGGCCTAAACTAAAGGAAATTCTAAAGATAGAGGAAAATTAACTCAGAAGAAAAGTCTGGGATTAAAAAAAGAAATGAAGAAAGCCTGGGGATTTAGCTCAGTGGTTCCGCTGCCTGCCTTGCAAGTGCAAGGTCCCAAGTTTGATCCCCAGTACCAAAAAAAAAAAAAAGAAATGAAGAGAAAAAGTGGTAAATACACGGATATATTTAAATGGATATTGTCTGTATAAAAATATCTTGTGGGTTTTTAAAATAGAGAAATAAAAGCCATAGGAATAATATACTTCAGAGAGATAACTGGAGAAAAGTACTCTTAAGATCTTTAACTTACCCAAAAGAAGACTTAAGATATTGATTCATTTTAAAATTGCATAAGGACATATATTGCCATTTTGAAAATAATACTAAAAGTATAGAAAGTAAGTTAGAGAAAGTGTAACTTAACAAACTGGTAGAAGGAAAAAAAGAACGAATAGGAAAATAAGAAACCCAAAGAAGGCAAAGAAAAAGAAATACAGACTAGTCAGCTAATACAAAAAGAACAAAGGAGGTAGAATATCTACTCTTTAAGCAGACGGCCTTCCACATCCCTACTCATCCAAGGCAGCCCCTCAGAAAAGCAGAAAGATTAGTTGACCAAAGCTGCAACATCATCTCTCAAATCTCATTACATTCAGATTTCTATGATAGTGTGGGAGAAAATACTCATCAAAATATTTACCATTGTCCTGGGGGTTGTCACTTGGCATCTCCTTTCTTGTCATTTCCTGCATCTAAAACAAATTTGAAGGTTTAGGTAGAAGGGCAGACATGGGCGTTCAGACATGAACTCACTAGGCTGAGGCTTCATAGGTCTTTCCTATCAGCAAGGATGTCCATCCCTGCAAGCTAGGGAAACCAACCTTCAAAGGAAAGGTCCAAGATTAAGCCTTTTTTTTTTTGAGACAAGGTCTCATTATGTAGTCCAGGCTGGCCTTGAACTCACAGTGATCTTCCTGCCTCAGCCTGCCTAGTCCTGGATTACAGGTGTGCACCACCATGCCCGGCTAAAGCCTATATTGAAATAGTCACAGCATAAGAAGATTCCAGAGTTGCTTTGAAGCAGGTAAATAGACTTCTTGAAAATATAAAATATATTAGAAGGTAAAGGGCATACCAAACAGCAAAATACTATACCATATTTTCTTAGGTATAGATAGCTCAGCATAGAAATTAGATGAGGCCACTTTTTCCAACTTACTTTTTCTATTTAAAGGTCTCCCACACTTATTTTATCTTCTGATAAAAGAAATAATAGGAGTTTTACTAGGCTAGAAATTAACTTGAGGCATAACTAGTCAAGGACAGAAGCAAAAAGAGAACCATCTAAGGGTTTTTGTTTGTTTGTTTTTGTTTTGATTTTTGGTACTAGGGATTGAACTTGGGACCTTCCGCTTGCAAGGCAGGCAGTGGAACCACTGAGCTAAATACCTGGCCCTAGGGTTTGTTTTTTAAAAATGATGAAATATGTTAGGTGCATGTACAAATCTGCCAAAATGAAACCCATTAATCTGTATGGTCAACATGCACTAATAAAAAATGTGGAAAAAAAATGTGGGAAGAAAAAGTATCTTGAAGTGTTCAGTATCATTTTGGTACAGAGAAAGAAGCCCTGTTTCCTTATTTGTTAAACTAAAAGGATTATAGCAAGCTATTCAATTTCCTTTTTTTTTCTCATCAAGAAGTAATTTCAAGGGCCGGGGATTTAGCTCAGTGGTTTTGCCACCTGCTGCGCAAGCACAAGGACCCAAGTTCGATCCCCAGTACCAAAAGAAAAAAAAAAAGAAGTAATTTCAGAGAAGCTGTTTTTATTTTTTAAAAACTTTTTCTTTTTTTTTTTTTGGTACCGGGGATCAAACTCGGGACCTTGGACTTGCAAGGCAGGCGGGGGAACCACTGAGCTAAATCCCCAGCTGTACTAACTTTAACCATAGGTTGGAGTATTCTTTGTCTCCATTTCCTTAAATTAATACCAAGATTTTTAAAAATGGTAATGGAGATAGTTTCTAAATTACCCAAGTAGAATCTCCAAAATGAAGGAAGCAGTTAATGCTAACTTGTCTTTTTAAAACGAGAAGGTATTATATAATCAAACTGAAAAGAAATCTTACTTTTTACTAGTACAACCCTGATCATCGAAACTATGCATTAATCAGAGCCTTTGCTTTTCTTTCTCCCTTTGGCTATTTTCCACAATTTCATTCTCATATTTTATAAGAAAAGGCAAAAGGAGAGGTTGAACATAAAGTTCTGCTTTTTGAGTCGTATTCACTCATACTAGAAATCTTATAAAATTGATTCTTCCACCAAATTTTTCTCTAAATTTCTGTTGTTCTCAATTTTTTCCAAATCTTGTATGATACTACCCTCCCATTACCCATCACTCCTGTGTCATCTTTGTTCTTTAACTTTTTTTTTTCTATTATTCTGAAGAAGCAGCTTTGAGAAAACCACCCTTGAAATGGAAGACTCTGTAACTAACAGGTAGAAGTAAGAAAATCTAAGAGGTAAAGGAAGAGGAGATGGAGACATTGGGTAGAGAGGAGAAATTTTAGAGCCTGCACAAAACTATAACTCTTACATCTCTGTTTGGGTATTAAAATCTTGGCATAAAATGTGCTAAAGTTACATGTAAAAATAGATGGCATATGTTAACAGATTAGTGAAAGAGTGGGAAAAGGAGACTGAAATTAATAGAGAAGGTACTCTACGTCCTGTCTTGCATTTTCCTTTTAGAGCGTCTAAACTGCCTTTTTCTAACAAGCCCTCTTAGACCTTCATAAATAATCGAGAGTCCACTGAATTATTAGTATTAAACACTGAGTAGTCAGCAGATCAGCAGGAGAGAGAGAATGCCTTACCTGTGTCCCCAGGGGAAAAGTGTCTGATTTCTGACCTGGTTTACCATTGTCCTGGGTTGCAGAAGTACTGGTTAGGGAATCCTTTCTTTCCCAGTTAGTGAAGGGTATAAAAAGTCCTTTGTTTGAGGCTGTGTTGAAAGAAAAGGCATACATTGAAGCTCTGAAAAGACTTCAAAGGCAGCATATTTTATAGAAAGAAAGATAATAGAGGGGAAGTCACAAGACTGAATGCTGGTTCTGGTGTCATCCCTTGGAAACCATGTGAACTTGGGCAAATTGCTTCACCTCTCTGAATCTCACTTCATTTGTGAAATGGTGATAATAAAAACATACACTTCCTATCTTGTAAGGTTTAGGTGAGTTAAAACAAGATAACAAATATAAAATGGCCTCATAAATTATGAAGTATGTGGGGTGTGGTGTGCACACTTGTAATCCTAGCACTCAGAAGGCTGAGGCAGGAGGATCACCTTGAGTTTGAGGCCAGTCTGTGTTACATAGTCAATTAAAGACCAACCACCAACTACATAGACCCTGTCCAACCCTCCCCCCATAAAAAACTCTAAAACAAAACAAAACAAATTATGAAGTACTCCACGGATAAGAGGAAGGCAAATAGTAGTATTTATCCTAAGTGTATAAATAATGAATTTCAACATCAGTTCAATAATCTTTTGCTACAGGAGGAAATGCTGGGAACAGACCCCTGGCATTATACATCTCTAAGGCTCTGATCAGTAGTCTGCATTGATTTACCATTTCAAATCTGGCTCTTTCTTCCTAGATTTCCTCATTTATTAAAACAAAATACTAATCACGACCTATTCACAGGGAAGAATGCGAAATCCTTAGGTCTCCCAGTATTTTTTGCCTATTGTTAGAGAAATAGCTTTTAAAATAAAAAGGAAAACCAAAAACTCCATCCAAGTCATGGCCACCCTGGAAACTGATAACAAGAAGAACCAGTTAGGAATTCTATTAGGTAGTAACAACACTTGTACAAAAGTTTGTGCACATTTTTTTTTTTTTTTTTTTTTTTGGTTCCGGGGATCAAACTCAGGACCTTGTGCTTTTGAGGCAGGCAGCGGCACCACTGAGCTAAATTCCCTGGCCCTGTGCACATTCTTTAATACTTCTGGTTGGAGAATCTTGGCATCAGGGGTTTTCTAGGGAGACTTAGATAAAACTAAATGCTTTGCAACTGTTTAGGGAAATTCTTTCTAGCAGGATTGTGCAAGAATTAAGATAGTTTCAAAACCTTGGGCCTTCCTTCAAACAATGTGTTCTGCTAGTTTCCATCCCATCCACTGGCTCTGGCAACAGAAAGTTACTAAGAGCCAGTGAGAATGAGAACATGGCATGAACCAGCCCTTTTGTCTATTTGGGGCTCTGTGATGCTTGCTTTGTTTTCTTTCCTTTCTTCTTTCTTTCTTTTTAAATTTTGTATGGAGATTAAACCAACTGCCTTGTGTCAAGCACTCTACCATTGAGCCATACCTGCAGCCCTTTTTATTTGATTTTTTTTTTTTGGTACCAGGGATCAAACTCAAGACCTCACACTTGCCAGGCAGGCCTGTGCTGCTGAGCTACATCCCTGGCCCCCTTTTTATTTGATTTTGAAGCAGAGTCTTGCTAAATTTTCCAGCTAGCCTTAGTGATCCTCTTGTCTCAGGCTCCTGAATGGGTGGTATTATAGGCACACTCCACAATACCAGTTTCGATGATCTCTATTTCTGAGTTGCCCTTTGGGGTTGGAATGTTCTATGTAAAATCAAGAAACTCTTCCACCATTGGATTGATGGAACTACTTTTTTTCAAATAAGCTTACAAATTTATGTTATCTGGTTTCTATCATAGTAGTACTGCAGAAAAACAAGATGAAGCAGAAACTACTGGTTGTAACCTGATCCCTGGTAGAAAAGGTGAATGTCAGTAAGCTATCATTTGGGCTTAGGCTTCTCTCACCATTATCCTGCAAAATAAGACTTTGCAGTATCCAAGTCCTGCCCTGCCCTGTTTTCCTTCCTCATTTCCAGACTCACAGGTTATTTTTCTTTCCTGCAGTCTACTTCCTTGTTCAAGCAAATCCGTCACAGGCTGAGTTCTTTGCTAAGTGCTACCATACCTTCCCCTGGGTTTCAGCTGTCACCTGAATCCGGACAGCCCTAACTCAAAATGTCTTAACTCCTTTTTTTGATGTCTAGCCCCCAAAGAGTACTCCAAGGAGGCACAAGTATGCAAAGTCAATATTTTCTAAGTCAAATTCATTGTCTTCTGAGACTCCTGCTGATGCCTCTCCTATCTTGGCACTGATTCCTCAAGACACAAACTTACTCTTGGGCTTTCACTCATCTGATATCTCAGTGAGTCACTCTTCTTTTTTGGGGAACTTGATTTTAATTGAGATATAATTGATACACCATTACTATCATCCTTGTGCAGAATAGGATTCAGTAGTTCTTAGTACATTCAAAAGTTGTGCAACCATCACTATTATCTCACTCCAGAACACTTCATCACTCCAAAAAGAAATCCCATAGCTGTCACTGCCAACGCTCCCCTTCTGCCCATCCCCTAGCAACCACCACTATACTTTTTATCTCTATGAATTTGCCAATTCTAGATATTTAATATAAATGGAATCATACAAATATGCCCTTTTTGTCTGGCTTCTTTCACTTAATGTGATGCTTTTAAGATATGCTTTGTAGCATGTGTCAGCACTCTATTTCTTTTTATGGCTGAAAAATATTCCTTATACAGATATACTACATTCTGTATATTCATTCATCAGTCAATGAACTTTTTCGCTACTATGCAAAATGCTGCTTTCATTCCTGAATAAGTGGTTGTATAGATATGTTTCTATTTCCTTGGTATACACGTTGAGGTGGATTTATGGGGCTAAATGGTGATTCTAAGTTTCATAAAGCACTCTACCACTGAGCCACATCTCCAGCCCTATATTCAAGTTTTTGAGAAACTGCCAAACTGTTTTCCAAAGCAGCAGCAGTACAATTTTACTTTCCCATAAGCAATGTATGAGAGCTCCAATTTCTCCACATTCTCGTTTTCACTCATTACCGGTCCTTTTTCATTTCATTTTATTTTATTTTATTTATTTTTTAGGTACTGGGGATTGAACCCAGGTCCTTGCGCTTGAGCAGCAGGCAGCAAAACTACTGAGCTAAATCCCCGGCCCTTCATTTTATTTTATTTTGGCACTAGGGATCAAACTCAGGGCCCACATGTGCAAATTCCCTATGATGAGTGTTATCAATCTGTATGCCTAAAATGTACAAATAAATGTTTTGCTATATTAAAAAAAACCTCTCAGGGCCTCTTGCATGCTAGACAAGCATTCTACCACTAAGCTACTCTCCCAGCTTTATCTGTTCTTTTGATTCTAATCACCCTAGTGTGTTGTAAAGTGGTATCTTATTTTGGTTTTGATTTGCATTTCCCTGTGTCATTTCATTTTGTGTGCTTGTTAGCCAGTTGCAAATCTTCTTTGAAGAAATGGCTATTCAAATCCTTTTCCCATTTATGTATGTATATATGTATGTATGTATGTATGTATATATTTCCTAGGGGTTGAAGCCAGAGAGCATTGAGCTACATCTTCAGTCTTACTTATTTATTTAAGATAGGGTCTCATTAAATGGTCCAGGTTATGAGCCAGGGATTAGCTCAGTGGTTCTGCCACTTGCCTTGAAAGTGCAAGGTCCCAAGTTCAATCCCTGGTACAAAAAAAAAAAATTGTCCAGGTTTGCCTTGAATTTAAGATCCTTCTGCTTCAGCCTCCTGAATAGATGGGATTACAAGTGTGCACCACCACTTACCATTTTTCCTATATTTTAATTAAATTGTTTATCTTTTTGTTATTGAGTTGTAAGAGTTCTTTGTATAAATTCCATATAGACCTTTGTCAAATTTACAATTTGCAAATACTTTTTCCCATTTTGTGGGTTGTCTTTCCACTTTTTTTGAGACATAAAAGTTTAAAAAATTTTTTTGTTTTGTTTTGTTTTGACAAAAGGCCTTATTGTATAGTCCAAGCCAGTCTTGAGCTTGCTATGTAGCCCAGGCTGTCCTTGGACTTGCAATCCTCCTGCCTTAGCCTCCCAAGTGCTGGAATTACACACATGTACCACCACACCTGGTTAAAAATTTTTATATTTTATGAAGTCTAATTTTTTTTTTTTTTGTACCAGGATCGAACTCGGGTCCTTGTGCTTGCAAGGCAGGTGGCAGAACCACTGAGCTAAATCCCCGGCCTATGAAGTCTAATTTATCTACTGTTTCTTTAGTTGCTTGTGTTTTTGGTGTCATATCTAAGATAGGGGTCACTTTTGAAAATCTCATAATTTGCTCTGCCACCATTATGACTAAATATGTCACGTATCACATTCAAGAAATATAAGCAATTTGCCTTCTTAAATTTTTCATGTCTTATACTTAAGTTTATTTTTTTATTCAGACATAAAATAAGTCCAGCATTTAATTTCAAAGGCAAATGTAATTATGACATCTTTTGGCCAACCCAGGTTTATATACCCACATAAACAAGATGATAGGACCACATTGGCTTCAAAATGCCGATACAGGGGCAAAGAACTAGTAGCTCACTACTTCAACTATCAGTAATCACAGCTAAGTGAGGCTCTGCTTCACATGTCTGGCCAGAGACTGTGCGATCCACAGGAGGTAGAAACAGAAATGCACTACCCAGATCCCCATCAGTGCCCAGCCAGAAGAAGGTACTTCAGCTGTTTGCTCTTCAGGGTCTGTCAGCTTTGGAGGACAATCTCCTGATGTCACACCCTTTCAAGAGGTATTTACTTCCAGTAACCAAGCTAGGAAGGATAGGAAGGCCCAGGCATTTCACCCTGATAAATTCTCATTTCAGAGTTCTTCCTCTCTACTCAACCCCTTTCTTTCCCTCCTTCTCAGTGTTGATCTTTAATAAATATGCCCCAGATTCCACTGAGATAAAATTTTAAAAGCAGAAATAACTTGTCTACAAAATAAATGCAGGTCTTAAACCATTTCCTTTATCTCCAATAAAAACAGAATCCCCAACTTTTCAAATATTAATTTGTAATAACTATTACAGATATGATAATCATGAAAGGCAAGGAGTATTTTTCCCCACCATGAACAGACTATCATGAACAGTAACCTTAGTAACCTTGTGTTTTTTCCCTTTAATATCAATTGCATCCTTTATTTAAAAATTTAACTCTTCTGAAGTTTGGAGTCTGTGGCAAAACATTGCAAGTAAAAATATTTAATGCTTTGTTTCCAGGTTTTCTTATTATACCCTCAGGATTTAATCAATCTGAGTGTCCTCATCTGCTGTCCTATTACTATCAATGACAGATTCTCATTATCTCCTGCTTGGGCTACTGCCTCTAGTTCCTGCCTATCTCGCTGAATCCAGCTTGAGTCATCACTCTATGTTATACAATTCATCACACCTCTTCTCTAAAACTTCTTTAACTGTTACCCATTTTCAAAGGAATAAAATGAACAGGATTAATAAAGAAGCTCTTTGTTACTTGGCCTTAGCTCCAGCCACATAGTGAGTCAATTTCCTGATCAATCAGACCTGTATTTGCTTTTCTGTACTGACTGCCTTATCCCCTCCACTATGCCCACTGAATGCCCAAAGTAAGTGTCTCTTCTCTTGTGAAAACTTTTCCCAGGTCCCTTGCTATTGGCTCCTCCCTCCTTCAGTTCTCTGTCTCTGTTACAGTGGAGCTCTTGTCTCAGCATGACTTGTGTCCCAATTAGCTGTGATAAGTGGCTCTGGAGTGGGAACATATGAAAATTTGACCTTATTGTGTCATTTCCTTGTCTGCCTACCTCCTAACAGGATCTTCCCAGGAGTATACACTTCTTTGCTAAATTGTTCTCCTTTCTACTGTGGCAGAGATAGAAATTTGCCCTTTCCTCCTATTCCTTTCTTAGAAACAGACCCCTCTCCATATCAGCCCTAGACTGATATGGAAATCATATGAAACAAAATGAATTTCTATCTTGTTTATGCCACTAATTTGAGAGGTTTCTGCTATTCCAAGCTGATTTTTATACAGCTAAAACTCCACCATGGCTTAACTGAGATGACAACAGGTTGACATGGGATGGATTTCAATGAATTATGAAGACTTTGAAACACCTTCCAGACACAGGAATGAGCCACTGAGGATACTCTAGTGAATTTTTCTTTGCTCTTTTGAAAGAAGATATTTATTAGAACAATATAGTTTAGGAGTGATTTTTATTTCTTTTATTTTTTTTTGGTACCAGGGATCAAACTTGGGTCCTTGCGCTTGAGGGGCAGGCGGCGGCACCACTGAGCTAAATCCCCAGCCCAGGGGTGATTTTTATTTAAAGGCAAATGAAATTGGCTAGAAGAGTGAGCAGAATCTTTTTTTGACTCACAGAGTCCATATGTGCTATATACATAACCTACAGGATAAATGTATATTATCTTTAATAAGGTATTCATTGCTCTCCATAATCTGATCTTCTATCTAACATAAACCCTGACAGCCCCATCACCGTGAACTTTCTTCATGACCATGTCACCCAGCTGTTCACACCACTTCCAGCAACCACAATGCGCCACTGCTCTTTCTCCCTTCCTACCATCCTAGGGTGTGGCAGCTTTCAAGGCCTGATGGCTTTATTTCCACACATGCCACAAAAAGCTTCCATATTGCCCCAACACACAGAGTTTCTTTTTTTCTTTTTGGTACTGGGGATTGAACTCAGGTCCTTGAGCTGCGAGGCAGGCGCCGGAACCACTGAGCTAAATCCCTGGCCCTACACACAGAGTTTCTATAGCATGTCACCATCTACAACTGTGTTTCTCAAACTCAATATTCTAATAAACTCTGAGGATATGAATCTAGTTTGAAGAACTACAATTTAAGAAACTACACTAGGTATATAAAAAGATATTTCAAGCAGACTGTATTGGAAGACAATTTGGCCATTTAAAAAAAATCTCTTACATTTAATCCAGCAGTCACATTGTTTGGTAGACAGAAAAGAAGTCCACACAAATACCTGCACAAGGTTATTTATAGCAGCTTTTTTCATAATTGCCCAAACTTGAAAGTAACCAAGATGTCCTTTACAGGGTGAGTAGATAAGTAAACTGTGGTACATCTAGACAATGGACTACTCTTCAGCACTAAAAAGTGAGCTTCCAAGCCATGAAAGGATTTGGAAGATGCATATTATTTTTTTAAAAAATGTATAACTTTATTATCATTCACTAAACACACACATAACAAAAATTAAAATTATTCAAAGAAAAGCAATGCAAGGGGAAAAAACTATAATAATATTCAAATATAATAGAACTCAACCAAAGCAAAACTGAAAAGTACTTAAACATTTTTCCATATAATTTAAAAAAACATCCCAAGCATTAACAAGACATCAGAAGATGTGATTTGTTTTAGAAAGATTTTCAAAACTAATATTGAAAAAATAGTGGTCTGGAGAAAAAATTCTAATTAGTAGACTCCACATAGGTCAAATTTCTTTAAATTTAAATTTCAATACAGTCATGTGACACGTGATGGAAATATAATCTGAGAAATATGTTATTAGGCAATTTCATCCATGTGTATAGCAAAGTACCACACAGAGTGCCAACTTCTAAGTGCAAACTGAAAAGGTATACATCAATCATCTGTGATGGCCCCTTGATATTATCCAAATATGCAGTTAAACACGAGATACACGAGGCTACCAGTGGCATAGCAGCACAATGCTTTACAGTAAACTCTTTTATATAAGTAGGATTATGCTCTAAAGGATGAAAAGCACAGCATGTTACGATAAGTACCTAAAACAGTAACAGTCATTTATCACACTATCGAGTACTGTGTACTATACATAGTTGTATGTGCTCCTTCTGGAAACATACCCTTCTCTTCTTTGATCTCAGTGACTCTTCCTTCCCAACCCACTGATGAGCTCCAGCCTAGTCTCTATCTACATCTCTTCCTATAGTTTTAAACACAATCTATATGTGGATTCTTTCCAGATTTGGAAGGTGCATATTAGCTAAGAAGCCAACCTCAAAAGGCTGGATATGATTCCAATTATACAATATTCTAAAAAAGGCAAAACTATATAGACAGAAAAGGAAAAACTATACAGCCAATAAAAAGATCAGTGGGTGTTAAGGGTTGGGGAGGGAGAGATGAACAAGTAAGTACAGAGGCTTCTTAGGGCAGTGAAATTATTCTATATGACACCACAATGGTGGATAGATACATGTCTTTATGCATTTGTCAAAACCTATAGAATGTACAGCAGCAAGAGTGAATCATAATGTAAACTATGGGTTTTAAGTAGGTTCATCTGACTGTAATAAATGTGCCATCTTAGTGCAGGGGGTTTATAGTAGAAGAGGCTATGCATGTGTGTAGGGAAGGAGTATAAAGAAGCTCTCTGTACTCTCTGCTCAATTTTTCTATAAATCTAAAACTCTAAAAACATAAAACCTATTTTTTAAAATAATAGTTTATTGTGGGGCTTGATAGTGGATGTCTGTAATCCCAGCACTCTGGGAAGTTAAGGCAGGAGGACTGCAAGTTTGAGACCAGCCTGAGTAAGTTAGCAAGACCCTGTCTCAAAATTTGGGGGGGGGCTGGCTAGGGATATAGCTTAGTGCAAAGGCTCTGGGTTCAGTCCCCAATACCACAAAAAAGTAGTTTATTAACTGCAAAAGAGCTTTGTTGATTTTATGTCTTTTCATTATTTTTCATAAATGCCGTAAAATAAAAACACAAAGTGAAAGAGTCTTCAACTATCTGTGATCCTCTAGGGTGTACCCCTGGACAAGGAAAATGTTCACCACCTTGAGTTTGAGGAATACGGATCTCTTTCACTTGACATTTTCACATACACTGCCTGGAATTGTTACTTAGTTCTTTCATCTTTGTCTCGTTTCTTTTTTCTAATAATGCTACAAGTACTTCAGGGAATGTTCGCCTTTCAGAAGATAAGTCATTGAGCTTACAAAAAAAGGAAAAATCTTTTTGTTTGATGAATCCAAAATATTTCACTAAAATGAAAGGACTTTGATCTGGGTCATAGAGAAAGAGTAGGGTTTGATTACAGCATTCCAGAGAGATGGCATGAGATTAGGGTCAGAGAAATAAGAGAGGAAAGAGAAAGGACTATGTAGCTAAGAGGAGATGGGTGATCTGGCTTAATTGAAGCATTAGAAGATGTAGTGGAGAAATAACTGATAGGTTTCAGGTTAGGCTGGAGGAATAAGTTGGAACTAGAATGTAGGGGACACTTATATATCAGGTTAAAGAGTTTAGATATAATATAGTACTTGAGTGGGACCCATGGAAGTTTTTGAGCAGACAAGCATAATTAATTATCACAGCTCTGTTTTAAGAAAATTAATCTGGCAGCAAAGTACAAAAAGAATGGAAAGAAAAAGAGACCAGGAGGAGTCTGATGATATATAGATCAGAATTGCCATCCCAGCTCTGCCAATTACTGCATAACTGGGGCAAGTTACTTCACCTCTTTGTGTTTCAGTGTTCTTGCTTGTCAAATCACCTTCCAGGTTAGCAGGATTAATGAGATTGTGAACAGTACCTGTGCCAGAGTTTACACTTAGCAAATGATAGCTATTAATCAAGCCGATTAAACAGAGACTATTAAGCAATGGGAAGAGGGGCTCAATTACGGACATATTGAAGGGTATGAACATTCAGCTGGGCCTTAGAGGAGCTGTGGCATCAAACTCCAATATGATTCTGAGCCAGAGTGATGGGAAAGTTGTGGGGACAGTGATGAAACCAAAGAAGCTGTTTAGGGCCAGGGGAAAGGGGTTCATTTGTTTGCTTTGGGGGGGGGCATGTGTAACTTGAGGGGCTAGAATGTTATTCAGTAGTGATTCCAAGTGCAAGTTACTGTTCAACAGAAATGAGGGACTGGTGCAGAGAGAGATGTGCAAATTGTTAAAGCTAGACCAGGATTTTAAACATGAGAAAATATAAAATAAGTAATAAATGTATTTACTTATAAATAAAAATGGGGAAATAGATTAGATCAACAGGGGCAGAGAGTAGATAATGAGCAGGAGATCCTGAAGACATGGCCTAGGTATGCTTATTTGGGGGGTATGGGAATGAAGGAATCCATGAAAGGGTCAGAAATTATGGGGTTAGGAGCACAGGATGCTCTACTAGCTAGGAAGCCCATTTCTAAAGGTTTTTATAAGTGCCGGCTGTTGCCTGAACTTTTAAAATACAAAATGTATTTGCTACTTGGAGACGTTAAAGAGCTTTGTTTTCAAGACAGTCAGAGTCCCCTATCCATTCAAAATGTTTGGTGGGAAAGCATTATTTTGAACAGCTGAGCTAGTGGGAGCCGTTGTTCTCCAGGAAAGTTTTCTCCTAGCCTGTGGTGTGACCATTAAAATGACATAACCACTAATCATATTGGATTACCAACAGTGTGCTTACTGGCCAGCTCCCCAGGGATCTAGCACAAACACAATTTTTAGTGGAAAACAAAGCTCTTTAATGTCTCCAAGCACCAAAATAAATTTTATATTTAAAAAATTCAGTCAACAGCTGGCACTTACAAAAAAAAATGGGCTTCTTAGCTACTAAAGCAATTTGTTCTCAGTAGAGAGTGTTGCACTTTAAGACCTTTTTTTTTTTTGGTACCGGGGATCGAACTGGGGTCCTTGCGTTTGCGAGGCAAGCGGCAGAACCACTGGGCTAAATCCCTGGCCCCTTAAATATATATTTTTTGGTACTGGGGATCAAACTCAGAACCTCATGCTTTCGAGGGAGGTGGTGGAACCACTGAGCTAAATCCCCAGCAAGACATTTTAACTCATGCAGGGACTCTTGGCTTGCTAACAATATAATATAACATAAACAAATTCTAATTCATCTCATACAAAAAAGGGCACACTATGCTTCAGTGTATTTTTCTTTTTCTGGAAATGGATATATAAACGCTTGTACCTATGAAAAAAAACTAGGCTATATATCCCAGACTGTATAACAGGAAAGTTTGTATACCAAGGTATTAACTGAGATTCTTTTTAGGGATAGGTTTATGAGTATTAAAATACTTTTTTCAGGACCAGCTGGTGGAGGGTGAGGACCTCGGCCTCGTGGAGCCCTGCCCCATCCCCCCGCCCCACCCACTAGTGACCAGCACCCCCCACCCCCATGCCGCTACTTGGTTCCACACTACAGAGGTACAGGGGGGCACACCAGACCACCGTACTTGGTAAGTTGGAGGGATCATCACCTCGCATTGGAACTATCTTCAGGGGAAGGGCAGCTGGAACCTGCAATAGAACTTTGCAGAGTTCAACCCTGCAGCAGGACAGGGATCTCAACTTGGGACTTGCAGCCAGAAATCTGCCTGAATCTCACAGGTCTGTGACTGGCTTGCTGAGAGTCATTGACTTATATCTGCACACTGCTGCCCATGTTGTCTATTGTGGCAGCAGAGATAAACCCTAAGAGAGGCCCTTCATTTTTATTTTTTATTAGTTATTTTCAAAACTTTTTTGCCCTTATTTTTAATTTTTTTTTTTTTTGGTACGAGGGATCAAACTCTGGTCCTTCCACTTGCGAGGCAGGTGGCGGAACCAACTGAGCTAAATCCCTGGGCCTTATTTTTAATTTTTCTACTCTTTTCAAATTTTTATTTTTCTCTTCTTTTTTTCTTTCTTTTCTCTTTTCTTTCTCTCTCTCACTCATTCTCTCGCTGTCCCACATTGTTCTTCATCTCCCTTTTTGTTCCTGTTCTGGCCCTAATTTGAATTTCTTCTTTATTTTTCTTTTCTTCTCTTTTTCCTTCTCTCGATTGTCATTAGTTTTAAAGGAAAGTAAATACAGTTTCTAGCCTCCCTATTGCTGTTAGGTTGTTCTGTTCTTGTCTTTGTTCTTTCAATCTGTCTTTTCCTCTTGTCTTCAATAGTTTCCTAGAGTTTGCGTGATCTTCCTGCATCCTCTGGCTTCACTGCTAACCTTTCCCTATCCTTCTACCTATCTATCCCTCCCTCCCCAACTCCTTCTAACTCCCCATCCCAAAGGGTAAGTTGCTATATTGAAGAGTTTATTTACTATAAACATATGTTGGGCTCGTCCTCAATTTTGATTTAATTCACACAGTTAAAGGTGGTAGATTAATAACTACCACAAATTGTCATTTTCTAAGCTGTGCTTGATGCCATGGTGTTGCTGATTGTATCACTTGTGCTAAGGTGTTGTGATTGATCTAATCAGTTGTCCTTCCTGGTATAATGAAAATCAGATAGCCTCAGAGTCATTAGAGACTCAAAACCTAAAGACCAGCTATATCTGGAAGACACCTCTGAGAGGCAATCATTCCATAAGAGTTCTAAATACAACCAACAAAGGTACTCACAATAAGCAATTTCAAAGTATCAACCCAGGAATTAAACCAAGGACCGAGGCCGGGGATTTAGCTCAGTGGTTCCATCGCCTGCCTCGCAAGTGCAAGGTCCCGAGTTCGATCCCCGGTACCAAAAAAACGCCCCCAAAAACCAAGGACAATATCAAAAACAAAAATGAGAAGACATTTAAGCAAGGCATAAACTCAGACTTCCACCCCACCAAAGGCAAATTCTGGGGGAAAAGAGGCGGAAAAGTCTGATAATCAACCACTTGGGCACCCTGAACTGATAGCACAGGAAGTAACAAAACAGATGAATGAGGCTCTAGAAAAATTCAAAACAGAAATAATTGCCCAGATAACTACAGAGATGGTGAGCAGAGACATGATTAGAGGCTCTAGAATAGAAACAGATAAAAAAAAAAAAAAAAAGATGAGCTCAGAACCATGCTAGAAGCCATGAATGACCAGCATAAGAAAGAAATGGAAACCACGATCACCCAACATAAGAAAGAAATGGAATCCATGAAACAGATTCAAACAGATATCCAGGAGATTAAAAACTCCACTGAGGGCTGGGGATTTAGCTCAGTGGTTCTGCCGCCTGCCTCGCAAGCACAAGGACCCGAGTTCGATCCCCAGTACCAAAACACCCCCCAAAAAACAAAAAACTCCATTGAAAGTATTCACAGCAGATTAGGGAATGTGAAGATAGAATATCAGATATAGGCAAAAGGATTGCAGTTAGAGACTATGAAAATAGAGATTTCTTAAAAATAGTAAGGGACCACGAGAAATCAATCCAACAACTGCTAGACGATGCAAAGAAGAATAACATTAGACTGACAGGAGTCCACGAAAAAGCAGGAGAAAGTACAATTGACATAAAAAAACTGTTCACAGAAGTAATAGTAGAAAACTTCCCAGGCAGAAGGAGAGAATTGGACATACAGATAAGTGAGGCATATGGAACTCCAACTAGCCATGATCAAAAAAAATTTACACCTAGACATAAAATAGTCAAGATCCCAGAAACCCAACAGAACAAAATCCTACAAGCAGTTAAAGAAAAGAAACAAATCACCTACAAAGGAAAACCCATCAGAATCACAGCAGACTTCTCAACACAAACGCTCAAGTCAAGGAGAGCCTGGAGTGAAGTATTTCAAGCCCTAAAAGAAAATAACTTCCAAACTAGACTGTTGTATCCTGCAAAATTATCTTTCAAAATTGATGGGGAAATTAAATACTTCCACTACAAAGAACACCTGAGAAATTTCATGAACACCAAACCAGCACTCCAAATAATTCTAAACAATATCCTAGAAAAAGACAATGAAGGTCACAACTCCATGAGGCCCAACAGAGGGAAGCCACCAGGCAAGGCAAGAAACTAAAGGGAAAGGGGGAAAAATAAAAAATAAAAGAGCCAACAACAGTAAAACATCATGACAATGATGAGAAAATATCTATCAATTATAACCATCAATTTTAATGGCCTCAATTCACCAATCAAAAGAAATAGACTGGAAGAATGGATTAAGAAGCAAAAATCCAACAATATGCTCTATAAAGAAACACCTAACTCAAAAAGAAATTCATAGACTGAAAGTAAAAGGATGGAAAACAGTTTTCCACGCAACAGGAACCCGGAAAAAAGCAAGGGTAGCAATCTTATTTGCAGACAAAGTAGATTTCAAACCAAAACTAATTAAGAAACACAAAGATGGCCACTACATCCTTGTAAAGGAAACAATCCAAGAGGAAGAGATGATAATCCTAAATATGTATGCACCAAACACGAATGCCCCCAACTATACAAAACAAATATTAATGGACATGAAAAACCAAATAAGAACTAATACAATGGTAGTGGGGGACCTGAATACCCCACTGTCACAAATCTCTAGATCATCTAGACAAAAAATCAACAACAAAATTCTAGAACTGAACCAAGCTATTGAACAAATGGACTTAATAGATGTTTACAGAGTGTTCCACCCCACAAAATCAGAATATACATTCTTTTCGGCTGCACATGGGTCATTCTCCAAAGTAGACCACATGTTAGCTCATAGGACATGTTTAGATAAAAGAATTGAAGTTACTCCCTGTATATTATCAGACTATAGTACAATAAAACTAGAGATCAATAGCATAAGAAACCGCAAAACCCTCACAAACACATGGAAATTGAATAACACTCTCCTGAACAACCAATGGGTCACAGAGGAAATTAAAGAAGAAATTAGACAGTTTCTACAAGTAAATGATAATGCCAGTACAACATACAGGAATCTATGGTGCACCATGAAAGCAGTTCTACGAGGGAAATTCATAGCAGTGAATGCCCGTATTAGGAAAACAGAGAGAGCTCAAATAAACAACCAAATGCTGAACCTCAAGCTCCTAGAAAACGAAGAGCATGACAAACCCAAAGCTCATACAAGAGAGGAAATTATAAAGATCAGAGCAGAAATCAATGTAATGGAGACTAAGAGAATGATACAAAAAAATCAATGAATGAAAGAGTTGGTTTTTCAAAAGAATAAATAAAATTGATAAACCTTTAGCCAAACTTATCAAAAAAAGGAAAGAAAAAGCTCAAATCCATGCAATTAAGAACAAAAAAGGTGAAGTCACAACAGATCCAGCAGAAATCCAGAGGATCATCATTACCTACTTTGAGAACCTGTACTCTAATAAAATGGAAAACATAGAAGAAATGGACAGGGCTGGGGATTCAGCTCAGTGGTTCCACTGCCTGCCTCACAAGCACAAGGTCCCGAGTTCGATCCCTGATACCAAAAAAAAAAAAAAAAGAGAGAGAGAGAAAAAAAGAAATGGACAGATTCCTAGATACATACGAATTACCAAAGTTAAATGAAGAAGATATAGAAATTCTAAACACCCCAATTACAATGAGTGAAATTGAAAATGTAATTAAAAATTTACCAACAAAGAAAAGCCCAGGTCCTGATGGCTTCACAGCTAAATTCTACAACATATTTAAAGAAGAACTATCAACATTACTTCTTTTTTTTGGTACTGGGGATTGAACTTGGGTCCTTGCGTTTGTGCAGCAGGTGGCAAAACCACTGAGCTAAATCCCTGGCCCTCACCATTACTTTTTAAACTCATCAAGGAAATTGAAAGGGAAGCAAGGCTTTCAAATTTGTTCCTGGAAGCAAGTGTTACTTTGATTCCAAAACCAGGGAAAGACCCAACCCAAAAAGAGAACTACAGGCCAATCTCCCTAATGAACATAGATGCAAAAATCCTCAACAAGATACTGGCAAACAGAATACAGAGGGTCATCAAGAAGATCATACACCCTGACCAAGTTGGATTTATCCCAGGGATGCAAGGAGGTTGAACATATGTAAATCAGTAAATGTAATACACTATATTAACAGAGCCAAGGGCAAAAACCATATGATCATCTCCATAGATACAGAAAAAGCATTTGATGAAATCCAACACCCATGATAAAAACCCTACAGAAAATTGGATTAGAAGGTCTTTATCTCAGCCTGATT
Organism: Heterocephalus glaber; assembly: GCF_053883595.1. Classification (NCBI taxonomy): domain Eukaryota; kingdom Metazoa; phylum Chordata; class Mammalia; order Rodentia; family Bathyergidae; genus Heterocephalus; species Heterocephalus glaber. Next base: position 18,732,146 of record NW_028258137.1, read on the forward strand.
AAGGCTATCTATGAAAAACCAACAGCCAATATCACACTAAATGGTCAAAACCTGAAAACTTTCACGCTAAAATCAGGAACAAGACAAGGATGCCCACTATCACCACTTCTGTTCAATATAGTTTTGGAAACATTAGCTACAGCAATTAGAAAACAGAAAGAAATAAAAGGAATAAAAATAGGAAAGGAAGAAGTTAAGCTGTCATTATTTGCTGACGTTGTAATACTTTACATTGAAGACCAAAAAACTCTGCCAAAAGACTTTGAGACTTAATTGACAGATTCAGTAGAGTAGCTGGATACAAGGTACAATAGCCTTCTTGTACACAAATAACAGACTCACTGAGAGAGAAATTAGGGAAACAATTCCTTTTACAATAGCAACCAAAAAAATGAAATATCTAGGAATCAATCTAACAAAGAAAGCAAAAGACTTCTACACAGAAAACTACAGCACTCTGAAAAAAGAAATTGAAGAGGATGTAAGAAAATGTAAAGACATCCCTTGTTCCTGGGTAGGAAGAACCAGTACAGTGAAAATGGCCATACTTCTAAAACTGCTATATAGATTTAATGCAATGCCGACTGAAATTCCAACAGTATATTTCACAGAACTAGAGAAAACAATCCAAAAATTCATTTGGAACAAGAAGACACCTAGAATAGCAAAAGCAATTCTAGGCAACAGAGACATGGGAGGGGGTATCACAATCCCCAAATTAAAACTATACTACAAAGCTACTGTGATAAAAACAGCATGGTACTGGCAAAGAAACACCCAAGGATCAGTGGAATATATTAGAAGATGTAGAAACAACTCTAGACATACTCAGCCACCTCATCTTTGACAAAGGAGCCAACCACCTTCACTGGAGGAAAGATAGCCTATTTAATAAATGGTGTTGGAAAAACTGGATTTCAACCTCCCAAAGATTAAAACTAGACCCATATCTATCACCATGCACTAAACTAAGATCAAAGTGGATTAAAGATCTAAATATTAAAACAGAAACACTAAACTTGCTGGAAGATGAGTTAGGTAGAACTATTGAAGACACTGGCATAGGAAAAGACTTTATGAATAAAACCTCAGTAGCACGGGAACTAGCACAAAGAATCAACAACTGGGATCTCATCTTATTAAAAAGCTTCTGCACTGCAAAAGAAACCACCAACAGAGCTAAGAGACAACCTACAATGTGGGAAAAAAAATTTAGCAGCTGTATCTCAGACAAAGGACTACTAACTAGAATATATAAAGAACTTAAAAAAATCAGACCCCCCAAATTTAAAGACCCAATTCAAAAATGGGCATCTGAAATGAACAGACATTTCTCAGACAAAGAAGTGAAAGCAGAAAATAAACATATGAAAAAATGTTCAACATCACTGGTCATTTGAGAGATGCAGATGAAAACAACACTGAGATTCCACCTCACCCCAGAAAGAATGGCTGCTATTGAGAAATCAACCAATAACAAATGCTAGCGGGGGTGTGGGGAGAAAGGAACCCTTCTCCATTGTTGGTGAGAGTACAGACTAGTGCAACCACTGTGGAAATCAGTATGGAGATACCTCAAAGAACTAGGACTAGAGGTCCCATTTGACTCAGCTATTCCCCTGCTGGGTATCTTCCCAAAAGAATTAAAAGAATCATACCACAGCGATATAGGTGCACCCATGTTTATAGCGGCACAGTTTGTAACAGCTAAAGCTTGGAAACAGCCCAAGTGCCCATCAACTGGAAACTGGATAAAGAAGATGTGGCTTTTTAAAAAATAAAATGGAGTACTACTCAGCCATAAAGAATGAGAAACTAGAGACATTTATAGCTAAATGGATGCATATTGAGGACATATTCTTAAGTGAAATAAATAGTACACACATGTGTAAATACCAAATAGTTTCTCTGGTGTGAGAAACTGAAAGTGTAAATAAGGAGTAAAATGATTAAAATGAATAATTCAAAATGTGAAATAGGAAGAAAAGGTCCAAAGGGGGAGGGGAAGTGGGAAAGAAAGGGGAAAGGGTAGAAGGGAAAGGAAAAATTATGAGAAAAGTAAAAAATGGAAACAAAGACTTTGTAAATAGGGAAGGGGGGCGGGGAAGGAGCACAGGGAATAGGGAAAAAAATAAGAACCAAGATACATCATGTACAGGTACAAGCACCCAATGATAAATGTAAATGTATTGTATACCTAAAATGTACCAATAAAAGAATTTAAGCAAAAATAAAATAAAATACTTTCTTCAGAATTGAGATGTTACATACATGCACCAATTCCCCGTAATGAATGTAATCATTATGTACTGCAAACACATGCTAATAAAATTTTTTTTAATTTTTAAAAGAAAAGTACTTCATGCATTTCAGTATTTGCCAAAATTATTATTAAAAATTGCATCAATTGGGCCGGGGATTTAGCTCAGTGGTTCTGCCGCCTGCTTCGCAAGCGCAAGGACCCAAGTTCAATCCCCGGTACCAGAAAAAAGAAAAAAAAATTGCATCAATTTTGAAATATAAAAAATGCTTTTTAAAATTAAACAAAGCAGGGCCGGGGATTCAGTTCAGTGATGCCACACCTGCCTCAAAAGTGCAAGGTCCTGAGTTTGACCACTGCTACTGGAAAAAAATGAAATGAAACGAAGCAGTCCATACTCCATCATTTATGTGTGCTGGGACATCAAAGAAACACAAAGTAAAATCATACCTTACTATGGCTTATTTTAGTAGAAAGACTGAAAATGACTTGGCAATAAATGTTTACATAGGTACATTGAAGTCAGGAAAATAAAATATGTTATAAACTGAAAGCCCTTGATATCTAAACTAGAGCCAATCAAATTTTTTGTTGAAATTTTAGGAAACGTACTGATTTTTACATTTTGCATATAATTAAATGGATCCTTCAAAGAGACAGAGACCTTGAGACAGAAGAAAGTTTCCTCAGGTAAAAGATCATCTGATTTAACCAGTATGAGTGTGCCCAGTTAATCTGCAAGGATGCATTGGATGGAATTTTCTGGTGGAAAGCTTTCTCCTAGCTTGTGGCATGACCACTAATGGACCCTAACCACTGTAATCACACTGGATTACCAACAGTGCTTACAGAAACATAGCACAAACACTAGAGGTTCAGCAGCTTGGGAAGCTACTTGGTTGGAAGCAAAGGAGGCCCAGAGTATGAACTGCATAAATGGAGGTAAGTCCTGAGTCTCTAGCTAATGAAATCAATCATCTTAGCAATGCCCAGAGGCCTGTCGGGATGGGCAATATAATTTTAGGATGTACCAATGATGTAAAGTAATATAAATGAAATTGCACTGAGTACAGTGTGTAGTCTGAAGTGTTCTTGGTTATGACTGCTCAGAAGGGTCCTTCAGGTAGTGAAATGAAGAAAAACATCCAGTGAGTCTTGTGCCTGCTTCAAACTGTTTCTTTTCTTTTCTGTCCTCTCCCCTCTCCCCCCCACCCCCCGCCCCGTCTCCCCACACACAACCCTCTCTTTCTTTCTCTTTCTTTCTCTTTTTGTGCTCAGGATTGAACTCAGGATTTTGTGGTTGCCAGGCAGGCACAGCGCCACTGAGCTACATCCCTGGCAAGCTGTGTTTTCTTAACTGTCTTTTTCTTGCCCAAGACTGGATATAACAGCTGAGACAACTGATGTCTTAATCATTTTATGATCACAGAAACAAAGCTTACCTGTTTCAGGCCTGGTGTCAACATCAGTGTTGACTTTTGATGCACAGCCCTCACCTGTCCCACAGTTTTTCATTATCTTCTCCCTAGAGCTATCACATAGAAGAATTTATTTTAAAATTTAAAAAAAATCTTCTGAGATCACTAGTCCATGTTATCTAGGAAACAGCTGTTCATGGTGATCAGCTTTTCTTTTCCAAATGCTCTAGGAGATTATCAATTTAACCATGTATTACAAATATCTCAGTTAAAAGTATGATTATTTAAGTTATAATACTTATACTGGGAATGATGAGAGAGAAGGACATTGTGATTCAGAATTTAAAGTGTGAAAGCAGAAAATTCAGAGCTTAGCTACTCTGCTTTCTTGACAGAAAATTCAGTCTGATTGAGGGAGTAAGATATTTTCTTTTGAATGAAAATTCTCAGGACACAGAAAGGATCTGCTTACTTTTTGAATTATAGAGAACCACTTTCCTAGTCTTCCTTTGATAAATTTATCTCTAATAGTCATGTCCTGGGAATGTAACATAATTATTCAATAGGAAAAGACCATACTGACAGTTCTACAAGAAAGTGTTGGTAAACATTTATGGGTTAAGTCACTGCATACTGTCCTCATCTGTAAGCTGTGAGAATCAACCCTGGAAAAATTTACAACAATTATACCCAAAGCAGTAATTAAAGAAAGCAGAAATGAGCCGGACAGGGGGGGATGAGCACCTGTAATCCCAGCACTTTGGGAGGCTGAGGCAGGAAGATGGTAAATCTGGGCCCAGCCTGGGCAATTTAGAGGCTTAGGGAGACCCTGTCTCAAAATAAAAATCTGCAAAGTGTTACAACTTGTGGGAAATTTCTGCTAGGAAATGAGGAAAGTTAAGAAGAAATTCATTATGACCTATGTCCAGAACCAAACTAAAAACAGGTTTTTGGTAGAGAATCTTACCTTTTTTCCACCTCTAAAAGAAAATTTTCACTGTTGCTCAACTGACTAAAATGGAGCTTGGCAGCTTTCCTCTCACTGTCACGTACAGTTCGATCATCTGGAGGCAAAAACCATGGTCTAAACATGTTTGTTTTTTGGAATGAATAGTAGTGGGTCAGAGAACCACATTTACAGAGAAAAAACTAAAGAGCAATCTCATTTTTGTGTGTTAGAGACAGGTCACAACAATGCTATTATGTTGTCACTGGAGCAACCAGTAACTCAGGGAGACGCAGGGACACTATAGCAACAACTGTTACACAGGGTAACTACCCCTCCAGGAAAGGGGAACTTGAACAGGAAATGGTCCCATTCTAAGGCTGAAAGTTTTATCACTTTGTGAAAGAGTTCACTTACTTTCCCTACAGTGACTTTCCTAGGACCATGTGAAATCGAATTTTATATCACGAAATGTATACTAAACAATAAAATTATAAGGAAATACAGAGCCACTCATTTGAAGGGATATCTCTTGTTCCTTGCCAACTAAGCCTCCAAAGAATTGTTGTATTTGTATTCTATTGCTAATATAGTTACAAAGTTGGAGCACCTGGAAAAGTAAGTCTCAACCTGGAAATACTGTGTTGAAGAGGAAGTGGTGGTGAAACCATCAACTGAAGAAAGCTAAAGCTGGAAGTAACTGATATAATCATAGATGGCTGTTGAATAAACAATAAATGGGCTTGTCATACATCCTGCCAACACAAAGAGTTACATAAATATTGACTAATAAACAAATGTCTCCTGCCAGTGCAGACTCTGGGCCAACGTCCAAAAGGTTAAGAGGCAGCTGATTTCAAGTAAGATTCTGGGGAAGGAGCAGAGGAGGAGGGTCTCACCCAGTTTTTCCAGAGTTTGTAGTGTGTACACAGCAAAAAGCCTATAGTCTGTGTCTTTTCTTACAACAGGATTGAGTCTCAAATCTAGTTCTTTGAGAAAGGGCAAAGGCTGTAGGCAGGATAGCTCTACTAATGAAGGAATGTTGTTATAATATAAATTCAGGTGTTGCAGTGAACACAAATACTGGATGCCCTGCAAGGAAAAGACCGCATTATGAAACTGTACATTGGTAGGAATCTCACAATAAAGATAGAAATATATCTATTACTCTCCATCCTTAAACATGTTATTTGTGTCCCCCATGAGAAAGGCAGTTTTGGAACTCCCATTCAGTTGCCTTAAAATAAGAGCACTGCAGCACAAAGGCACTGGATTTTCTATATGTTAAATAATTAACCTATATAATATATCTCCCTTACCAAATCTGACATTCAAATGTCTGTAATCAATTTTCTATATCTATTGGCTCCCCAGTCATTCTAATCCTGCCCAATGGTAGCCAGGGCAAGCCACATTGGATATTTTTCAACTTTGCCTCAACCACTCTCCTGATTCCATAAGAATCTCAATTTACAAAATGAAGGGAGGTAGGCAAAAATTCTGAAGGGCAGATTAAAAAACAAGTTGCTTGGGCTGGGGATTTAGTTCAGTGGTTCCACTGAACCACTGCCTCGCAAGCGCAAGGACCCAATTTTGATCCCCGGTACCAAAAACAAACAAACAAACAAACAAAAAGCCCAAGTTGCTCTGTGTGTGTATGTGTATGCATGCATCTGTGTGTGTGTGTGTATGTTATCTTATATCTTAATGCCTCATAGGGTCAATGTACTATTTGGAGAAACAAAACACTATTTCCCAGTCTTCCTTCCTAGAACTCCTCTTGTCCTCATTTCCCTTTTCAGAGTTACTGCCACCATGAAAGCTCCCCATCCTCCAGTCAATCAGTTCTCCTTGGTAGAAATGTTCTTCCTTGTCCAGTATTTTCTGTGGATTTAGCACCTCCACCCCTCTACTTGACTGGCAACAATACCGTCAAGACTAGGAAACTCAAACAGAGAAAAAGGCACAATTCTTCTGCTCTGCTAAAATCAGCTAATGAAAAAGATTATTTAATTTGCATGTAATTAGCTAGTTAGCTGCTTTTGCCCAGTACTAAATTTCAGGATAATATTCCAAAACACACAAAAATGTATAATCACACACTTTTAGTAATTAAAATGCTTGCCATAAAAACAATTCTGTCATTGAGGATTACTTCAAAAAGGTGAAATTATTTTCATTATGTTGTTTATAAAATTATGTTTTTCTTTGCCTCTCATTTAAAATTACCGTTTTCTAAAAATAAAATAAAATAAAATTACAATTTTCTTATCACAGGAAATTTAGGAAACTAAAATATTTCAAGAAGAGCCCTTTTTGTTTTGATGCCTCCTTTACTTCCTTTCTTTCCCTTTCTCTCGCTCTTTCTTTTTCATTGAATTCCAGTAACTTTTATAT